>NC_044390.1:76068660-76376674 GCF_006542625.1 Nomascus leucogenys
AGGCAATGAAAGGCAGTCAGAGTTCAAGATCAGCTGGTCTAGATACATTTCCTTTCCTCCTCCTCCTCCTCCTCCTCCTCCTCCTCCTCCTCCTCCTCCTTCCTCTTCCTCTTCTTCTTCTCTCTTCCTCCTCTTCCTCTTCTTCTTCTTTTTTTTTTTTTGAGACAGAGTCTTGCTCTGTCGCCTAGGCTGGAGTGCAGTGGCACGATCTTGGCTCACTGCAACCTTCACCTCCTGGGTTCAAGCAATTCTCCTGCCTCAGCCTTCCAACTAGCTGGTATTACAGCCTGCCACCGTACCTGACTAACTTTTTGTATTTTTTAGTAGAGATGGGGTTTCACCATGTTGGCCAAGCTGGTCGTGAACCCCTGACCTCAGGTGATCCAAACGCCTCGGCTTCCCAAAGTACTAGGATTATGGGCGTGAGCCACTGCACCCAGTCTTTTTTTTTTTTTTTTTAATAGATGGGGTGTTGCTCTGCCACTCAGGCTGGAGTGCAGTGATGTGATCACATCTCACTGCAGCCTCGAACTCCTGGCCTCAAGTGATCCTCTTGCCTTGGCCTCCCAAAGTCCCAGATGCATTTCAATATTTAAACAACGGATTCATCCACATAAGTGTGGATCAGCAGAGCATCACCTTAATTGGTAAGAAGCAGACGTAGTCAGGATGTTGGGTTGTGGGATCAATGCGAGTAACATTGTCAGTGTGGTTAAAATGATTGGGGACATCAGAGAGGGTTCATAGTCATCACTGTTGGAATCAGTGTCCAGCATGGGCAAATAAACCATTCTGCCACTGTGTGGAGGGGGCCACTGGGCAGCTGCATGAGGCGGGGAGTCATGGAGCCACTGTATTTGCTCTGAGATCTTTCAGATCATGGTTAGAAAATGGGTCACGAGACCCTGGAAGAAAAACTTGAGAGGAACTAGCTGGACCACGAAAGTTTTAAGGCAGCCTATAGGCCACAGAAATGGTCAAGAATGGAAATTCTTGACCAAAAAGACAGGTGGCAGGTGATGATACGGGTGCGGGCCAGAGTTTGGTCTACTCACGCCATACCATTCAACACCAACTCTCAGATACAAGCTATTTCCAGTTCAAGAAAAACATACTCTTCCATACCCTTGCCGACACTTTTTTTTGAGGGATGATAGATTGAATGTTCTTGTCAATTGAAGAATTTGTCCTTATTGCAAAACGGGCATGTCAGAAATGATGTAACTGATCCTTTTACGTCTTTGCATATTGAGTCTGTAATTTTTTTTCTTAAACTCCCTTTTCCTTGACCTGTGGCTCAAGACATCTGAGAACCTCCTGCCGGAATCCACACACCCTAGAGACCCAGGCCACTCTCCTCCTTACCTCAATCAGCAAAATACATTTAGCTCTGGCTTTCATGGGAAGGAATTCGGCATACAGCGTCACCCTGGGAATGTAAAAGGGACGGAAAGGGAGTTAAGATCAGAACTGGGTGGGAAAATGGCTACCGTTTTCTGAATTTGCAGCCAACATTCCTCCAAGGGTGGTCAGTGAACCACTTACATCAGAATTTCCTGAGATGATGATGGTTAAATATACAGATCTCTAGCTCCCTCCCTTCCTAGACCTTCAGAAACAGACTCCCAGGGATGAGGCCCTGGCGTCTGCATTTTTATTTTATTGTATTTATTTATTTATTTATTTATGAGTCTCACTCTGTCACCCAGGCTGAAGTGCAATCATAGCTTACTGTACAACCTTGAACTCCTGGGCTCAAGTGATCCTCCTGCCTCAGCCTCCAGAGTAGCTAAGACTACAGGCATGCACCACCACTCTTGGCTAATTATTATTATTATGATTTGTAGAGATGTATGTTACCCAGGCTGGTCTCAAACTCCTGGCCTCGAGCGATCCTTCCACCTCAGCCTCCAAAAGCGCTGGGAATACAGATGTGAGGCACCATGCCTGGGCTGACCTGCATTTTTAACTCCCCAAGTGATTCTCAAATTTCCTAACTGCTGCCATTGAGCCCTACCCATAATCCAATAAATCCAGGGAAAAATGTTTTCTTGGCAGGAACATCTCAACCTGAGCCCTTCTCAGCACACAATGTCAATCTGTCCATCACTGGTGACATTAATTTTCATCACCTGATCAAGCTGGTGATGGAGATTACCAGCTTGGTAATCTGGTCTAACAGATGTTATAATATTCCATTTGTGAATAAGAATATTTCCCCTTTGTGGGGAAGTATTCAGATTATGCCAATATCCAGTTCCCCATAGAACCTCTACCCACCAGCTTTTAGCCATTGACTATCTCTATCTACATCATCTACCACTGTGATGGTAACAAATGGTTGTTTTTGTTTGTTTGTTTTGTTTTTTGAGACAGGGTGTCACCCTATCCCCAGGCTTGAGTGCATGGTGTGATCATGGCTCACTGCAGCTTCAACCTTCCAGGCTCAAGCCATCCTCTTACCAGCCTCCAAGACTACAGGTGCTAGGACTATAGGCACACACCACCACGCCTGGCCAATTTTTTTTTTTTTTTTTTTATTGTGGAGATGAGGTCTCACTATGTTGTTCATGCTGGTCTCAAACTCCTGGGCTCAAGCAATCCTCCTGCCTTGACTTTCCAAAGCGCTAGGATTACAGGCATGAGCCACTGCACCCAGCCCCACAAATGGTATTTTTTATTTTTATCATTCCTTCTGTATTTATTAGTTGACATTCAACTGTAAGAAAGAGATTTTCCTTCTTCCCTTCATCATATCTGTCTATCCATTTAATCAGTATAGACTTGTGGAGTCCTATTTACACAGTGGGTTGAAGCCCGTTGCTATTTTGATACTTAGAAGAGCTTTTTCCTCCTCCCCTTTGTCTATCTTATCTTCTATCTATCTATCTATCTATCTATCTATCTAGTCAGTAAGGATTGGAGGATTCCAATTTTACTCCATGAGTTGCAACCTGTTTTTATTATTATTATTATTATTATTATTATTATTATTATTTTGAGACAGGGTCTTACTCTGTCGCTCAGGCTGGAGTGCAGTGGCATAATCTTGGCTCACTGAAACCTCCACCTCCCGGGTTCAAGCAATTCTCCCACCTCAGCCTCCTGAGTAGCTGAGATTACAGCTGCCTGCCACCATGCCTGGCTAATTTTTGTATTTTTTGGTAGAGATGGGGTTTCACCATGTTGCCTAGGCTGGTCTCAAATTCCTGACCTCAAGTGATCTGCCTGCCTCAGCCTCCTAAAGTCCTGGAATTACAGGTATGAGCCACCATGGCCGGCCTGCAACCTGTTATTATTTTGATGCTCAGACTGCCCCAGATCTGCCCAGTGGGAGCCCCTTCAAGCTGATTCCTATTGTCTTTTTGGCATGTCTCCATCATTCCTTGAGGTCTTCCCTATTTTCTAGCACAAGATATCCAGCTCATCTTATACTTCCCTTGCCCCAGCCCTGGAGTCTGTCATCACCTTTCTAAGAAGCCCTGGTTCCCTTTGGCAGAAGATGGTATTTAGAAACCAAGATCTCTGTGCTCAGTGTGCTCATTGCTCCTGGGGTGTCACTGCTGCTGGGCCTCTTGGTGGACACAGCTAAGAGATTATCTGTCTGTCTATCTATCTATCTCTATCTTACTTCTCTTCCTCTCTCTTCACACACTCACCATATCTATATCTATCTGTGTATATTTATTTAAAAACGAGTTCATACTGATAACTTTCCACTTCAGTTCATCACCTTAGGGTTCATTCTAAACTTCCTCACTTCCATGTTGCAATACCCTTCTCCAATAATGGGAAATCTGGTCTCATTATCCTCAATACGGCTATGTCTCTGCTCAATTTACTTGTTTGCTTAATGTAACCAGCATCCCAACTGCACTGGCTGCCTCCTCTGTCTGCTGCTTCCATGCTTTCCTCCTTTTCACTTCCTCAGACTTTGGGCATGCTGGACAGGGAAGGGAACTTTTAAACCAGCCCCTGCTCCCACCTACCCCATGCTGCCTTCAATTTTGCTAGAAAGAGGAGGCCTTCTTTTCTCTCATATCTCCCACCTAAGCCAGGCATCTGAGCTACTAAATGGCCTCATGTTACTCTCCTAGCTCCTCTTAAGGGGTGGGGGTTGGGGGATAAAGGGAAGTTAATTTCCTTTAACCTTGTGAAGGCAGATGGTGCTGGGGACACATTTAGATCTCCTAGGTTCCCTTTACTAGGTCTGCGTGCCCACCTTGCGCTTCTGCTAATGGCTCATACCTGCAACCTTCTCTTAGGGATACTCTTGAGCAACTGAAGCTGCATCACCCCAGAGGTACCTAGGAGTTATGCCCATCACCCCAGGGCAGGCTGCAGACTGGCATGTATGTGTATAAAAGGCCCACCCCCTGGCATTGGCATTTATATTCCTTCCAGATCTTGTGGAGCAATGAACACTCCCTTAGCTCCCTGTGTGCTCAGGTGAGTCCAGAAGAAACCACATCCTTGTGAACTTCTTCCCTGTATCTTTCTCTTAGCATCTTTCACTCTTACAGCTTCCTCCCAAGAACACTCTCAATAAATCACTTACAGAGGAACCTCTGCCCCCGGTTCTGCCTGCTTCTATGCAACCCAATCAATGGGTTTCCTTACAGAGCATTTCACTTTTCAAAAGGTGGCGTCAGCAATACCACTGAGATTTAGACATAGTTCTATCATCAGTAAAAGTCCTTGTTAGGGTTCTGAGCAAAGGCACCTCTATCCAAAGCAAGAAGAATTCTCAGGAGCCTCAGAAGAAAGGCTAGGGCTTCAGTAGTTCAGTGGGACTCTCTTTAGAGAAAAGCATGAAGAAAATGTTAATGCCAGCTAGTCTCACTTAACAGTGTGAGTATTTTAGTACCTTCTCTCTTTCTGTCTTAGTCTCTCTTCTTCTTTCTGTATGAATCCCTAGCTGAGATCATACTCAAGAGCTTTGAATGCCTATTATCAATCTGATTTATAAGTAAGCATTTCCATGCCATTCAATAGGCTCTTGCACACATCTATTCTATCACATGCATGAACCATACTATCCTTAATAATAGCAACCTTTTATTGAGTATCTGCTATGTGCTTAACACTATTCTAGATGTTCTGCATGGATTTTCTCACCCAATAAGTATTGCAAGTCAATGGGGGTAAGTAATTACAATTCCCAATGTGTATGCGTATGTGTGTGTGTGTGTGTGCGTGTGAGAGAGAGAGAAAGAGAGAGAGAGAGAGAGAGATGGTTTGGCTCTTGTCCCCACTCAAATCTCATGTTGAAATGTAATTCCCAATGTTAGGGGAGGGACCTGGTGGGAGGTAATTGGCTCATGGGGGTGGTTTTCCCCCTCGTAGTTCTCGTGATAGTGAGTTTTCATGAGATCCAGTTGTTTAAAAATGTGTAGCACTTCCCTCTTCACTCTCTCTCTTCTGCTGCCATGTGAAGATATGCTTGCTTCACCTTTGCCCTCCACCATGCTTGTAAGTTTCCTGATTTCTCCCCAGCCATACCTCCTGTACAGTCTGTGGAACTGTGAGTCAATTAAACCTCTTTTCTTTATAAACTACCCAGTCTTAGATGGCTCTTTACAGCACTGGGAGAACGGACTACCACCATTTTCATATCTACATCTATCAACAACAGAGAAGTTGTTACTTGACCAGGATTGCACAACTAGTAAGTTAGTAAGCAGAAGAGCCAACATTTTAAATTGGGTTTGTCTATATCATGCAGCCCATGAATCACTTCCCTGTCGGGGCAGTTTCACAGTTATAAACAACACTTCCTTAAACATCTTTAGGCTGAAGTCTTTGTCTTCACATTGTTTCCTTAGGACAGATCCCCCTAAGTAGAATTTGAGTCAGAGGGTATGCCTGTTTTTATGATTTGAGATATATACTACCAAAGTGGTTCTCCAAAATGTTGTTCCAATTTATATTCCTTCCAGTACCTCACTCAACAAAAACCATGGGGAATTTCATTAACTAAACCCTGATAATAGAAACCAAGATTATAGTGGTTGCTAAAGATTGCAGCAATTATCATGGATGACTTTGATATTTTATTCTATTTTCTGAATGGTATGCTTATATTATTTTTAAAAATCAATAATAATACCATGTTTACCTTTCCTTCACCAAATCAAAGTCAAACTACTAATCAAGCAAAAATGTGCAGCAGGATATTCTAAGGGCAAAGCTATTTCTGTCCTTAGAGATCGAGGATTTGTTTTTATAACAAACTTATAACCTATTTCATGAAGACTTTTCATTCTGTTTTTTTGTTTAGTTATAGAGTATTATATGAATGCAACCTCATTGTAAAATAATTCAGCAATACATAAGCATGCAGAGTATATGATGATTCTTCCTCTCCCTATGACCCCAACTTCCATTCCCCTCCCCCAAAGCCATAACTACTAATCAGTTTGCTTTGCAATCTTTCAGCTTTTTTTTTTTTTTTTTTTTTTTTTTTTTGCCCACACGGAGTCTCACTCTCTCATCCAGGCTGGGGTGCAGTGGTGCGATCTCAGGCTCACTGCAACCTCTGCCTCCCAGGTTCAAATGATTCTCCTGCCTCAGCCCGAGTAGCTGGGATTACCGGTGCATGCCACAATGCCCAGCTAATTTTTTTGTATTTTTAATAGAGATGGGGTTTCGCCATGTTAGCCAGGTCTCGAACTCCTGACCTCAGGTGATCCACCCACCTCAGCCTCCCAAAGTGCTGGGATTACAGGCATGAGCTACTGTGCCTGGCCTGCAATCTTTCAGCCTCTTTTCTAAGAAAAAGTAAATACATAAATTTAACTAACATGCTATTTCTTTCTTTCTTTTTCCCTTCTCTATCCTTCCCTGTCTCCTACCTTTTCCTCCCTCCCTTACTTCTTTCCTTCTTTTTTTCTTAACACACACAGCACACTGTCAGCGTTCCACCCAAACATCCCCATTCTTAGCATGTCCATGCATGCCAGTCCACCTTCCAACTGCCAGTATCTGTGACCCTTTCCAGAGAACTTTCTCTGGTCATTAAAGCTTGCCTGGCCAGCCTTTGTGGCAGGCCAGAAGTGCCAAAGAATTTAAACTTCCCGGGAGTAGCCCTCACTGGACAGTTCCCTCTCCTTGAAGTGGGACCATCTGGAGGACCTGCAGCTGAGTCTCCCAGAGGAAACTTCTTGCTCTTGAATTTCTGTGTTAGGTTCTGCTTCAATAAGACAATATGGAAATCTTTTCATGTTAATAGAGGTAGATCTACAGCTTTATTTATTTTTGAGACAGGGTCCTGTTCTGTCACCCAGGCTGGAGAGCAGTGGTGCAATCATAGCTCACTGCAGCCTTGAGCTCCTGGGCTCAAAGATTCTCCTGCCTCAGTCTCCCAAGTAGCTGGGATGACAGGCATGCACCAACATGCCCAACTAATTTTTCTTTCTTTCTTTTTTTTTTTGTAGACATGCAGTCCCACTATTTTGTCCAGGCTGGTCTCACACTCCTGGGCTCAAGCAATCCTCCTGTGTTGGCCTCCCAAAGTGCTGGAAATACAGGCATGAGCCACCATGACTGGCCAAGAATTACTCTTTTTTTGAGACAGCGTCTCACTCTGTCACCCAGGCTGGAGTGCAGTGGCACGATATCAGCTTACTGCAGCCTTGACCTCCTGGGGTAGATGATCCTCCCACCTCAGCCTCCCGAGTAGCTGGGACTACAGGTGTGCACCACCACACTTGGCTAATTTTTGTATTTTTTGTAGAGACAAGGTTTCACCATGTTGCCCAGGCTGGTCTTGAATGCCTGAGTCAAGTGATCTGCCTGCTTCACCCTCCTCCTAAAGTGCTGGGATTGCAGGCATGAGCCACCACACCCAGCTGAGCATTATTCTTCACAGCTGCATAGCATTCCTCATCTCGGTAGTATCATCATTTATTTAACTGCCCCTATTGATGAATGCTTAGGTTGTGTTCAATTTCTTGCTTTTGCCACCTGTGCCACAAGAAACATCTTTTCCTATAATTGTTGTGCCCCACATTTGGCCATTATTTATAGCAGTTCATTATGAAAACAAGCTACTTGATCTTTATCCAAAGTATGGCAATTATTATAATCAGACTGAAAAATAAAAGAATGAGCAATGAAATTAGCAATGCCAAGAATCAGCTGATTCTGGCATAAATAAATTCCCACTGCAGATAATCACATTTACAGCACTGGGCAATTAGATGCTTGCCATTTGGATCACGTGTTTGGAAAGAAAGAACCTGTGATCTCAGCCTGGCATTTTTGCCTGGTCTTTGGAGGAACGAGGACAGGCTTTGTGTATAAGCTCATTGTAGACACCAATTTGAAGATCATTCTGAGGCAGGTTTCTGAGGCAGGGCAGCTACCTGAGGTACTGTCTTTAAGAGCAGCTAAAACACAAGTAGGGCGTGGGTTACCTTACTCCAGGTTTCCCGTCGCAGCCGCTTACGTAAATGGTGTTTCGCTGCGGTACATGGCGCCCTCTACTGGAAGTAAAAACACATTGGCCCAGTGCCAACCTGTATTGATGTTCTCGTGGAGAGACACGGTGCAGTAACAGGTGATTATCATTTTGTTGGTGCTTATTTGCATTTTCTACATTTTCTAAAACAAAAGTATATTGTCTGTAATGACAAAAATAAAATTGTATTTAATTCCCTTGCTTGAATTAAAGTCTATTCCTTCTGATGTTCCTCCGTAGAGAGAAAGTGTAATTATCTGGGATTCTACATGTGATTCCTATTACCTGCCTTAAAGGGACTAGAAACCTGTTAAGAACCACCAGCCTACACTCCAGAGTCATTCTCCAAATCAGTACCAGAGACGCCGTGGATACAAATGATTTAACAGGACCTTCTGACTATATATGCTCGAAACCCCTTTGAAATTGTTGTTCAACATGGTAAGGGCTTTGGCACCAGACACACCTGGATTTGAACCCAGTTGCAACTGGTTTGCCAAAGTTGCTCCAATATTTTCCTTCCCGGTATCTATGCACCTTTGCAGTGTGACTGCAGCACGTCCCATCAAGAATTCATTTTCCCCTCCCTGGGATCTGGGTGGCCTTGTGACTTGCTTTGACCATCAGAATGTAGCAGAAATGATGTTATGCTAGTTCCAAGCGTAGGCCTCAAGAAGCTTTGTGGCTTCTTCTTGCTGCCTTTGACCCCTGTCCAGATGCCATGGGACCAGGTGCCTGGGTGCCCCATGATTCAGTGGACTGAAGACACATGAGCAAGTCCCATGGAGTCTAGAGGAGCCACCAAACTGCCTCACTGCAGAATCATGAGTTGAATTAATCATTGTTTTAAACCATGAATGCAACGGTGATTTGTTACAAAGTAGAAGCAAACCTTACATTCCACTTTTTTTCTTTTCTTTTCTTTTTCTTTCTTTCTTTTTTTTTTTTTTTTTTTTTTTTTGAGTCAGAGTCTCACTCTGTTCCCCAGGCTGGAGTGTGGTGGTGTGATCTCGGCTCACTGCAACCTCCACCCTCCAGGTTCAAGTGATTCTTCTGCCTCAGCCTCCCAAGTAGCTAGGATTACAGGTGTGCACCACCACACCTGGCTAATTTTTGTATTTTTAGTAGAGATGGGGTTTTGCCATGTTGCACAGGCTGGTCTCAAACTCCTGGCCTCAAGTGATCCACCTGCCTCAGCCTCCCAAAGTGCTGGAATTACAGGCATGAGCCACTGTGCCCGGGCCCCCTACACTACACTTAATAACTATCTGGCCAGGCACGATGGCTCACACCTGTAATCCCAACACTTTTGGAGGCCAAGTTGGGAGGATTGCTTGAGTTCAAGGGCAGCCTGGGTAACATAGTGAGACCGACCACCCACCCTGTCCCCTGCCGCACCTCAACAAAAAATTTTAAAAATTAGCTGGGCGTGGTGGCACACATCTGTACTCCTAGCTACTCCAGAGGCTGTGGTGGGAGGATCGCTTGAGCCCGGGAGTTTGAGGCTGCAGGGAGGTATGATCGTGTTGCTGTACTCCAGCCTTGGCAACAGAGCAAAATCCGGTTTCAAAAATAATAATAATAACTATCTGACCTCCAGCAAGTCCCTTGTGAGCTCTAAGCCTCAGTTTTCGCATCTGTCATATGGGGATAAAACGGCTGTTCAATGGACCAAGTAAGGTAGTCTGAGCAGAACATTTAGCAAAGTGCCCAGCACTTGGTAAGCTTCATTACTATATCTACTTTGGGGGAAAGAAAGGAAAGAATGAGGAAGGGAGGAGAGAAGGAGGGTTGTAGAAAAGCACAGATCAGGGTAGAGGAATAGGCTCCTTAATGATCTAATTACTTTTTTTTTTTTTTTGAGACGGAGTTTCACTCTTGTTGCCCAGCCTGGAGTGCAATGGCATGAACTCGGCTCACTGCAACCTCCACCTCCTGGGTTCAAGCGATTCTCCTGCCTCAGCCTCCCGAGTAGCTGGGGTTACAGGCACGTGCCACCACACTCAGCTAATTTTGTATTTATAGTAGAGACAGGGTTTCTCCATGTTGGTCAGGCTGGTCTCAAACTCCCGACCTCAGGTGATCTGCCCACCTCAGGCTCCCAAAGTGCTTGGATTACAGGCGTGAGTCACCATGCCTGGCCCTAACTGACATTATAATTAAAATTCAGAGTACATTACAAGGACTTCTGGTTGTTGAGCTTTTAAGAATTATACAGCAAAATCTTTTTCATCTGGTTTTATGAGTTGCTGCAATAGGATAAAGCTATTGTAAATTAATGGAAACTTTTAATTGCATTTAATCACATCAAAATATCTCCAACTAAATGTTTCCAAATAATGAACTTAAGGGAGCCATTTTTATAACTAGATAGGAACATTGTATAACTAAGACATTATTTTTATGTAAGTGGATAGAGTTACAGTGGTGGGAAGCCAGTGGCTCTCTTGGGTGGCTAAATATTTCTTCTGTAATTTTGTTTCTAGTTTTTATTTGCCCTCCTCACAGATAAAAGAGATATTTAGGCTGGGCGCGGTGGCTCACGCCTGTAATCCCAGCACTTTGGGAGGCTGAGGCAAGCGAATCGCTTGAGGTCAGGAGTTCAAGCCCAGCCTGGTCAACATGGTGAAACCCTGTCTCTATTAAAAATACAAAAATTAGCCAGGTGTGGTGGCATGCTCCCGTAATCCCAGCTACTCGGGAAGCTGAGGTGGGAGGATTGCTTGAACCCAGAGGGTGGAGGTTGCAATGAGCCAAGATATCACGCCACTGCACTCCAGCCTGGGTGACAGAGTAAGAATCTGTCTCAAAAAAAAAAAAAAAAAAAAAAAAAAAAGCTATTTAGTGGAGTAGTTCAGAGAATAGGTTTGGAGGATCAAGTGATGTTTACACCTCAGCTCCGCCATTTACTAGCTATGTGACCTTGGGCATGCTACTCAGTCTCTACAAAGCTCCAGCTTTTGTACCTGTAAAATGGAGATGATCATAATATCTACATCCCAAGATGTCATGAGTGTTAGAGTGGTAATATACGTAAAGCACGAGGCTCAGTGTCTGGAATGTAGTAATAGCTCAATAAACAAGCAGTGTTCAATACATGAACAACTAAATGGGGAAGAAGTAGGGAGCAGGCAGGCAAGCCGGGGACCCTTAAGATAAGCATGAGATAAGGGGGAAAGGCCCTCCTAGCTCCTCTATGTCCTTTATTTTATTCCCCTGGTGTCCTGTGCCATAATCCCAGAACCCCATGGGAAGAATCTCTCTTCCTCTTTGTAGTCCCGCCCCTTTGCTGTTTGAGGGTGTGGTTTTCTCTGTTCCAGTTACTCCACCCTTGCAATCGCATCTGCTTATAAGCTTCCAGAGGCTTCTCAAAATTCTGATCCACCGATGGTGCCATTTTCTTGCTCTCCAGTACTCTTGAGTATTTATTCTATTTCTTAGCTGGGCGCCGTGATGCATGCCTGTAATCTCAGCACTTTGGAAGGCCAAGGCAGGCAGATCGCTTGAGGCCAGGTATTCAAGACCAGCCCAGGCAATATAGTGAGACCCCGATCTCTACCAAAAAATAGAAAAAATTAGCTGAGCATGGTGGTGTGTGCCTGCAAGGCTGAGGCAGAAGGATCACTTGAGCCTGGGAGTTCGAGGCTGCAGTGAGCCATGATTGTGCCACTGTACTCCAGCCTGGGTAACAGAGCGAGACCCTGTCTCTCGCAAAAAGAAAAGATTTATTCTATTTCTTACTACTTCTATGTCATTTCCAGGAAATGTGGAAGAAGAAATCGAAAATGTCACTTCTCATTCTACCATCTTGAACAAGAATTTCTGTGGACATTCTGAATATTTAATTCCTTTATCTTTCCTTATATGAGAAGAAAATCCAGTGACTGTTTGAAGTCTATTTCTGCAGGCATCTCTCTGAGCGTCCCTGGTAAGGGAATTTGATTTGCTCTTCTGTGAGTACATTCCTTCCAGCCACTAGGGGAAAACTGTATCGTACTCAATGAACTCATCATATTCATGAATAGGGCAGTAGTTGTGTCTGCAGGAATTCCTGGAGCTGGGCCAGAAGTGGAGCACATTGTCCACAAGCTCCTGCCAGCCCAGATTTATGGCTGCAGCTCCATTAATAGCCTTTGCTTCAAGCTCCAGTGGTTTGTAAGCTCATCCCAGATCCAGACGTGTATGTCAAATGCCTACTCTACAGAGCCCTGGAGGAATTAATCATGAATCAAGGAGGGAAGAACTGAGGAGAGCTGAGAGCCACTCACCATCCTTCCAGCCTCCCAAGTGGCAGGAGGAGGCTGGGGGTTTGCTCATGTATTAAATCCATGTGATCATATATCCCCTGTCCCTGTTCTGTCTACAGTGATACCTTGAGTCATTCATCCGTCATCCATCATACATCACAATGACACTTGAGCTTCTTGCCAAAGCCTTCAGCAGATCAAATGCTTGTTAACAAATCTTGAGTGCTCTGCCAGGCACCGTCCTGGGCATTTTGCAGAATGTTGTCATTTAATGACTATTTTAAGGGACCCCATGAGGTGGGGATGTTTTTGTTCCATTTTAGAGATGAGAAAACAGATGTAGGAAGGTTCAGTGACTTGCCTGAGGTCATACAGCTATTATGTGACAGAGCAACCAGGATTCAAACCCAAGCCGTCTGGTTTCAGAGCCTATGATCTATTTTAGAATTAGCATTATGCTGGCTGGGTGCAGTGGCTTACACCTGTAATCCCAGCACTTTGGGAGGCTGAGGTGGGTGGATCACAAGGTCAGGAGATCGAGACCATCCTGGCCAACATGGTGAAACCCCATCTCTACTAAAAATACAAAAAAATTAGCTGGGCGTGGTGGCAGGCGCCTGCAGTCCCAGCTACTCAGGAGGCTGAGGCAGGAGAGTGGTGTGAACCCTGGAGGTGGAGCTTGTAGTGAGCCGAGATTGTGCCACCGCACTCCAGCCTGGGCGACAGAGCAAGACTCCGTCTCAAAAAAAAAAAAAAAGAATTAGCATTACTCTTTTAGGCTGTCTCTTCCAGTCTTCCCCATCATGATGCTCAGCAGGCATAAGAAATCAATCCCTGAACTATTACCCCTGAGAGGGTGGGCGCTCTAGCAGGACTGAACAGATCCCCACCCTCCAATGCTGATCTTGCTGCTTGTGCTGCCAAAGATCCAGCCTGCCAGCGACAGAGACCAACGTGGAGCCCCCAGGATGGAACCACTCCACGTCACTTGGTAGCAACTTAGGTACATACATTGGATTCTTCCAGTTTTGAAGGAGCAACAATTCATCTTGACCAAATCAGCACCTATTCTGGGTACTGGTTTATCTTTCCTACCCACAAGGTCTCAGTCGCCACCATCACCTGAGGGCTCACGCAATGTCTGACCCACTGACAAAGGATCCCTCGTAACATTGCATGGGACCCAAGGAGCCCATATAGAGTGAAGGAGATGTAGAAGTGGATGCGTGGCCTGGAATCTGCTGGTCCTATCATATATTGTGCTATCCTGAAGCTGCTGGCCTGAGAGAGCAATGGAACAGCACTCTGAAGGTGACACTAAGGTGTCAGCTTGGAGACGATGCCCTGTGACCATGGGGCACTGTCCTCCAGGACACAATACCCACTTAAGTCCACTGCTATTATGATGCTTCATTCCCAGGAGAAAAGATTTCGTGGGTCTGGAAATTAAGGGGTTGAAGTAAGAGTAGGCTTCATTGTCATCAGTCCCAGTGACCCAGATCACGGGATTTGTACTTCACATCCTGCAACTTCTGGGCTCGGTGGGTCTAGAGGTCCTGGCTCCCAGGGAGGGAAAGCTTCCACAGGAGACACAGCAAGAGTCCCAGTAGACTGTCTTTTTTGAGATGGAGTCTTGCTCTGTCGCTGAGGCTGGATAGCAGTGGCGCGCTCTCGGCTCACTGCAACCTCCGCCTCCTGGGTTCAAGTGATTCTCCTGCCTCAGCCTCCCAAGTAGCTGGGATTACAGGTGTGTGTCACCACATCCAGCTAATTTTTGTAGTTTTGGTAGAGATGGGGTTTCACTGTGTCAGCCAGGCTGGTCTCGAACTCATGTCCTCAGATGATCCACCTGCCTTGGCCTCCCAAAGTGCTGGGATTACAGATGTGAGCCACTGTGCCCGGACCCATTAGACTTTAAGCAACAGCTGCTACCCAGTAACTTTGGGCTCCTTTGTGTCAAGAAATGAACAGGCAAGAAAAGAGTCACCATGGGCTCCTTGGGTCCCATGTTGGAGAAATTGATCCTATTCATCATTAAGACTTAATAAGCCCCATCTATCATAGGGCCACCCAGGTGATATACCAGACGTCTCTTGGTAATCTCCTGCTCAATTTTGGTGTTAAATGGACAAGCACGGCAGCTATGGCCTAAAAGAGACATGGCGACCAGGGACTCGAACCCCTTAGGCATGAGGTCTCAGTCACCCACCCGGGCAAACCGTCTAGATCAGCGGGAGTGCTCGCTGAAGCTGAGAAGAATTTAGAATGGGGAGCAGAGGCGGGAGACATTTGGCCTTTTGGCCAAAGCAACTTCTGCAAGGGACTCAGCTATAAGCTCCATTGGCATCCATTGCAGCCATGAGGCCAGCAGCAATCACAAGACTGTAGATTAGTTTATTGCAGAAAAGAGACTAACCAGAATCCTGGAGGAACTGTTCCTAGGCGGGGTGAGCTGATTATAATTATGGGCTGCATAACACATTTGAGTCAACAACAGACCACATATATGATGGTGGCCCCATAAGATTATAATACTTTGGTAATTAATTAACTTATTTATTTTGCAATTGAAGAGTACTGCTCTGTGCAGAGCAGGGCTAACTCATAGGCAGTGCATACAGAGTTGGCCTATTTTCATTATTCTTTAATAGCGAGGGTGTCTAGCTATGTTGCCCAGGCTGATCTCAGACTCCTGGGCTCAAGGGATACTCTTGCCTCAGCCTTCCAAAGTGCTGAGATTACAGGTGTAAGGTACCATGCCTGGCCTTTTTTTTTTTTTAATTTAATACTGTGTTTCTACTGTAGGTTTTCTATGTCTCGATATGTTTAGATATGCAAATACCATTGTGTTCGAATTGTCTGCAGTATTTAGCACAGTTACATGCTGTACAGGTGTGTGGCCCTGGAACAATAGGCTATACCGTATAGCCTAGCTGTGTAGGAGGTTGTCCCATCTAGGTTTGTGTGAGGACACTTTATGATGTTTGCACAGCGACAAAATCACCTATTGATGCATTTTTGGAACACATCCCCATCATTAAGTGACGCCTGACTATATTTGAAGCAAGTGGGTCCACCCTGGACTGTGGAGGATGCTGTGATGTGCCACGTGGTCTGCCCTTCAGGACTGAGGCTTTTATTCCCTCCAAAATGGGCAGGAGCATTGCCTGCCAGGAGTTCATAGCTGAGTCCCTTGCAGAAGTTGCCTTGGCCAAAAGTAGCTGCCTTGCCTGAGGTCATGCTCCATCCTTGAGGGCAGCCCACATCCGACGCCTGGTTGTTGCGAAGGTAAAAAGGCCTAGCCCCCCTGCCCCAATCTGAAACACCTCTGAAGGGTCACCTCTGCTTCTGAAATCCTGTAAGCTGAGCAGAGGCCTCTGTGGCAATGGTATTGCAACTCAGCTTCCCCCTTTGCTGGTCCTAATTTTCTCACTTTCTCACAGGCGTTAATCCTAGTAACCACCCGCACAGTAATCTCCATCTCAAAGTCTATTCCCCAGGATCCCATCCTAGAACAGGGACCACGGTGCTCTTGCTCAATGCTGCATCCTGGCACCCAGCATTTCTAGGTACTCAAGAAATATTGGTGGAATAAATGAATACACTACAAGGGATCACCCTGGTCCTCTTGCAAAATTTCCCTAATAATTCCTTACCTCCAAGCTGTTCTACCTGCCACAGCCAGATCCATACTTCTAGGTACCTCCGCTGCTCAAGAACTCTCAGTGGCTCCTCATCACCAATAGAATCCCTTTGGCCTGGCATTTTAGGCCTTTAACAAGCTTGCCCTGGCCTACCTGTCCAACCTCAGCTTTTAATTCTTTTTTTTTTTTGAGTCAGAGTCTCACTCTGTTGTCCAGGCTGGAGTGCAGCGGTACGATCTTGGCTCACTGCGACTTCTGCCTCCCGGGTTCAAGCGATTCTCCTGCCTTAGCCTCCCAAGTATCTGGGACTACAGGTGCCCGCCACCAAGCCTGGAAAATTTTTTTATTTTTAGTAGAGATGGGGTTTCACCATGTTGGTCAGGCTGGTCTCAAACTCCCGAACTCAAGTGATCTATTCATCTTGGCCTCCCAAAGTGCTGAGATTACAGGCATGAGCCAACGCACCTGGCCAGCTTTCTCTTATAGATCTCATCCCTCCAAGCTGACCAACCAGACAATTAGCCTTCCTCAGCCTCAGCTACGGCTTCCTCTTTTCATGTGGTTCACTTCTTAGAAAATATCCTACATCTTCTCCAAGTCTCCTTCTGGGTCTTTTCAAATCCTTTGCCTTCTTAATAGCAGGCAGTAAAATGCAATGGGTATAGAGCCCAGGCACTGGGGTTAGCAAGTCCAGTTCATGTTCCAGCTCCTCCACTTCCTGGCTGTGTTGCCTGCAGCAAGTTACTTTACCACTCTGTGCCTCAGTTTCTTTATCTGTAAAATGGGGTTAATAATAGAATTTACCTTCTAGGGAAAATGAGAGATTAAAGGAGATCATCTGGGTAAACCATTTAGAACAGCACCTGCCACATAGTTAACACTAAATATTGGCTATTATCATTTTTTAGGGTGGAGTCCAACACGCATTTTCTATAATGGGCCACATAGTAAATAGTTCAGGCTTTGCAGGCCATATATTTGCTGAAACTACTCAGTTCTGTTGCTGTGGCATGAAAACGACCATAGATAATTCATAAATGGAGAGTGTGGTGTGTTCCAATAAAACTTTATTTACAAAACCAGTCAGCAGGTCGAATTCTGCCCATATGCCATAGTGTGCCAATATCTGCTTCAGGGCGCATCACAAATAGGAAGTCCTCCTCAATCCCCCAGGAGACAGTGGCTTCTTCCTACAGCTCTGAATATTCTTAGTACCTTAAACTACAACAGCAACAGCAAATTACTGCCCAAGTGACATGTAGTTAGCATCATACCCTGCCTTGCGTTTAGGTTGGAAGAGCATGGGAAGTAGCATTCATGGTAGCTAAAAGCATGGATGTTGTAGTTACCCATCATGTGATTCAGACAGATGATTTCACTCTCTGAGCCTCAGTTTCCCCAACTGTAAAACAGAGATTGCAATAATACAATAACACGCACCTCTTGGGCTGCTGCAATGTGTCCAAGTGGCACAGTCAATCAATGCTAGATGCATTATTATTTTGCTTTTGCAACTTTCCAGCCATTGTGTTGTTTTGCTGCTGTTGTTGATCATAACAATACTGATAATGGTGCTATTTTCTTGCTACACCATAGCTCCTTGATCCTGGAAGCCCTGATATAGCCATCTCTGCACCCATGCTGCCCCATCTCAGCCCCTACCTCCTGACCCAGACCATGAACAGGCATGTGGATGGGCAGCCTGGCTGCATAGCCAGCACTGGGTATTAACTTACGATTGGGGAACTCCTCCGATCCCGAAGCCCACCAGGCCCCGGAGCACCAGGATCCAGCTATACACAGGCGCAAAAGCACTAAGGATGCCATAGTACAGAGTCCACAGCACGCTGATCTTCAGCCCCTGCAGAGAAGGAAGACACGGAATCACAACGGCTTTTCAGCACCTCCAGGTAGCGTTTGCACCTCATTGAGAGCTGCTGATAATGGGGTCATGCTAAAGGGAGCCTACACAACCAAGGGGGGTACCGGGGTCCTCTGTATGGGGAGTGCCAACCCATAGGGGTTGGGTGAGAAAATCATGGGGCATTCTTGGTTGTCCCAATGATTGGCATTGAATGCCAATCTGGGCCAGATATCTCAGATATTCCACAATGCAGGAGACAAAATAGATTGTCCTGCATCTCGTACCATCTCAAATGTTCTGCCCGCCCATCATGCAGCTGAAACTCTGTTTCTGATGATCTGCACCTAGACCTTTTGCTCTGTTTCACACATTCAAGACTTTTTTTTTTTGGCATAGTTTGAACATACACTTAATTTTTCAGGAATGCAACTTTCAGGAAAGTCAAAAGAAAATTTACTTTGTTTTACCTGGAACTTTACAAAATTGTTTTTTCAGAAAACCATGCTGTCAATGACAACGCCGTGTGCAGCATTTGAGTCACTGACGCGAAGCTTCAGTGTCAGCTTTCATTCACGGGGTTTATCTACGAACAGACTGATCTAAACCTTATTTTAAAAGGTCAGATGTAAAGAAAAACCATCAACAATATTCAGTTAAATCCAAACGTATTTACAATCAGGGGCAGATATTGACCCCTTCCTCTTGTCATCTAGACAGAGTTGTAGGTAAACATTTGCATGTTAAAAATAAATTTTATTTTATTAATGACGTTTTAAATTTATCCCTCCTAGTTAGCACTTTAGAACTGATTTCTTTCTTTTTCTCATTAACGAGTTTATTTTGGCACCATTATTCTAACATCTATTGTACCAGGATAAACCTATATCAAAGTATAACTGTACTGAGTGATATTTTTACTATGAAGCATAAAACATAATATAAAGGCGGTTTCCTGTGTTAGCAAACTCATTTTGAAGTTATTTTAATGAATGACATACTCTTACATCCTCCTAATTTGCAAACCCAACAAAGAACTTATTTCTTTATTGTTTATTTATTTTGAGACAGGGTCTCATTCTGTTGCCCAGGCTGGAGTGCAGTGGTGCAATCTCGGCTCACTGCAGCCTCAATCTCCCCGGCTCAAGTGATCATCCCACCTCAACCTCCCAGGTAACTGGAAGCACAGGTGTGTGCCACCATGCCTGGCTCATTTTTGTATATTTTACAGAGGCGGTGTTTCACCATGTTGCCCAGGCTATTCTCAAACTCCTGGGATCAAGTGATCCACCCACCTCATCCTCCCAAAGTGCTGAGATTACAGGTGTGAGCCAACACGCCTGGCTGATTTCTTTTTTAAAGTATGTGAATGACTAGGTTATTTTATCTTTGGAAATTTTTTCTGGATAGTTAAGAAGGCATTATTCAAAGTGTTCACTTTTTTAAAGAAATGGAGTGTTGCTATGTTGCCCACGCTGATCTTGAACTGCTGAGTTCAAGGGACCCTCCCACCTCAGTCTCCTGAGTAGCTGGGATTACAGAGGCACATTTTTTCACATTTTTAAAGTAAAGAGGGCATGTGTTCAACAGGGTCAAGAACCACAGAGGGACACGATGCTTCAAGACAAACATGAGGCCGAGTGCGGTGGCTCACATCTGTAATCCCAGCATTTTGGGAGGCTGAGGCCAGGGGATCACTTGAGGCCAGGAGCTTGAGACTAGCCTGGCCGACATGATGAAGCCTTGTCTCTACTAAAAATGCAAAAATTAGCCAGGCAGAGTGGCGGGTGCCTGTAGTCCCAGCTACTTGGAAGTCTGAGGCAGGAGAATTGCTTGAACCCGGGAGTTGGAGGTTACAGTGAGCCAAGATCATGCCACTGCACTCCAGCCTGAGCGACAGAGACTCTATCTCAAAACAAAACAAAACAGAGAAGACAAACATGGCACATATTCCTGGAGTGTTAATTACCCTTAGAGGTTGAGAAAAATATTAAGAGTAAACAAGTACTATTTTCATATCACAATCAATGCCAAATATGAGAGGGTAAAATGCAAATTTCACGTGCATTTTCAACCTGCTCTGTGAGGTCTGGGCAGGCCTCTTTCTGCAATACCCTTCCCAGAGCTCCAAGGGTGAGTTCACCCTCCTGTCCCCCAGGGAACACTTCAGGGGGCAAGTAGGAAACATACTGATTTTTTGCTTTAAGATATTAAACTGAATTAAAGGAGATGAGTGAGGAAATTTGGAAGCCTACCAGATGATTTCAGGTCTTTTAGAAAATGACTTTAGGTGGCAGAGAGAATATTTTAAATAATTTTGCATCGCCTCACAAGAAAGTTATTTCTTTTTCATTTCAGTCTTCATTTTTATGATTATGTCAAAGAGAAAGAGTCCGTGAGGTGCCAGTCTGTCTTTAACACCTATTTATCTATTTGTATTTATTTACTTATTTTTAAAGATAGAGTCTCGCTCAATCACCCAGGCTGGAGTGCAGTGGCATGATCTCAGCTCACTGCAACCTCCGCCTCCTGGGTTCAAGCGATTCTGCTGCCTCAGCCGCTGAGTAGCTGGGATTACAGGTTTGTGCCACCATGGCCGGCTAACAGGTTTGCGCCACCATGGCCAGCTAATTTTTGTACTTTTAGTAGAGAAAGCGTTTTGCCATGTTGCCCAGGCTGGTCTCGAACTCCTGGACTCAAACAATCCACCCGCCTCAGCCTCCTAAAGTGCTAGGATTACAGGCATGAGCCACCACACCCAGCCAACACATTTTAAAAATAGCTACTCTCCTCTCTATTTAACACAGAAGGCAATGGGACAACCACAACCACTTAGAATTTAATAACATTGCTTTGTTTGTGTTGCATTTATTTTTGCAGACACTTCCTACTTAAGGCAATTGTTATTGATCTTCCAATTAAGACTGTATAGTTTCACTTTCCAAAAATATATTACAATTTTTTTATTAGCCCCATGTTACAGGTGATCGATTTTTTAAAAGCAATTTGATATAAAGAAAGTTATTAAGGTCCAGGCAAGGTGGCTCATGCCTGTAATCCCAGCACTTTGAGAGCTTGAGGCAAAAGGATCAGTTGAGGCTGGGAGTTTGAGACCAATCTGGGCAACATAGCGAGACCCTTGGTCTACAAAAATTAAATTGAAAAAAGAAAGAAAGAAGAAAGATATTAAGTATATAAGATAATAGGCGGTACAGGATTTACTAAAGTCTAGGAAGCGATGATAATAATAAAGCAACATTTTTGCACTTCTAAATCCATGACTGTGACATCGGTACTGGCCATACAGACATTTAATCCCTTTCTTTTGGCTTAAGCTAACTTAATAGGGGCTTTCTTCCTTGGAATCCAAGGAGTCTTGAATCAAACAGAAGACTTAATTAGCATCAGTGGGAGAAAAAAAGGCACCGAGACAAGTGCATGGGAGTTAACCCTCCTTCAAGGTCTGCTGGGAGCCGTATTATCCGCCTGCCAGGCAGCAGAGACACACTAATCTGTCCTGTTTGGTCACAACAGGTTGCAGCTGGCTCTGCATTTGTCTGCTGATGCCAGGGCTTTCCAGCTGCCCCAAAATGAGGGCTCAGCAACCCTGTGTAAGGCCTGTCATGGCTATTACAAAAGCAGGGGGTACTGCCAGCAAGCCCCACCCAAGAGCTTGTTTGGGACTCCGCAGAAATGTCTCACGGGCCTTTGGGCTTCTCATTAACTACGACTGTCATTCTGTCTAATATCTGTTCTGCCCTCTGTAGATTAATAGTTCCTTCCTTCCTTCTTTCCTCCTTCCCTCTCTCCCTTCTTTTTACATTTATTGAACATCCCTGTATATAAGGCTCCAGGGTAGATGCATAGACATTATGCATTCATTAATTTGCTCATTCAATAAGCATGTATTGAGCACCTGCTGTATACCAGACACTGACATATATTCTTCACCCATTCATTCATTTATTCAATAAACACATGTTGAACACGTGCTGTGTATCCAGCATTAAAGATACTGATATATATTATTTATCCATTCATGCATAAAATATGCATATATTGAACACCTGCTGTTTGCTAGGCCCTGGGCTACCCTAGGGAACATGACAGCCAGAGTCTCTGACTTCATGGAACTTTCATTTGCATTTCATTAACCACTGTCACATCGTTACACTGGGTCCTCAGAGCAGCCCTGTCAACAAAGGTTGTTACTTTCATTTCTACTTTACAAATTAACATAGCAAGGGCCCAAGTAGTTGAGCGATTTGCTGAAGATCCGTAAGTGGTGCCAAAGTTGGAGCCAGAATTTCCAACCTCGAATGAGCCACTCCCTTCCTCTAGAGCCTTTGATGGCTCCCTGTTACCTCTGACAGAGAACGTAAATGTACAATGCAAGTGTAACACAGCAAGGATGGGGGCCTGGCGGAATTACAGAGAACTTGTCCTGTCTTGTCAGCCTCTGTTCATCTCTAGCCAAAAGTTACCATGACAAAATGTGGGTTCCAGGCCTCCAGATTACCTGATTTTCCAAAAAACTCATAACTTTATTTTTATGCAAGATGTCATTTTTGAAATGGAGGCAACTGATTCAAAATCCTATAAAACATTGTGCAGGATAAATAAAACACATCTTTTATTTGGCCTATGGGTTACCATATTTGGCCTATGGGTTACCAGTTTGCAACTTGTAGCCTAGAAAGCCTGGTGCTCGTGGGCCAAATGTGGCCTGTGGTATTCTCTAACATGTTCAACCGAAGGACAATATTCACAGGTCGAGGAGGCCCAAGGATCATCAGAGGGAGTCCAAGCGCCTCCAGGCACCTCCACTTCCTTCTTAAAGATAAGATAGACCTAATAGCTTTTGAACTAGATAGTGACCGCTCCATACCATATTCCAAGTGTATTATGCACTTTTTCCCTCTCTTCCTTCCTTCCTTCCTTCCTTCCTTCCTCCCTCCCTCTCTCCCTCCCTCCATTCCCCCCCCCACTTCCCTCCCTCCCTTCCTTCCTTTCCTTTCCTTCTTTAGAGATGACATCTTGCTGTGTCACCCAGGCTGGAGTGCAGTGGCACAATCACAGCTCACTGCATCCTTGAACTCCCGGGCTCAAGCGATCCTCTCACTTCAGCCCCCAAGTAGCCTGGACCACAGCCACATGCCATCACGCCTGGCTACATTTTCTTATTTAATCCCCCCATTAAAGTGCCTATTATGGAGTCTATTTTGCAGATGGGGAAACTGAAGCTCAGAGAGATGAAGCATCTTGCCCAAGGTCACCTCAGTCAACAGGGGCGCACTGTGATATAAACCTGGATGCGTTTATCTCCATGTCTTCAAGACCACACACCTACAGTTTCCTTCGCCTTTCCATGGCTGCCACAAACTCCCAGGTGGTAGAAACTTCTGTAGGAACCGAAGTGGCTCACTGAGTCCTAACCCCGTATGTGAATGCCCCACAATATCACGTGGTGAACACCCCGGCAGGAACCTTATAGCTGAGCCAGGGCAGATTAAGGAGGTTCTCGGTGGTTGCCAAGGCTTGCCAGCTGCCTGGCTTGCCCCGTGTTCCTGGGGGAATTCTGGGGAAGCTTTATAATTAGAGTCTGATCTGTCCTTCCTGAGGCTGGGCCAGAATTCCATGCTGCGGAGGAGGAAGCTCTGCAATCTGGGGACACTTTCTCTTTCCCTCTGGTCAGGCCGGTTTCATGTTGGGTATGGAATTTATCAAGCTGGTTGGGAGAACTGGCGGGACACCATATGGGCAGCCCTCCTGGGCTTCATCTATTTGGGATGGATGAATGTTCAACTAATCAACTAAATTCTGAGGGATAATTCAGTTATGTCTCTCAGCAGCCAAGGTCAGGGTTCAGGATGTGGACCCTGGAGCCAGGTGTGCCTGCATTTCAATGCTGGCATTGCCATTTATGGGCACCACAAGCTTGGCAAATGATAGGTATAATAATGGACATTTATGTAATTTTCTCTGTGCCAAGAGTTTTATGTACAAGGGCCATTTACTCCTCATGGGAGAGGCTATTATTATCCCACCTACAGATGAGAAAACTGAGACACAGAGAAGTTGAATAGCTTGCCTTTAAATAGAGGAGCTGGGATTTGAACCCAAGCAGTCTGGCCTCAAAACCCGTGCTTTTCACAATGACACTGCATTATGTCATTTGTCAAAATGAGCTTCTTAGGTAAATATTGAAATGAGGGCTGAGGCCGGGCATGGTGGCTCACTCCTATAATCCCAGCACTTTGGGAGGCCGATGTGGGCAGATCACGAGGTCAGGAGATCGAGACCATCCTGGCTAACACGGTGAAACCCCATCTTTACTAAAAATATAAAAATTAGCCAGGCCTGATGGCACGTGCCTGTAGTCCCAGCTACTTGGGAGGCTGAAGGAGGAGAATCACTTGAACTCAGGAGGCAGAGCTTGCAGTGAGCCAAGATCTCACCACTGCACTCCAGCCTGGAAGACAGAGCTCGACTTTGTCTCAATTAAAAAAACAAAAGAAAAAGAAAAAGAAAGAAATGAGGGCTGAGCAGGCCCAGGAGATGAAGAAAGATCATGAAGAGCGGATGCCACATCACTGCAACTTGGTGATATTGTTTGCACATGTTTTCTAGAGCCTGGTTTCTCAACCTCAGCACCGCCAACATCTTGGACTGGGTCATTCTTTGTGGTGGGGGATGTCCCATGCACTGTGGGCTATGGAGCAGAATTATTGGCCCCTGTGCACTGGATGCCAGTAGAACACCCCTCCCCCAAGGTGTGACAATCAAAAATGTCTCTAGACATTGCCAAGTGCCCCCAGTCCTGCACTGAGAACTACTATTTTGGAAGGTGCCAAAATATGATTACAATCTGCAAGATTCAGTAAATGGCATTTCTGAAAACCCCTCTATGAATCTCTTTAAAATCTCCTCTGAGGCCCTTCACAAACATGAAGATGTCTATATGGGAACACCAAGTGAATTGCTGCCCCTAGTGGTAGAGTAAACATACTCTTCCAAGGGAAGTTGGGCTCCTACATGAATGACCATTGTGCATTGTGGACTTTCCTGGTCAACAAAGAACATTCATCAGGCAGTTGCTGCTCTGGAGAGGATAAGGCAGTTGCTGCTCTGGAGAGGATAAGAAAGTAGCAGAGAATGGAAGCAAGGAGGTCTGGTTCTTATCCACCACAGCTCAGTCACTCAAGAAGTATTTATTGAGTGTGCACTCTCAACCAGGGAGGTCAGGCTCTGGGGCCAACTCAGTGAACAAAACAAATGCAGCCCCTTTCCTCATGGAGTTTACTAAATTCCCTCCACCCTCTTCAGTCCTGTGCCTGTGGCAGACATCACTAGTCAGTCACAGCACTGTCCCACTGAGCCTTCTGACTCCTCAAATCCATGTTTCTGGCATCCTCTAATAAATGATTAGAACAGACACAGGGACAAAACCCACCTGCCCTTTCATTTTGGGGATTCAATGAATGGTAGCTATGAATATCTGTGTTTTCTTATCCGGTCTCCTCTGATATAAATAAGGAAATTTCAGCCCTAGATGGGGAGTGGCTTGCTTTAGTCATGCAGTGTCAGATTCAAGCCCAAAGTCAAGGTATTTTTACTCATTTTCTCTTATAGTCCTCACTGCCTTATAATTCAGCAATTGGATAGCAGAATTTGGGGTTCAGCAAATTTCCTCATTATGGATTCCTGAGGGGTGTGTGTGTGTGCATGTTTGTCTGTGTGTGTGTGTGTCTCTGTGTGTGTGTGTGTGTGTGTGTGTGTGTGCATGTTTGTCTCAGGAACAAATAAATGAATTTTTTTTTCCAGACAGAGTCTCGCTCTGTTGCCCAGGCTGGAGTGTAGTGGCGTGATCTCAGCTCACTGCAGCCTCCCATACTGGGTTCAAGCGATTCTCCTGCCTCAGCCTCCTGAGTACCTGGCACTACAGGTGCACGCCACTGGGCCTGGCTAAGTTTTGTATTTTTTTGTAGAGATGGGGTTTCACCATGTTGCCTAGGCTGGTCTCTAACTCCTGAGCTCAGGTGATCTGTCCTCCCAAAGTCCTGGGATTACAGGCATGAGCCACCACTCCCAGCCTCCTTTGATTATTTTAAAGGCTTAAAGATTAACATTGGATTCAGCCTCAGACAGCCACAGCTTTACAGTTCTTTTAATGGCTGCTCAGCTCCATCAAAACAAAAATGACTCTATTTTATTTTCAGAAGCGTTTTTTCTTCTCTCCTTCCTTCCCTCCTCCTTCCCTCCCTCCTTTCTTCCTTTTTTCTTCCTTCTCCCACTTCCTCACTCTCTCTCCTACCTCCTTCCTTTCTTCCTCTCCCCCTCCCTTCCTACCTCTCTCTTTTTCTCCTTTCTTCTTTCCCCCTTTTCTTTTCTTTCTTTCTTTTTTTCTGAGACAAATTTTCACTCTTGTTGCCCAGGCTGGAGTGCAATGGCGCGATCTCGGCTCCTGAGTAGCTTACAGGCATGCGCCACCATGCCTGGCTAATTTCGTATTTTTAGTAGAGATGGGGTTTCACCATGTTGGTCAGGCTGGTCTCGAACTCCTGACCTCAGGTCATCCTCCCACCTCGGCCTCCCAAAGTGCTGGGATTACAAGCGTGAGCCACTGCGCCCGGGCCCTCTTTACTTCCTTCCTTTTTTTCTTCCTTCCCTCCCTCTGTCCCTTCTCCCTCCCTTCTTTCCTTCCCTCCTTTTTTTCCCTTCCTTCCTTCTTTCCTTCCTTCCTTCTTTACTTCCTTCCTTCTTTACTTCCTTCCTTCCTTCCTCTCTCCTGTCCTTAAACTCTTGTTCATTCTTCCAAACAGAAAATCACTATGCCATCACTCATATGCTCCAGAAACAGGAAATGGGTGGGAGGGCAGATGGGGGCAGAATCTAAGAAGCTGCCACTGAAGACCAGAGTAATTCCTTCTTGGGTTAACAGGGGGGTAATAACCAGATTTTACTTCCTTTGGGAGCCCCAGAGAGGCCTTTCCAACTGCCGTCTCCAGCCCCATCACCAGCCGAGACCCTGAGGCCCATCATGGCTGCATTTAGTTTCCAGCCTGCTGCCTCTGGAGTTACATTCTTGGCAGTTATATTGATCACCATTTTCCAGGTGTCTGCTGGCCCAAGGTTCCTGCGTAGTAGCAGTGAGAGGGGATGCACCTGGAGTCTGCATCCTCTATGGCATTGCTAGAACGTTCATTCATTTATTGAGCCACCACTTGTTTCTGGAGCACCTACCGATTCAAGCCACTGGCATCACAGTGAAGACAGAGCTCTAGACTTAGAATGAGCAAGACCTGGCTCTGTCATGCACAAACCATGTGGTCTTGACAGAGCAAGACTCCGTCTCAAAAAAAAAAAAAAAAAAAAGTCAATTTGCTTGCCCAAGATCACACAGCCAGTAGTGGCAAAATTGACACTGAACCTGGGTCCACCTGACTTCAAGGCCCTGAGCTGTAAGTTCCCTCTTCCTTCTTGTTTGCAAATCCATTTCATATCATGTCTGGGCTCTCCCAAAGGCTGGCTCTAAGATAAGGATCCTAGTAAAGATAGTTTATTTGAGCAGTGATACTTCCAGTAGGGGAGTGGAGAAGTGAGACAAGGAAGGGAAGGAAGGTAATTCAGGGTGTCTTCATGAACAGGTTCCCACAGCAGACACTGGAGCTCAGTCCTGCTGGGATTGAGAAATGGTTTTCTGGGTGCAGTGGCTCATGTCTGTAATCCCAGCGCTGTGGGGAGGCCAAGGCAGGAGGATCGCTTGAGGCCAGGAATGTGAGACCAGCCTGGGCAACATGGTGAAACCCCATTTCTACAAAAAATACAAAAATTGAGCTGGGTGTATTGGCGCATGCTTGTAGTCCCAGCTGCTTGGAGGGCTAAGGTGGGAGGATTGCTTGAGCCTGGGAGGTTGAGGCTACTGTGAGCTGAGACTGTGCCACTGCACTCCAGCAAGACCCTGTCTCAAACAAAAAGAAAAACAAAAACCCCAAAATTTGAGAAATGGCTCTTGTTAGGGCAAGAGAATCAATGGCTTTATCTACTATCCCTTGACTGCCCCAGCCAGGGGTAATGAGGAAATGGTTCTGGTCCAGGGGATATGAGTAGACACTGATTGTCTAGATTCTGAAATGTATATGCTTGGGCCCCACTAGGAACGTGTGCTTTGAAGAGAGTCCACAACAGCCTTACAGCAATGTCCTCTCACTGTACTTCAACATCATCCTTATTAGGCCTCCCAATTGCTAATGCAGAACGGGTTTGCTACTTGTCCAGACCATCACCAAGAGAATCCAGAGGACATGCGTTTAGAAGAGTAAGTTTGCCTTACTGTTTTCCTGCCGTACTGGTCTGAGATATTTCCCCAGAGCGTGGAGCTGGACATCATGCCTACAAAGACCACCTGTGGGGGGAAAGACAGTTTTCATTAGGCAGAGGACTTGGATCATTGCACAGAAAGGGAACAACAAATGGAAGTGGTGACGTCACCCTCTAGGTAACAGCAATGATCTAACATTCACTGAAAGCCTGCAAAGTGGCAAACACTAAGTGCTTCCTGCAAGCTTCCCAACAATCCCATGGGGAGGGTGCTACTATTATCCCCATTTTACAGATGTGGGAACTGAGACTCAGAGAGAGGGGCAATTGCAGGACCAGCGTCACAGAGGTGTTAAGTGGTGCAGCCTGCACTGGAATCAGGCATTCTGGCTCCAGAACTAGCTTTTGACAAGTTTCACACCATCCCAAAGAAACAATTGCCCTACTGCTGAGAAAATACCAACGGCTGCAAGGTAGAGGTTGGAAAGTAGGAAAAACAGGCACACAGGGGGCTGGCATGGGAGTTGTAAACTACTAGTGAGAGAAACCACTCATTGTGTGGGAGGCCAAGTCATTGTTACATTGTTAATCCTTGGAGTAACAGCTGGTGAGGTTTGAATGATCCTACTCATATGACAGAATGGGGAGCTGAGGCTCAGATAGGTTAAGAAACCTGCTCCGCCTCCCTGAAAGGAGAGAGTAGAGGCAAGTCTTAAGCCCAAGCAGGCTGACTGGTGCCTCCTCACCATGCTCTTCCCTCTCCAAGTGCCAGACACCATGCTGAAGGCTTTATGCACACATCTTACAGCATCCTCGCAGTAGCCCTACTTGGTGGATGCTTCTATTATCCCCATTTCACAGATAAGGCAACTGAGGGCCAGAGAGGGGAGGGCACAGATTCAGTCTGGTCTGACCCAAAAAGCATTTCTTGTGGCATGTCCGAGGGCAGGGAGTGGGGATGGTACACAGAAGCGTTCCAAGGGAGAAGCAGACACAGTTTATGTATGTATAATTTATTTATTTGTTTGTTTGTTTGTTTGTTTGTTTGTTTAGACAGGATCTTGCTCTGTCACCCAGGCTGGAGTGCAGTGGTGTGGTCACGGTTCACTGCAGCCTCAACCTCCTGGGCTCAAGTGATCCTCTCACCTCAGCCTCCCGAGTAGGGGAGACTACAGGTGTGCACCACCACGCCTGGCTAATTTTATTTATTTATTTAGTAGAGACACGATCTCACTTTGTTGTCCAGGTTGGCCTCGAACTCCTGGCTTCAAGGGATCCTTCCACCTCAGCCTCCCACAGTGCTGGGATTACAGGCATGAGCCATCACACCTGGCCCCGAATGGATCATTTTAAAGGAATTCATTTCCAAGTTTACAACTTCCCTACAGACTCTTTCTCAAGAACGAGTTAGGGGTCTTCTTCTCCATTTCCTGCCTGACTCCCTTTTTCTCAGCCACGCCTCTCTAGGCCAGTCTGACCAAGGCATTGCTTTTCAGTGTAAACCCTTTAGGGTGCCTCAGAAGGGGCACTGATGATGCACTTATAGATGACTTTTGCAAGTCATCTGGTTTCCAATACCTTTATTACTACTTTCAACAGAATTGAAGAACGGTCGAATCAAGCTGTCGGCAAGTTAGGTCATGGAACATAATTTTTCAGAAATGAAAGCTGTGTGCTCTTTGGCACACGCAATTTGGAGAGTGTTTTAAAAAATCAAATGGCATCAGTTTATTGAGTTCTAACAAAACTACTTCAGTTCCTCAAAACTTTTTTTTATGTGAACAAAGCTTTTCATATACATCGTCATTCAGGAAAAGTGACAAATAGGAAAAGATCTGGTGCTGAACCCTGTCTCACTTTAGCAATAGTCATTCAGGAATACATAAAATATTTGGGAAACATTCCACACCACTCATTAAGGGATACATTTCCGATAAAACCTTGCTTATGATTAACAATTATTTATCAAAATTATATGTTGTTGTGGTCTATTGTGTACTACTAAAAATTATAATGATAAGTCAGTGCAGGAGAAAAATTTTAGTGCTTAGAGACTTCTCATCTCAGAGAATTAAAACTAATAATTTAGAATGTATGTATTCTGTCACAGAGAATTATAATAGGGTAATGAATGTGATCCTTTCAAGCAAAATAATATTACATTAGGCCTGCCTGGGCAACGTGGTGAAACTCTGTCTCTACTAAAAGTAAAAAAATTAGCTAGGCATGGTGGCATGTGTCTTTGGTCCCAGCTGCTCAGGAGGCTGGGGTGGGAGGATAGCTTGAACTTAGAAGGCAAAGGTTGCAGTGAGACAAAAATCATGCCACTATACTCTAGCCTGGGCAACACAGAGAGACCCTATTTCAAAAAAAAATACATTAAGATAAAATGATATGGAGAAATGAATGGAAATATCAGTTCCAAGAAAAAAGCAATGCAAAATTTCCAAATTCCTCTAAAGAGATTGTTCATGTAATTTTAAAACAAACGATGATAGATATCAGGTAAGTATTTCCATTTTTCCACTTTACTAGACACATTTTAAAAAGTGATATGATAATTTTATTTTGATTTTTATATTTCAGTACACTGGCAATGGTATCATCTGCAACCTACAATTTTAAAAATTTCATGTCAATGTAAAAACATGTGACAGTCCTGGATTCTACATGGTTTTTATTTAATTCTTTTCTAGATTAACCTTGAAAAAAGATGTTTGAAGATTACGGTCTTGGGATAAAGTGTTGCCTTTGTTATGTGCTAAGTGATATTCTTATGTCCTCAAAGAGTTAAATATCCCTCAAAACACCCATTTTCCCCAAAAGGAGAGATTCTGGCACAGCAAAGCACTGCTTCTATATCATAATAATTACGGTAATCTTGCACGGTATTTCCTGCAGCAACAATGTGCATCTGTAATATCCTCCTTGGGTACTTTATGTCTCCAACTCCTGCAGGACTCTGACTTTTCCTTAGAAAATTTACCCATGAGACTTAATGGCTCTAGCTAGCCCACAAGTCTAAACCTCATACCACAAGAAAGTAGCCCGAGACAGGGGCTCTGAGCCTGCCAGGCCTGGCTTTCAATTCTGCCTCTTACAGGCTGTCTGAGCTTGGGCAAGTCAATGCCCCTCTCTAAGCCTCAGTTTCCTTATCTGTAGAAGTGACAGTAATAAAAGCACCTCTTTCATAGGCTTGAGAAGGTTAAAGAGGTAATGTATGCAAAACCATTAGCCTGGCCCAAAATAAGTGCTCAGTAAATTGTGGTTGTTATAATCCAATGGCAAGAGACCAGAAAGGCCCTACATTGCAAAAACACAGACCTGCAGTTATTATTATTATTATTATTATTTGAGATGGAGTCTCACTCTGTCGCCCAGGCTGGAGTGGAGTGGTAAAATCTCAGCTCTCTGCAACCTCGGCCTCCCGGGTTCAAGTGATTCTCCTGCCTCAGCCTTCTGAGTAGCTAGGATTATGGGACGTGCCACCATGCCCAGTTTTTGTATTTTTGGTATAGATGGGGGTTTCACCAAGTTGGCCAGCCTCGTCTTGAACTCCTGGCCTCAAGTGATCCGCCTGCCTCAGCCTCCCAAAGTGCTGGGATTACAGGCATCATCTACTGCAACCAGCCCGCAGTTACTCTTTAGGAGACATCAATGAGAAGGAGGAATATAAAAAACAAGTATCATGGACTCAGCCCCTGGTGTGTTTAACAAAATACACAGAAAAACAGGCATTATCACCCCCATTTTGTAGGCCACAAAATACAGCCATCAAGTGCCTCACTCAAGGTCACACTTCTGGAGGTGACTAAACCACAAAAACACAGGTGTATGTGCCATGAAACTCTTCCCACTGAGCTTCACAACCTTATTGCTAATATCAGACTGGGCCATGCTGTGTGGAAGGCACTCAGGCCATTCCAGAACAGTTATCTACAAAAAACAACATTCTGGGAGGCATCTTGAATTGGCAATGACTCCACCACTGATGGAGATCACAGACCTTGAGCAAGTGATTAACCTCTCTGTGCATCATCTTGCTCAACTAATCATAGTGCCTAGCTCATAGGTCTGTGAGGATTAAAGAGCACATGTACATTATGCATACATTGTATGCAATGTAGGTAAAGGCCTTTGCACAGTAAATGCTCTGTAAGTATTAGCTTTTGTGATTGTCATTATTATCCTCTTATCCAGCCTGGCCATTCCTCTCTCTCTCTCTCTCTTTTTTTAGTTTGAGGTGGAGTCCTGCTCTGTCACCCAGGCCGGAGTGCAATGGCACAATCTCAGCTCACTGCAACCTCTGCCTCCCAGATTCAAGCAATTCTCCTGTCTCAGCCTCCCGAGTAGCTGGGATTACAGGCGCCCCCACCATGCCCAGCTAATTTTTTTATTTTTAGTAGCGATGGGGTTTCACCATATTGGTCAGACTGGTCTCGAACTCCTGACCTCAGGTGGTCCACCCACCTCGTCCTCCCAAAGTGCTGGGATTACAGGCGTGAGCCACTGCGCCCAGCCCATTCCTCTCTTTTAAGAGGTTGCTGCTGATATCTCCATGACAAAAAGTGAGGGTTCTGCAGCCTCCTCCTTCAAGCCTTAATTCCAGGGAGCAATAGCTCCAATTTATTGAACACCTACTCTGTGCCAGGCACTGTGTTGTTTCCAGTCCTCAAATAATCCTAGGGATGTGGGGATTGGCACCTCCTGTTTGCAGCCAACAAAACAGGCATATAGAGTTTAAGTGATATGCACAGGTGGGTTTCAAGCTCCTAGCAATTGAACAGGATGCCTGGGACACCCTCCCAAGTAGCTGGACCTCCGGGTGAAGTAGAGTTGGCTGTAAACCTGCTAGGACACGTGAGGTGGGGATGGGACAGTGTTTCCATCAGGGCTTAATTCTTTTCTGCTGAGCCTTTGGCAGCAGGAGAAGGGAGAGATCCCACAGGACACCCCAGGGGAGCAGAACTGTATGCAACAGGAGGGAGCTGCTGGGCTGCCTACCGAGGTCAGCAATGCCACCTGCCAGCTTGGGAGCCTCCACTCGCAATGCAGCTGTGGCGCCAGGATGCTGAGGATCATCATCTCCATGGCATCAGCCATCTGCAGAGAGGACGGAGACATCATGAGGCCAGGATGCTGCTTGATGCTGGGGAAGGCTGGCCAAGTCCATAACCCCAGAGACAGAGACTGTAGCACAACCCTCTCTACCTGCTGCCAAGTGCCCTGCTGCACATCAAACCACACTCAAAGCTCCAGCAGTTAAAAGCATGCATTGCCATTGCGGGAATAGACAAATAGACATTTTATATTATTTTCATGTGTGTTTTTTTGTGTGTGTGTTTTAAAAAATATGGGCATATCACAAACGAAGTGGGAAAACATATTTCTAAAATCTGAGAAAAAAACTTTTATAGAGGCAGAGAGACAATGATCTTTTTAGTGCAATTAAAGACTAGCTTGTCTTTGGCTTATAGGTAATTTTTTCATGTAGAATAGAATATAATTGTCAGTATAGTTAACAAGTGTGACCTTTTAATACATTAAAACAGACTCAGAATCCCCAGCAATTAAACATCGTGTACCTTTATGAGACTAGACAGACTGGGACAGACATGGAATCTAGAAGCATGCCAGTGTGGCCATGGGAATTTGGTATATGATAAAGGCAGCTTTTCCAATTGGGGGGGAATGTTGAGGGGAAATTGATGATTCATTTGGAAAAATATGTAGTTAGGTCACCATCTCCTGCCATTCACAAAAATTAATTTCAAGTATATTAAAGGTTTGGCTGTGCTGTTTGCCATAGCTAGGGGATTTGAATGAGGGATCATGAGAGTCTTGAAGCAGAACGCACATTTCTAATCTGTGCATGCTTTTCTAGGGAGAGCTCTACAGCTGACATCATAATCTCATAGTAGCCCTGAGCCCAAAGAGTTGAAAGCCACCTAATTAGCTAGAAGCTTCAACTCCTCCTTGGGGGCAACTGCCAACCACACCCAGCTCTCCTCAAGCACGGACCTCGTTATCACCACTTATCACGCCACATAAATTTTGTTGATTGGAATTCAAGCAAAGGCTCCATGTGCAAAGAACTGTGTCCTTCCTCGTAGACCATGGAAACCCACTTGAGCAGCATGGGGGTCTCTTGGAGGCTGAGCCACTGCCCCCCAGAAATACTTGCCCAAGCCAAGCCGGTGAGAACAGAGAGCTTCCACTGAAATTTTCCAAAGCCAATGGCTTCCACCGCATCTTCCACCATGAAAGTATCTGGGAAGGAGAAAGGGAGAGGGAAGGAAGGAATCAGTGCACCTTGCAGTTGTCCTAGTGTGGGGTTTTCTGGGGTGGTTCCCAGCCAAGATAATTAAATGCAGCACATGCTGCTTTTAGAACTTATCCTAGAAAAATATTCCAGTGTGAAGTGATATCCTACAATTGCAGCATTACTTACAACGGGAGAAATGGAAAAACCCAGAATGTCCATCAACAGGGGTTGGCTAAATAAAGTAGATATTATACATATATAAATTATTAAATATCCACATTATGAAATATGACCCAACTGTTAACAAGAATGTGCAGATATAGAAAGATACACAAAGTATATTGTTAATTAATGTTTCAAAACAAAACAAGATCGACAACAAGGTATGTAGCATGGTTCTATTCTTGGAAATGTACCCATGTGGGTGTATATATCTGCACATGTATCTATCCATAGAATATGTACAAGGCTTTGAATTATGGTTTAATTTGTTTGTTGTCAGAGGGAGGAAGGAAAAAATTATATGAGAATTAACTTTCTTCCTTTTACAATGTATTACTTCCATGGCCAGAAAAAAGAGAAATACTTCTTTGTTTGTTTGTTTTTGTTTTTGAGACAGCGTCTCACTCTGTTGCCCAGGCTGGAGCTCGGTGGTACAATCATAGCTCACTGCAGCCTCGATCTCCTGGGCTCAAGTCATCCTCCTGCTTCAGCTTCCCAAGTAGCTGGGACTACGGCACATGACACCATGCCCAGCTAATTGTTTTCTATTTTTTGTAGAGATGAGGTCTCACTATGTTGTCCAGGCTAGTCTTGAACTCCTGAGCTCAAGCTGTCTTCCCACCTCAGCCCCTCAAAGTGTTAGGATTACCGATGTGAGCCACCATGCCCAGCCTGAAATACTTTTGAAAGGCACAATTCCATCTGCACTCCGATGGAAAGATGTGCATACTATATTGTTAAGTGAAAAGCGAAAATTGTGCAGAGGTATGTACGAGAGGAGCTGTCTTTGTGATAAAATGTATATACGTGTGTGTGTGCCAAGCAGGGGAAGTAAGACTGAGTGGACATCTTAAAAACTGCTTACCATGCTCACCTTTGAAAACAACACTCACTTTCCTACTTTGAGAATTTCTTTAATGTCTGAATGCTTTCCAAATAAACAAGTGTTATTTTATGCTCAGAAAAAACACAGATAAAGTTTATAAGCTAATAAGTGTTTTTGAAACATACTAAAAGATGGCCGGATGCTGTAGCTCATGCCTGTAATCCCAGCACTTTGGGAGGCTGAGGCAGGAGGATCACTAGAGACCTGGAGTTTGAGAGCAGCCTGGGCAGCATAGTGAAACCCCATCTCTACTAAAAATATTTCTAAAAAGTAGCTATGAGTGGTGGCTCACGCCTATGGTCCTAGCTACCTGGGAGGCTCAGGGAAGAGGATGACTTGAGCCAGGGAGGTTTCAAGGTTGCAGTGAGCTGTGATCATGCCACTGCACTCCAGCCTGGGTGACAGAGTAAGATTCTGTCTCAAAATAAAAAAAATCTGAAAAACAAAACAAAACTAAACTAAAACACTAAACCCAATATGTTATGCTGGATTGTATCTGGAAATAGCACAACTGCAATGACTGGTGAAATCCGAATAAAGTCTGGAGTTGAGCTAATAGTAGCACACCAACATTAATTTTTTTAGTTTAGTTGTTAACATTAGGGGAGGCTGGGTAAAGGGTATGTGAGAAATATCTATACTATATCTGCAATTTTTTTGTAAAGCTAAAATAATTCCAAGATGAATAGTGAATCAAAAAATAAAAATACAGCCAGGCACGGTGGCTCATGCCTGAAATCTCAACACTTTGGGAGGCCAAGGCGAGCATATCACCTGAGGCCAAGAGTTTGACAACATCCTGGCCAACATGGCGAAACCCCCTCTCTACTAGAAGTACAAAAATTAGCCAGGTGTGGTGGCACATGCCTGTAGTCCCAGCTACTCATGAGGCTGAGGCAGGAGAATTGCTTGAACCCAGGAGGCGGAGGTTGCAGTGAGCTGAGACTGCACCACTGCACTCCAGCCTGGGTGACAGAGTGAGTTTCCATCTGAAAAAAAATAAAAATACTAAAGGAGGAAGCTGGGTGGCCCCATGGGTGACCTCCGAGGATCTCATCAGCCCCTGCCGGGAGGTGTCATCTTTTTGGAATTTCAACCATGGGCCTCGTATATCAATCATAATTTTCTCCAGAAGTGTGAGCTGGTGTTGATCACATTAGCAGGTTATGGTTTCCTCCAGCAAAAAATATCATCCACAAGAAGAACAGTAGTAACACTATTGTGGGGCATTTACTGAGTGCTCACTACCTGCAAGGCACTGTGCCAAAAGCTAGATGTGCATTATTTCATTTAATCCTCATCACAATCCTATGAGTTAAGGCCTAGTATTAGCCCCATTTTACAGAGGAGGATATGGACTTGGCCTGCGTTTCACAGAGTTGGAAGTAGAGCCCAGATCAGCCTGAGAGTAAAGCCTCAGCTTCCCTCCGTCCCCTGTCATTGCCACCTTATCTCTGCCAACAATAGGCCTTGCGTTCCAGTCATTAGTCCTCTCTTAGATTTGGAATCTGAGGCTTTTCAGGAATGCATAGAATGTTTTCATCCATCAGCATCAAGAAGCGAGGGAAGCTGGAGACCAGGTCCCACAGCACCGCCTCAGAGGCAGCACAAGGTCATGGGTAAGAATGTGGGCTCTGAGGCCAGATTGCCTGGGCATAAATCCAAATTGGCTAATTCCTAGCTGTATAACCCTCAGCAAGATACTTAACCCTTCTGTGCTTCAGTTTCCTCACCTGCAAAATGGGGAAGATGTTGGTAATAGATCCAATTGGAACTGTTGTGAGGATTAGATGGATAAAACATGTAAACTGGTTAGAGCAGTGCCTGGCACATAATAAATCCTCAGCCAATGTTAGCTACTCCCATACCATCACCAGTGTCACCATTACTATCACACTATCATCATAACCAACATCATCACCACCATTGTCATTATACTGTCATCCCCACCATCATCACTATCACCATCGTCTTCACTATCAGCATCACCACCATTATCATCACCATCATCACCACCACCGCCATCATCTTCATCATCATCACCACCATCATCGCCTTCATCATCACCACCATCATCACTACCATCATCATCATCACCACCATCATCATCACTATCATCATCAACACCATCATAACCACCATCTTCATCATCATCATCATCATCACTATCATCATCACCATCATAACCATCTTCATCATCATCATCAATATCATCATCATCACCGTCATAACCATCTTCATCATCATCATCACTATCATCATCACCATTGCCAGCCTTATCATCACCATCTTCATCCTATCATCATCATCACCATCATCATGACCACCATCATCATCATCGCCATAATTATCACTATCACCATCATTATCACCACAATCATCATTATCACCACAATCATCATCATCACCATCATCTTCACCATCTTCATCATCATCTTCATCACTATCATCACCATTGCCATCCTTATCATCACCATCTTTATCACTGTCATCATTATCACCATCACCATTATCATGATCACCATCATTATCACCACCATCATCATCACTATCACCATCATCGTCATCACCGTCATCATCACCATCATCATCATCACTATCATCACCACCACCATCATCACTATCATCGTCATCACCATCATCATCATCACTATCATCATCATCACCATTGCCATCCTTATCATCATCTTTCATCACTATCATCATCATCACCATCACCATCACCATCATGATCACCATCATCATCACCATAATCACCACTATCACCATCATCATCATCATCACCATCATCATCATCACCACCATCATCATATCATCATCATCACCACTATCATCACCATCACCATCATCACCATTGTCATGATCACCATCATCATAATCACTATAATCATCACTATCACCATCATCATCACCATCGTCATCATCACCATCATCACCATTGCCATCTTTATCATCAGTCTTCATCACTATGATCATCACCATCACCATAATCATCACCATTATCACCATCATCCTCACCATCATCATCATTACTATAATGATCATCACCATCATCATCATTGCCACCATCATCACCATCGTCATCATCACCATCATCACCATTGCCATCTTTATCATCAGTCTTTATCACTATGATCATCACCATCACCATAATCATCACCATTATCACCATCATCCTCACCATCATCATCATTACTATAATGATCATCACCATCATCATCATTGCCACCATCATCACCACCACCATCATCATCATCATCATCATCATCTTTGTCATCATCATCATCATCGTTACTGCCATCCTAAGCCAAATGTTGTGCATTGATGCTGACTGGCAGGGATTGTGATGTAACCTTGCCTGCTGAAGTAAGCTATGTAGGCTCAGCCCCCACTTCCAGCTCCACCCCTTGGCCCTCTGGGCCCTTCCAACTGCCCCTTCACAATACCCCTCTGAAATTGCCTGCTGGGTAGGCAACCTTGACTGTGGCCCAGACTGATTCCCCAACTGCAGGGCCCTCTCACCATCGGTGGGATTGGCAAACTCCTTGGGCACAGCTGCCCCATCATCCAGCTCCACAGCCTCTAGGCCCACGCGGACCCCTTCAATCTGGACTTCATGCTCTCCTGAAGCCGTGTCGTCCTCTGACCTTGCACTCTCGCCTGTGCGACGGAATTTCACAACCCTAGGGAACAGAACAAATCTGGTCAAGATGGCTAAAGCTTCCCCCAAACGGCCTTGCTGCACAGCTCTAGTGACCAAGACAGGTGAAAGACTTCTTCTCATGATTTGGAGAGTTGATGGATGGGGGTTAGCATTTCTATTGAGTTGGACTGGGGTTGGGGAGAGTAATAACTTCAAGAGTTATAATATCAGGACTGCCATGTACAGTTGAGCAGATTGGGCACTGCCCAATTCCAGGGTTTCCTATTCACAAAGTAGGTTATGTGATTGAGGATATCTTTGTTTTAGGTCAGAATACTGTTTGTGAGTACATTTGTTTCAGATTTTAGACTCATCTGTCTATATCTAACATTTTGGTCATCTAAAGGTAACATTAGGCCCACAAAAAGTTGCTCACACCATATTTCTAGAAGTTTAAAGTGGATGCCATTTTTCAGAATAGAGACAAGGTTTCACTATGTTGCCCAGACTGGTCTCAAACTCCTGAGCTCAAGTGATCCTCCCTCCTCAGCCTCCCAAAGTGCTGGGATTACAGGTGTGAGCTACCACGCCTGGTGCCAAAATTTTAAAATTGGGAAAATTCACATAAAAAGCCAGAATCCCAATGTCTCTTGAAAAAGTAGAATATCTGGCTGTCTGGAGCCCACATTCCTGCATTGGAATTGTGCTAGGTCTGGGCAGTGGTGGTCCCCAGCCCACCCTCACCCCTGTTTTAGATGGGTCATGCACTCCAGTTGACCACTGTCTCATTATCTCCAGCCCTAAGGGTCTTTTGCTAGTTATCCTTGCACTTGCTCTGTGTTCCTCTCACTTGGCACGTGGCCCCATTTGTCAGGCCCTGTAGGCATTTGAGTTTGAGACCCCATGGGCCCCCCCCCCTCTCATGCAATATGTTCCTTCGTACTATGCTGTTTCTTGTTCCTCTGCAAGAAGCTTTGATTTCTCTGGGCAGTAGTTTCTTCATCTGGGACTCAGGGGCAAAATTACCTGTCTCCTTCCAACTTTCTCACTCCCAAACACAAAACTCCTGCTGTCTCCCAGCCCTAGGGTGGGTTTTGGGTTTATAGCACTGAAAAGACAGATGTGTTCTGACCTCACAGTCTCTCAAGGGGATAGTGATACTGAATGTGCAAGTCCTTTCTATCACAGCTTTGAGTCCTCACAGACTTTCTGAAGAAAGTCTGGGGTGCTGGGTACAGTGGATCATGCCTGTGATCCCAGCACTTTGGGAGGCTGAGGTGGGAGGATTGCTTGGGCACAGGAGTTCAAGACCAGCCTGGGCAACATAGTGAGATGCCATCTCTATAAAACATAAAAAAATTAGCTGGACATAGTGGTGTGTGCCTTTGGTCCCAGCTACTTGGGAGGCTGAGGTGGGAGGATCGCTTGAGCCCAGAAGGTTGAGGCTACAGTGAGCCGTGATCATACCACTGCATTCCAGCCTGGGCAAGAGAGAGAGACCCTATCTGAAAAATAAAAAGAAAGAAACAAAGAAAAGAAAGAAAGAGAGAGAGAAGAAGAAAGAAAGAAAGAAAGAGAGAGAGAAAGAAAAAGAAAGAGAGAGAGAAAGAAATAAAAAAGGAAGGAAGGAAGCAAGGAAGGAAGGAAGGAAGCAAGGAAGGAAGGAAGCAAGGAAGGAAGGAAGCAAGGAAGGAAGGAAGGAAGCAAGGAAGGAAGGAAGGAAGGAAGGAAGGAAGGAAAAAATAAAAGGAAAAGGAAAAGGAAAATAAAAAAGTCTGGCTGGGCATGGTCACTCACGCCTACAATCTCCACACTTTGGGAGGCTGGGGCGAAAGGGTCAGTTGAGTCCAGTAGTTTGAGACAAGCCTGGGTGACATGGCAAAACCCCATCTCTACAAAAAATACAAAAATTAGCCAGGCATGGTGGCATGCGCCTGTGGTCCCAGCTACTTGGGAGGCTGAGGTGGGAGGATTGCTTGAGCCCGGGATGTGGAGGTTGCAGTGAGCCAAGATTGCGCCACTCCCTCCAGCCTGGGTGACAGAGCAAGATCCTGGGTTTTTTTATTTGTTTAAAAAAATAGAAAAAGAAAAATGTCTGGAGTTACATGGGCATGAATAGCAGAGATAGTATATGAGCCGACAGAGTACACATTTGATCCATGTTTTTAAAAGGTAAAAAAAAGAGAGAAATATTTAAGTTCAAAATACTGCTATTATTATTATTATTTTTTTTAATTATTATTATACTTTAGGTTTTAGGGTACATGTGCACAATGTGCAGGTTTGTTACATATGTATCCATGTGCCGTGTTGTTTTGCTGCACCCATTAACTTGTCATTTAGTATTAGTTATATCTCCTAATGCTGTCCCTCCCCCCTCCCCCCACCCCACAACAGTCCCCGGAGTGTGATGTGCTATTATTATTAACGATTGCATCATTCCATGTATTTCACCAAAGAGTAACTGTTGTGCTGGCATAGAAAGGGTAAATTTCTGGATTTCAGAAGTACAGCAAACATACCCTGCTTGTGAAGTTCTAGAAGAGAAAAGACAGATTAAGTCACAGTAATTCTGTAAACGCCTGAAACTCCACTCCTTGGCAAGGCTGGGCTTGGAAAACCTGAGCTGTCAAGCTCGTCTTGGCTGGAAATGCAGGGCCCAGCACAGGGTTGGCAGACAGACTGGCGGGGTTTGAAGCTTGGTGCTAACATTTCACCCCCTCTACCACAGTCACCTCTAATAGAATCAAGTTTGTGCTCTGTGCAAGTTCCAGCTGTTTTCTGTGCATTCGATCTGCATAGAACCTCTCTGAAGTTTGTATTATTATCACCATTTTACAGACAAGAACACTGAGGTCCCAGAAGTCACATGGCTTGCCCACGGTCCCATAACTAAACAGGCATGGAGCTGGGATTCAACCACAGATTTATCTGGCTTAAAACATTGTATTCCTGGCCAATGAGAGGGTAAAACCTCTTCAAACTCTTCCACTGCTTCCCATTTACTCTATTTTTTTATAAAGATATTTTATTTTGAGACATTTCGAGCATATAAAATTACATACATAACAATGAGAGAAATATCTTTGTTTCTGCTGTTTAACTAAAGGATTAGACGTGACTATTAGGTTGACCCATATGAAATCGCCAACATTTGTCCCTAGTTCAGTTGAAGCCATCCTGTCTCCATCGCTCACATCTTCATAGGTATTTCACATTTTAAAACAGGCAAAGGACTTCAAGGGACATTTCTCCAAAGAAGACATGCAAAGGGCCAATAGGCACATAATAAGTTGCTCAATATTAGGGAAATGCAAATCAAAATCACAATGAGATACCATGAGATGCAGGTTCTCACTCTGTCGCCAATGCTCTTCTTTGATTGGGGAGGGGGGTTCTTTATAGGCATCATTATTTGATTTAACCCTCAGAGTAACCTTGAGAGGTGGAGACTATTATTATCCCCACTGGATAAGACAAACACATAGTCACTCTGAGCCTCAGTTTACCTCTTCTATACATTGGTGTAATAGTTGTGCCGTAAGTCAGGTGTCCTAGAAGAAAATCGTGAAACACAGATTCTTTTTTTATTGTGGTAAAATATACATGCCATATTAAAATATAAAATTTGCCATTTTAACCATTATAAGTGTACAGTTCAGTGACATTAAGTTTCACTTGAAACTGTGTACCCATAGAAATCAATGCTCCATTTTCCCCTACTCAGCCCTGACAAGCACCAATCTACTTTCTGTCTATGAATTTGACTCCTCTAGGGATCTCAGATAAGTGAAATCATACAGTAATTTTCCTTTTGTGTCTGGCTTATTTCCCTTAGCATAATGTCTTCAAGGCTCATCCAATGTTGCAGCACACTGCAGAACTTCCCTCCTTTTTAAGGCTGAATAATATTCCGTTGTGTGCACAGACTACCTTTTGCTGATCCATTCTTCTGTTGATGGACACAGGTTGTTTCCATGTTTTGGTTATTGTGAATAATGCTGTAATGAACATGAGTGTACAAATATCTATTTGAGTTCCTGCTTTCACTTATTTTAGATATAGACCCATAAGAGGAATTACTGGATTAATCTATGTTTTATTTTTTGAGGAATTGCCAGAACGTCTTCCACAGTGGCTGCACCATTTTTATTCTCACAAGCAATGCACAAAGATTCCAATTTCTCCACAAACTTGCCAATACTTCTTATTTTCCATTTGCTTGATAACAGCCATCCTAATGGGTGTGAGATGGTATCTCGTTGTGATTTTGATTTGCATTTCCCTAATATTGAGCAACTTATTATGTGCTTATTGGCCCTTTGTACATCTTTGGAGAAATGTCTATTGAAGTCCTTTGACTATTTTAAAATTGGGTTGTTTGACTTTTTGTTGTTGAGTTGTACTTCTTTCTATATTCTGGATATAGATCCCTTATCAGACATATGATTTGCAAACAATTTCTCCCATTCCTTGGATTGCCATTTTACTCTATTGATTGTGATCATTGAATGCACCAAAGTTTGAAAAAAAAATTTTTAATACAGGGTCTCACTCTGTCACCCAGGCTAGAGTGCAGTGATGTGATCACGGCCCACTGCAGCCTTGACCTCCTGGGCTCAGGTGATCCTCCCACCTCAGCCTCTTGAGTAGCTGGGACTACAGGTGCACACCACCATGCCTGACTAATTTTTTTTTTTTTTTTTTTGTAGAGATGATATTTCACCATGCTGGCCAGGCTGATCTTGAACTCCTGAGCTAAAGCAATCCACCCACCTTGGCCTCCCAACGTGCTGGGATTACAGGTGTGAGCCACCACACCAGGCCGAAAGTTTTAAATTTTGATGTAGCCCAATATATCTACTTTTATTTTTATTATCTGTTCTTTTGGTGTCATATCCATGAAATCATTGCCAAATCCAATATCATAAGGCTTTTCTCCTAAATTTTCTTCTAAACTTTTATGGGTTTAGGTCTTTGATCCATTTTGAGTTAATTTTTGTATATGGTGTTAGGTAAGAGTCCAACTTCATTCTTTCACATATGGACATTCAGTGTTCCTAATACCATCTGTTTAAAAGACTGTCCTTTCCCCCAGTGAGTGATCTTGGCACCATTTTGAAAATCATTTAATCAAATCATATGATTCGAGAATTTATTTCTGAGCTCTTGATTCTATTCCATTGATCTGTATGTCTATCCTTAAGCCACACCTAAGTAAGTAGTAGTCAGTTTTGAAATTGGAAAGTGTGAGACCTTTAATTTCGTTCTTATTTTTCAAGATTGTTTTAGTTATTCGGTGTCCCTTGAGAGATTCTATGTGAATCTTCAGGTAGATTTCTCTTTCTTTCTTCCTTCCTTTTTTTCTTTTTTCTTTTTCTTTTTATTTTTCATTTTTGAGACCCAGTCTTGCTGTGACGCCCAGGCCGGAGTGCAATGGCACGATCTCAGGTTATTGCAGCCTCCGCTTCCCAGGTTCAAGTGATTCTCCTCCCTCAGCCTCCTGAATAGCTGGGACTACAGGCACACACCACCAAGCCCAGCTAATTTTTGTATTTTTAGTAAAGATGGTGTTTCACCATATTAGCCAGGCTGGTCTCGAACTCCTGACCTCAAGTGATCGGCCTGCCTTAGCCTCCCAAAGTGCTGGGATTACAGGCATGAGCCACCGTGCCCACCCTCCTTTTTTTTCTTTTGAGACAGAGTCTCGCTCTGTCACCCAGACTAGAGTGCAGTGGCACTATCATAGCTCCCTACAGCCTCAAACTCCTGGATTCAAGTGATCCTCCTGCCTCAGCCTCCTGAGTAGCTGGGACTACGGGCATGCACCACCACACCTAGCTTTGTTAGTTTGTTTTGTAGAGACAGGGGTCTCATTATGCTGGTCAGGCTGGTCTCAAACTCTTGGCCTCAAGCGATCCTCCCGCCTTGGCCTCCCGAAGTGCTGGGATTAGGATTTTTCTATTTCTGCAAAACAGTGAGATGGGGACGTTTGTGCAAGCGATTTACTGAGGAAGGAGTCTCAAGAGAAACCCACTGGGAAGCAGGAGGAGGCAGGAGGAAGCTAAGAAAGGATGTCGTTCCTGCTGAAGGCTAGCCTCAGCCTGACCCCACAGGGAGCTCTGGAGCGTGAATCGTGCCACCGAGAAGTCTTGGCCTCCCAAAGTGCTGGGATTACAGGCGTGAGCCACCACCCCTAGCCTGTAAGACCCCATCTCTACAAAAAAACAACAAAAAAAAGATTAGCCAGGCATGGTAATACATACCCGTGGTCTTGGCTACTCAGGAGGCTGAGGCAGGAGGGTCTCTTGAGTCCAGGAAGTTGAGGCTACAGTGAGCTATGATTGCACCACTGCACCTAGCCTGGACATCAGAGTGAGATCCTGACTCTAAAGAAATAAAGAAATAAACCAAAGTAGGTATTTAGTTGCGGTAACTTCTCAGGGATGCTGACAGAGATTATGGGAGTGCTTTATAGCCAGCGGTGTGCCTATAAACTGGCTCTCAAATACCCTCCCCCAACAATATTGATTTGTAGCATTTGCCAATATCTGTGTCCTAGATACTCCCACAATGGCTTGTTTCAGCCTGTCAGTGATTAAATAACAGGCTACCCAAATTCTTGCATATTTAACAATCCATCTGCTCTCTAGAACTGGTACCATCAGGCTCTAGCACATCACTGTTAAAAAAAAAAAAAGTCCTCAGGGGTGCAGTGGCTCACACCTGTAATCCCAGCACTTTAGGAGGCTGAGGCAAGAGGATCACTTGAGTCCAGGGGTTCAAGACCACCCTGGGAAAAATAGGGAGACTTCATCTCTACAAAGAATTTTAAAATTAGCCAGATGCAGTGGTGCGTGCCTGTAGTCCTAGCTACTCAGGAGGCTGAGGTGGGAGGATCGCTTGAGCCTGAGAGGTCGAGGCTGCAGTGAGCTGTGATCACACCACTGCACTCCAGCCTGGGCAACAGAAAGAGACACTGTCTCTGAAAAACAAAACAAATGAAGAAACAGAAACCTCCTGAAACTACTGACAGATGCTACTTTACAGATGAACCTCAAAAATATTACGCTGAGCAAAGAAGCTAGTCACGAAAGTTCACATAGATATGAGTCCACTTAAATGAAGTGTCCAGAATTCATGGAGATAGAAAGCAGATTAGTGGCTACCAGAGGTTGGGGGATTGCCAGGGAATGGGGAGTCACAGCTTAATGGGTGTGGGGTCTCCTTTTGGGGTGATGAAAATGCTCTGGGACTAGATAGAGATGAGGGCTGTGCAACCTTGTAAAATTGCACACTTTAATTGATGGTTAAGATGGAAAAAAATAAAAAATAAATAAAATGGTTAAAATAGAGCCAGGCATGGTGGCGGGGGGTTGGGGTGGCACATGTGTCTGTAATCCTAGCTACGTGGATGGGCTGAAGCAAGAGAACTGCTTGAGGCCAGGACTTCAAGACCAGCTTGGGTAACATAGCGAGACCCCGTCTTTTATTTTTTTGAGACGGAGTCTCACTCCGTCACCCAGGCTCACTGCAACCTCTGCCTTCCAGGTTCAAGCAATTCTCCTGCCTCAGGCTCCCAAGTAGCTGGGATTACAGGCGCACACCACCACACCCAGCTAACTTTTGCACTTTTAGTAGAGACAGGGTTTCACCATGTTGGCCAGGCTGGTCTCAAACTCCTGACCTCAGGTGACCCACCCACCTCAGACTCCCAAAGTGCGGGTATTACAGATGTAAGCCATGGTGCCCGGCTGCAAGACCCCATTTCTAAGGGAAAAAAAAAAGGTTAAAATGGTAAAGTTTATGTTATGTGTATTTTGCCATCAAAAAAAAAACGAAAATCCTTAACTCTTAGCACTGCCACGGATGTTACTGGAATCCCTTACCCAACAAATATTGAATGAGCACCTGCTTTGTGCCAGGCCCAGGAGTTTGAGGTTGCAGTGGGCTGTGATTACACCGCTGCTCTCCAGCCTGGGTGACAGAACAAGACCCTGTCTCAAAATAAATAAATAAATAAATAAACAAACAAACAAACAATAAAAATAAAAATAAAAAAACAAGAAATGCACAGTCTCAGACTCTGTCCCAAACCTACTGAATCAGCATCTGCATTTTAACCAGTCTCCAGGCAATTCGTGTGCATGCTAAAGTCTGAGAAATACTGTTCTAGAGGAGTTATGCTTAGACAATCATTGACATTTGGGAAGGACACGTAAGAAGCCTAACTCTGGTTTCTTCTGGGGAGGAGAACTGGATGGGAATGGGAAGTTTTTTTTTTTTTAATTATACTTTAGGGTTTTAGGGTACATGTGCACAATGTGCAGGTTTGCTACATATGTATCCATGTGCCATGTTGATTTCCTGCACCCATTAACTCATCATTTAGCATTAGGTGTATCTCCTAATGCTGTCCCTCCCTGCTCCCCCAACCCCGCAACAGTCCCCGGAGTGTGATGTTCCCCTTCCTGTGTCCATGAGTTCTCATTGTTCAATTCCCAGCTATGAGTGAGAACATGCAGTGTTTGGTTTTTTGTCTTTGCAATAGTTTACTGAGAATGATGTTTTCCAGTTTCATCCATGTCCCAGTTTTGAGGGAAGACACATTTTTTTTGCTTATTCATTTTGGACCCTTCTGTAATATTTGCCATTTTTAACCTGGGCATCTACTGCTCTTATTATAAATATACATAACAACAGCGACTATTGACCACGCTCTAGCTGATGGAGCAGCATGCTGCTAAGCGTGGCTATGCTCTGCTTTCGTCTGTGAAGTGGGAATGACAGCCAGCTTGCAGACGGCTGTGAGCATTAACTGAGCTTGATGAAGAGGAAAATTGTGAGCAATGAGGAAATACGAGCTTCCTGCAACCTGTCTTCTCCAAGTCACCTCTCTACCTTGAGTTTGGAGTACATTGACCCTTGTAAAAAGTGACTTTGAGAAAATGGCTTAGCTCCCTGAAGTTTTATTTATTTATTTTTTGAGACAGGGTCTTGCTCTGTCACCCAGGCTGGAGTGCAGTAGTGCAATAAAGCTCACTGCACCCTCCAACTCCTGGACTCAAGCGATCCTCCTGCCTCAGCTTCAACAGTAGCTGGGACTGCAGGCGTGCACCACCATATCCAGCCAATTTTAAAATTTCTTGTAGAGATAGGGTCTCACTATGTTACCCAGGCTGGTCTCAAACTCCTGGGCTCGACTGGTCCTCCTGCCTCGGCCTCCTGAAGTGCTGGGATTACAAGCGTGAGCCACAGAGCCCAACCTCCCTGCAGTTTTAAACCTGGACCTGCTCACATTTCTTCGTTGGCAAACTACAAAAAGCGAGGGCACCTTTGTTTATTAAAGTTTGTTTTAAAACAGAAATAAAGAGGGACCTTTGACATTAAACTATACAGTACTCAGAAAGCCAGTCTACATTTTGAATCAGTCGGGTTCCTAAAAGAATGTATCAACTACATGAGCCAAGATTTCCCAAGGGGAAAAAAAAGTAATATGAAAGAAAAAGAAAATAGCAGTGGCATATGTTAAATATATGAAGGCTTCAAAACAGGCTGGCTCACAATCTCTTGCCATTTGTTGTATATTTATATATATAGCATATAATTTACCAAAATAGCAGGGAACATTTGTTTTACATAATTTTGCTATTTAAGGGAGAGAAGAACTTGAGGAAATAGTTGTCAACCTAAAGATCTTGTTTGTACCACCATAGAATTTTCCTCGGTACCTTAAATTAGGGACTGTGATTTGATTCGGGTATTGTTACTTTTTTTTTTTTTTTTTTTTGAGACAGGGTCTTACTCTGTTGCCCAAGCTTAGAGTACAGATCTGGGCTCACTGCAGCCTCGACTTCCCAGGCTCAAGCAATCCTCTCACCTCAGCCCCCCAAGTAGCTGGATCTCCAGCTATGTGCCACCATGCTCAGCAATTTTTTTTTGAATTTTAGTAGAAACAAGGTCTTGCTATGTTGCCCAGACTGGTCTCAAACTCCTGAGCTCAAGTGATCCCCAAAGTGTTGGGATTATAGGTGTGAGCCACCATGCCCGGTCTGATTCAGGTATTTTATTTTATTTCTTTTCATTTCATTTCATTTATTTGAGATGGAGTCTCACTCTGCCACCCAGGCTGGAGTGCAGTGGCACAATTTTGGCTCACTGTAACCTCCGTCTCCTGGGTTCTAGTGATTCTCCTGCCTCATCCCCAAGAGTAGCTGGGATTACAGGCATCCTCCACCATGCCTGGCTAATTTTTGTATTTTTAGTAGAGACGAGGTTTCAGCATGGTGGCCAGGCTGGTCTTAACTCCTGACTTCAAGTGATCCACCTGTCTTGGCCTCCCAAAGTGCTGGGATTACAGGCATGAGCCACTGTGCCCAGCCAGGTATTTTAAATAAGGAAGTTTTCTCTCTTTTCATCTGGGCTTCTGGAGTTTTAACCCTTGAGTTCAGGCTATCAGAGTTCAAGCTATCAGACTGCAAAGGAAGCTTAAGTTGTGATTATCTGCATGTGGCATTCAGAGTCAGAGAAGTGGTCCGCCAGAGTAGACAAGGGAGACCAACTCTGGCAAACAGACTGACTTGGGTTTGAATCCCCTACCCACACCATTCAGTACCTGTGTGACCCTAGGTAGGTTACTTTGCTTCTCTGAGCCTCAGTTTCCTCACCTATAAAATGGAAATGGCAATTCCTACCTCACAGGGTAGCCATGGAGATCTAAGGAGTCTATCTATCGAGAGCATCTGGAAGAGCCTAGCAGGACCATTCAGTATTTCCATAAGCATCTATTGAGGGCTGACTTATGCTGAGTGAGTGCTGGGGTCCAATGGAGGATGAAATTGACATGGTCCCTGACCTCCAGAAATGGATGCTCTGGTTGGCAAGGTGGTTAATATACAAGTAAACAAATACATCATTATACATTTGCAAAGGAAATATATCTTGAGGAGGAAGCAAACAGGGTGCCAAGTGGGGACAGCAGTGGTACCCAAGGAACCCTCATGCCCTAGAAGGTGGGTGCCATTCCTGTCCCCACTTTACAGATGATAAAACTGAGGCCTAAAGAAAAAAAGTGAGTGATCAGGAAAGACCTCCCCAAGGAGAGATCAAGGGGACAAAGACAGTCCCACACAAATAGGGGAGGAGTAGAGAGAACAGCTAGTGCAAAGGCCTGGAGGTGGGACCAGGGAACAGAGGTCAGAGAGACAGCCGGGATCACACAGAGCCCTGGAGGTCACAGTGAGGATTTTCTGTGTTGTTCTAAGACCAGTGGGACACCATGGAAGGGTTTCAAGTAGCAGCGAGAGGGTGGAAGATGATCAGAGTTGAGTTTTGAGGTCACTCAGCACATTCTCCCGCAAGAGGAGGAATCAATGGAGGAAAGCGGGTTGTTTTGTTTTGTTTGAGACAGAGTCTCGCTCTTGTCACCCAGGCTGGAGTGCAGTGGCACAATCTCGGCTCACTGCAACTTCTCACTCCCGGATTCAAGCGATTCTCCCGCCTCATCCTCCCGAGTAGCTGGGATTACAGCTGCCTGCTACCATGCCTGGCTAATTTTTGTATTTTTAGTAGAGATGGGGTTTCACCATGTTGGCCAGGATGGTCTCGAACTCCTGACCTCAGGTGATCCGCCTACCTGGGCCTCCCAAAGTGCTGGGATTACAGGGTGGCCCACTGTGCCCACCCCAGAAAGCGTTTTTTAAATATAGGTTTTAATATTATTTAGGTATGGCAAGGCTGAGAGATCACGAGATGTGAGCCATTGACAAGATATACTCTGTCATACTTACAGATCCCAAGAAGAAGGGGCATGCCACACTGTAAGGGGCACACATGGCAGCCCCAGGGTTTGTCAGGAGGCAGAGGGTATAGGGGGAGAACATGAGCAAGAGCCTTTATTGTGGTTTCCCAGGAAAGAAATGGGCAAGGCAGAGGCTGCTGGCTTAGGATCGGTTTGTTTGAATAATTTCATCCTTCTCTGGAGCATAGGGGCTGTCCTTAATTGTCTCATGCCTGGTTCTGGGGTGATGAGGGCAGGTAGATGTGGCCTGGAGTCTGGGAGCTGGATAAAGGAGGTGGCTGCAGAGACCTGAGGCTCTGGCCTGATTGGTTTGTATAGGAAAGGCACACTGGCAGGTGAGCTGTTTGCTATTTCTAGGAATTAGTTAACTCTGAGAGGGGCAAGTCCCTCCAGAGTCAGCAAGCCTCCAAGATGTTGAAACATCTGAATATAAACAATCAAAGGCCTGGTTAATACAAAAAGATGGCTGCGGAGGAGTCAGGGAGGCCAGGAAGGAAGCTGTGTGGCCAGTGGGAGAAGAGGTAGTGGTGGTTTGGATTAGGGGGGTTGGAGAGGTGGAGGGCTGAGACTTTTGTTAAATATTCATCCCTTTCTCCCCAACTCTTCCAAATAGTACAAGAAGATATCTTCATAGGGAGGCTCCTCTGCCAGTGGAAGGCAGGGTTGCAACAAGGGATCACCTTGTTTGGGGAACTCTATCAAAAACACTGATAACCGGTATCCCTCAGCTTTGTCCCAGATACCCTGGTGATGTGGCGTCTTTGGAATCTGAAACTTGTCAACAAATGGAGTTAGATGCTGTGCACTTGGAGCAGCAGAGACTGCCAAGGTCACTAACATATGGACTTGCTTTGTCTCCTTCAAGACAAGACCTGGGGCACTCCCTGAGCTGTAGGATTTGAGAAGAGTCTTCCCAGGAGATGAACCTCTGTCTTCAAATATTTGAGGCTCTGACCTGTGAAAGAAGGTGCCTCTCAACCTGGATCCTAAGAACAGAGCTTGAACTTCTGGGTATAAGAAAGAAGGAAGCAGATCTCAACTCAATATAAAGAGGAGGCTTATCAGGCACAGAAGCCGAGAGATGAAAGCGGCTGCTTTAGGAGAAAGTGGGCTCCCTCTCATGAGAGGCATTGCAGCAGAGGCAGGTGTCCATGTGATTGGCTCAGGAGTAATGATATTTAATATTTATGAATCACTTCAGCATGCCAGGTCCAAGCCTGAGTGTTATAAACTATGTTATGTAATGCACTCAACAATCCTAACAGGGAAATATTATTAATAACTCTAGTTTCAGCCAGGCACAGTGGCTCACACCTATAATCCCAACACTTGAGAGGCTGAGGTGGGAGGATCACTTGAGCCCAAGAGTTTGAGACCAACCTGGGCAACATGGCAAGACCATGTCTCTACAAAACATTTAAAAATTAGCTGACCGTGGTAGTATGCACCTGTGGTCTCAGGTACTGGGGAGGATGAGGTGGAAGGATCACTTGAACCCAGGAGGTCAAGACTGCAGTGAGCTATGATTGCACCACTGCACTCCAGCCAGGGTGACAGAGTGAGACTCTGTCTCAAAAAAAAAAATCTCCAGTTTATAGACAAGTAAACTGAGGCTAGGAGAGGTTACACCAATGGTTCCCAGGTCTCCTAGATAATATGCAGTGTACTAGGACCCTGGCTCAAGTAGCTCCAAAACCCATGATCTTAACCAGTCAGCCAAAGCTTCTGTACCTAAAGCCAAGAATACCCCTGTGGAACTGATTAAAATGCTGATTCCTGGGCCATACTCTAGACCTAATAATGCTTTTGCATCTCTACAGAGTGGGGCCGAAGAACCTGAATTTTAATAAGATGTTGATGGCAGCCACAGAAGTCTGAAAGTCACCATCTGATGCCTGCCTGCTCTGAACTGGGGAGACGGGGTGTGAGGGGTTGGATGTGATGACCTTCCATTTCTGAATGTGTTGGAAGTCTATAATTAATGGAAATTTTAGTTCTCTGTGGATTTTATTTATTTGCATTTTTCTGCCATCCCTGTCAACCTGAATAGCAATGAGCTTGTTCCTAGGATAGCAGACCACTAGCTTATATCCTGGACAAAAGGTAATGATAAAAAATAAATCATAGTTAGCATTCATGAAGCCTTTATCAGGGGCTGGTAGCTCCGCTAAGCACATTATGAGCATCATCTCAAGGAACCCTCATGCCCTAGGAGGTGGGTGCCATTGCTGTCTCCACTTTACAGATGATAAGACTGAGGCCTAAAGAAAAACAAGGAACTTGCCCAAGATCACCTACCAAGTTAGCCAGAAAGTCAGGATCCAAAACCAAATCGCCTGAGTTGAGCGCGCACACACTTATTCATTCTCTGACATGGCCTCAGTAGAGGGAGTGGGTTACTCTTCTGATTGGAGAACAAAAAAGCCTGTGCTGCAACTTTCAGAGTCGGTCATTTGTCTTTGTAACTTTTTTTTTTCTTTTCTTTCTTTCTTTTTTTTTTTGAGATGGAGTCTTACTCTTACCCAGGCTGGAGTGCAGTGGCATGATGTCCGCTCACTGCAGCGTCTGCTTCCCGGGTTCAAGAGATTCTCATGCTTCAGCCTCCCAAGTAGCTGAGATTACAGGCGCGAGCCACAACACCTCGCTAATTTTTATATTTTTAGTAGAGACAGGGTTTTTCCATCTTGGCCAGGCTAGTCTCGAACTCCTGACCTCAGATAATCAGCCTGCCTCGGCCTCCCAAAGAGCTGGGATTACAGGCATGAGCCACCACATCCGGCCTTGTCTTTGTAACTTATTTATTCACTCATTCATTTAACAACCATACAGAGGGGACCCTCTCTGTGTCAGATTTGAGTTCTTGCCCCTATGGAACTTACAGCCTTTTACCAAAGGTACCCTGAGCATTGCAGAAGATGCACAAGTTGTTAAGAGAACATGTACAGGGTGCCAGCATGACTCAAGTCAGAGGAGTGAGGCTTAAAGAGAGATCTGAATATGCTGTAGAAATGAGTGGCTGTCTGCTGGATTCAAGCGATTCTCCTGCCTCAGCCTCCCGAGTAGCTGGGATTACAGGTGCCAGCCACCACACCCAGCTAATTTTTGTATTTTTTTAGTAGAGATGAGGTTTCACCATGTTGGCCAGGCTAGTTTCGAACTCCTGACCTCAAGTGATCCACCTGCCTCGCCCTCCCAAAGTGCTGGGCTTACAGGTGTGAGCCATGGCGCCTGGTCCTAGAGCAGTGGTTTTCAATCGGGGCAATTTAGTCTCCCAGGGGCATCGGCAATGTCTAGAGACAGCTTTGATGGTCATAACTGGTGGGAGTGAGAGTGACATCTGGTGGGTAGAGGAGGCCAGAAATGCTGCTAAACATCCTACAATGCATAGGACAGCCCCCCCACTACAAAGTATTGTCTGGTCTAAAATATGAATAGTGTTGAGGCTGAGAAACCCTGGGTTAAAGAGTGAATGAGATACTATTAATAATTACACCAGGCTGGGCAGAGTAGCTCACACCTTTAAGCCTAGCACGTTGGAAAGCTGAGGCAGGAGGATTGCTTGAGCCCAGGAGTTCGAAGGCTGCAGTGAGCCATGATCATGCCACTGCACTCCAGCCTGGGCAACAGAGAGAGACCCTCTCTCTCAAAAAAAAAATTAATTAAACAAATAAGTTAATAAATACACCAGAATAACTGCCATGATCCAGGCTGGTGCCAGGCATATTCATCCAGAGAGCTGAGAATCAGTCTCATAGAGCTGAAAATGCCCTCAAAGGTGACCCGGGCACCCCCTTGTGTCTCAAGGAAGTTAAATAAATTGCCCAAGATCACATAATCATTCACATGCAAATCTGCATAATTCTTTCAGACAGCCCAGAGAAGACCTTAGCTGGGGCTGTAAAGCCACTGTCTAGGCCAGTGAGCCCTGGAATAATCCTCCCTAAGACCCAAGGCCACCCAAACAATGGCCTCTTTTCAAGGAGACTTTCTTTCTTTGGCCTCCAGACTATTGTGGTTTTTGTTTTGTTTTGTTTTTCAGATTGGGTCTCACTTTGTCGCCCAGGCTGGAGTGCAATGGTGCAATCATAGCTCACTGCAATCTCAACCTTCCAGGCTCAAGTGATCCTTCTGCCTCAGCCTCCCAAGTAGCTGTGACCACAGGCACCACACGCAGATAATTTTTTTTTTAGAGAGGGGGTCCTTCTATGTTGCCCAGGCTGATCTCAAACTCCTGAGCTCAAGCGATTCTCCTGCCTTGGCCCCCCAAAGTGCTGGGATTATAGACAAGAGCCATTGCACCCGGCCCAGACTGTTCCCCTTAAGTCACTGAAATACTCATTCCTCATAGGTGAAGCTGGCTGGCATAAAATGTAAACATTTTTGAAGTGAAGGGGTGTGAACAGCTTTGAGTGTGAGGTTTTCTGTTTTGTTTTTTGAGGCAGGGTCTCGCTCTGTCATCCAGGCTGGAGTGCAGTGGCATGATGTCAGCTCACTTCAACCTCTACTTCCTGGGTTCAAGCGATTCTTATGCCTCAGCCTCCCGAGTAGCTGGGATTACAGGCACACGCCACCACACCTGGCTAATTTTTGTATTTTTAGTAAAGACAGGGTTTCATCATGTTGGCCAGGCTGGTCTCGAACTCCTGACCTCAAGCGATCCTCCCACCTTGGCCCCCACCAAAGTGCTGAGATTATAGACGAGGGCCACTACACTATCTTATATAATGCACTCAACAATCAGACTATTCCCCTTAAGTCATTGAAACACACATTCTTTAAGTGAAGCTGGCTGGCATAAAATGTAAACATTTTTGAAATGAAGGGGTGTGAGCAGCTCTGAGTGTGAGGTTTTAAAGGCTGTGGTGGGTTCCCTTGGGCGATGCCCAGGCTATTACAATAACTCCCTACTTTTTGCCTGAAGTGAGTGACAATGATGCCCTATCTCTCCTCCTTGTCCAGGGATCCTCCCCCTCCTTTGGCCCCACTAGGTCTCAGGGGGATGGGAGCCAGCAGGAAGTCTCATGTGTGCCTTTGCCACCTCCTCTGGTCCTGTGTCTCTATGCAGAGATCTTCTCAGTTAGAGGAACCAGGACCTGCTTCTAGCTTCTCCCCTAGAACTCAAACACAAATCCTTGCCTGGGTTAACATGGGCTCAAAGAGTTTACCTGGGACAATTTCAACAGCAATAGTCATATAATCATCGCAGCATTATTCACAATCACCAACCTATGGAATCTACCTAGGTGTCCATCAAGAGATGAATGGATCAAGGAAATGTGGTATAAACACGATGGAATACTATTCAGCATTAAGAGAGAAGGAAATCCACTCATTCGCAACAACATGAACGAACCTGGAGGACATTGTGTTAAGTGAAATAAGCCAGGCACAGAAAGACAAATACTGCATGATCTCACTTACATGTGGAATCTGAAAAAGTCAAACTCATAGAAGCAGAGAGTAGAATGGTGATTACTAGGAGCTTGGTAGGGGCTTGGAGGAATTAGGGAGTTGCTGCAGGTAAAAAAAAAATTCAGTTAGGCTGGGCGCATTGGCTCACACCTCTAATCCCAGCACTTTGGGAGGCTGAAGCAGGCAGATCACCTGAGGTCAGGAGTTCAAGACCAGCCTGGCTGACATGGCAAAACCCCGTCTCTACTAAAAATACAAAAATTAGCCAAGCGCAGTGGTGGGTGCCTATAATCCCAGCTAGTCAGGAGGCTGAAGCAGGAGAATCACTTGAGCCTGGGAGGCGGAGGTTGCAGTGAGCCAAGATCACACCACTGCACTCCAGCCTGAGCAACAGAGCAAGACTGTCTCAGAAAAAAAAAAAAAAAAAATCAGTTAGACAGGAGAAATAGGTTCAAGAGATCTATCGTACAACATGGAGACTATAGTTAATAACAATTTAGAGTATTGTATACTTGAAAATTGCTAAGAAAGGAGATTTTAAGTGTACTCACCACAAAAAAGGATGTGAGATGATGCATATGTTAATTAGCTTGAAATAGCTATTTCACAATTACACATATTTCAGAACAACATGTTCTACACCATGCATACATAATTTTTATTTGCCAATTTAACATTTTTTTAAATATTAAAATAATAAAAAAATTTTTTATGTAATCAGTAGTCAAACTGCTGTTTTCCCAACCTCCCTGATTTAGTCAAAGAAAATGAGGAAGTACAGCCCGATATGGTGGTTCAAGCCTGTAATCCCAGCACTTTGGGAGGCCAAAGCAGGTGGATTGTTTGAGTCCAGGAGTTTGAGACCAGCCTGGACAACACAGTGAAACCCTGCCTCTACCAAAAATACAAAAAATGAGCTAGGCATGGTGTCATGTGCCTGTAGTCCCAGCTACAGGGGAGGTTGAGGTGAAAGAATCAGCTGAGCCCAGGGGGTTGAGGCTGCAGTGAGTCATGATTGTGCCACTGCACTCGAGCCTGGGCAACTGGAGTGAGAGTCTGTCTTAAAAAAGGAATCCGGGGAAGCAGAAAATAGACATGAAGAAACAAAGCTATGTCTGGTCTTTCCAGGTAGACTGGGCTATACAGCTGCTAAAACTTAATAGTGGTCCCACTGTCAGGGAAAATAACACAGCTGACGGACAGATTTTTCTGGTTTTTCATTCATGTAGCTTTCCTAATCATTTGGCCTGTCTATATTGGTCTACACTGGAATCCAGTAGTAGGTGAAACTGACAGCAATATCCCACACACTTGGGATACATCAGATCCCACCCTTGTGAAACTCTCATGAGGGAAGACAAACACTAAACAATAAATAAGCAAATTATAGAGTTTATTAGCAGATGATACGTGCTATGAAAAAAGAAAAAGGAGAACATGGTATTGGAGGATAGAGGAAGAAGGCTGCAGCTTTTTTTCAACTGTGATTAAATACACATAGCATCAAACTTACCGTCTTAACCTTTTTTTTTTTTTCTGAGACAGTCTCACTCTGTCACCCAGGCTGGAGTGCAGCAGCACGATCTTTGATTACTGCAACCTCCACCTCCCAGGTTCAAGTGATTCTCATGCCTCAGCCTCCTGAGTAGCTGAGATTATAGGTTCATGCCACCACACCTGGCTAATTTTTGCATTTTTAGTAGAGACGGTTTTCACCATGTTGGCCAGGCTGATCTCGAACTTCTGGCCTCAAGTGATCTGCCTGCCTTAGCCTCCCAAAGTGCTGAGATTACAGGCGTGAGCCACTGCACCTGGCCCAGTCTTAACCATTTTTGAGTATACAGTTCTCTGGCATTAAGCACGTTCACATTGTTGTACAATCATCACCACCATCCACCTGCAGAACTCTTTTCATTTTGCAAAATTTAAATTTAAATTCAGTACCATTAAACACCAACTCCCCATTCCCTCTCCCCCCACCACCGAGCTCCTGAAACCAACATTTTACTTTCTGTCTCTATGGATTTGACTGCTCTAGGCACCTCATGTAAGTGGGATCATGCTGTATTTGTCTTTTTGTGACTGCTTTATTTGCACAATGTCTGCAAGCTTCATCTGCATTGTAGGACTGCCCAAATTTCCTTCCTTTTTTTTTTTTTTTTTTTTTTGAGATGGAGTCCCACTCTGTTGCCCAGGCTAGAGTGCCATGGTGCAATCTCGGTTCATTGCAACCTCCATCTCCTAGGTTCAAGTGATTCTCGTGCCTCAGCCTCCCAAGCAGCTGGGATTACAGGTGCTTGCCACCACACCTGGCTAATGTTTGTATTTTTAGTAGAGACGGGGTTTCACCATGTTGGCCAGGCTGGTCTTGAACTCCTGAACTCAAGTGATCCACCTGCCTCAGCCTTCCAAAGTGCTGGGATTACAGGCATGAGCCACTGCACCCAGCCAAAATTTCCTTCCTTTTTTAAGGCTGAATAATATTCCAAATGTGGTTAGACCACATTTTGTTTCTTGAAAATTGCTAAGAGAGGAGATTTTAGCAATATTGCACAATGGAATATTATTCATCCATTCATCAGTCCATGGGCATGGGTTTTCATGTTTGGCTATAGTGAATAATGCTGCTGTGAACATAGAAGTACAAATATCTCTTCAACACCCTGCTTCCCATTATTTTGCATCTATAACCAGAAGTGGAATTACTGGGTCACATCGCATTATTTTTATTTTTACATTTGAGGAACTGCCATACTGTTTTCCATAATGGCTACACTATTTTATATTTCACCAACAGTGTGTGAAAGTTCCAATTTCTCTACATCCTCACCAACATTTGTTATTTTCTGATTTTTTTGGTCTTTCTTTCTTTTTTGTGACAGGGTCTCATTCGATCACCCAAGCTGGAGTGTAGTGGCACATTCATAACTCACTGCAGCCTCAAAACCCTGGGCTCAAGCAATCTTCCCTCCTCAGCCTCCTAAGTAGCTGGGACTACAGGCACGTACCACCATGGCTGGCTAGTTTTTCAAAATTTTTGGTAGAGATGGGGTCTTGCTTTGTTGCCCAGACTGGTCTCACAGCTCTTGGCTTCTAGCAGTCCTCCCGCATTGGTCTCCCAAAGTGCTGAGATTACGGGCTTGAACCACCGCACCCAGCTCAGGTATTTTTTATTTTGATAGTAGCCATCCTAATGGGTATATGAGAGGGCTGCAAATTTAAAGAGAGTTATTAGGGTAAGCTTTGGTGAGAAGGTGGCATTTGAGACTTTATGAGAGTGAAGCAAGTACCTTGGAGAAGAGCTTTCTAGGGGGTGGATCCTGAGGCAGGAGCCTGGCTGGCATGGCTGAGGAACAGCAGGGAGGCGGCAGCATGAATGGGTAGGATAGTGAAAGAGACGAGGTGAGATGGGAACCATGGGAGAGTTTTGAGCCGAGGAAGGACATGATCTGACTTTTAAAGAATCCCTCTGGCTGCTGGGTTGAGAATGGGCTATACAGAGGCAAGGGCAGGAGCGGGAAAACCAGCACAGACATCATTGAAATCAATCCCAGTGAGAGAGGATGGAGACTTGAACCAGGGGATTGCAGCAGAAGGGGTGGGAGCCTGGGTGTAAGTTGAAGGCAGGACCAAAGGATTTCCTGATGGACTGAAAGTGAAATGAGGCCAGGCATGGTGCTCATGCCTATAATCCCAGCACTTTGCAGGGCCAAGGCAGAAGGGTCACTTGGAGCAAGGTGACCAACCTGGCCAACATGGCAAAACCCCATCTCTACAAAAAAAATTAGCTGGGCATGGTGGTGCATGCCTGTAATCCCAGCTACAGGGGTGGCTATGATAATCGCTTGAACCTGGGAGGCAGAGGTTGCAGTGAGCTGAGATCACACCACTGCACTCCAGCCTGGGCAACAGAGTGAGACTCTGTCTCAACAAAACAAAACAAAACAAAACAAAAAAGTGAAATGGGAGTAAGAGAGGAGTCTAACTTGACTCCAAAGTTTCTGGCCAAATGGGACAAATGGAGTTGTCATCAACTGAGATGGGGGAGGCTGAAAGAGGAGCAGGTGGAGGACAGACGAAGAGCTCAAGTTCAGACATATGCTCTCACACCACACCAGACATCTTCTTAATGTTTTGCACAGGAGACTGTGGCTTCCAGGCACTCCTACTACCTAATAAGTTGGAAGATCAGGGAAACGAATGCCGAGTGGAGGAAAACAAATAACACCAGCACCACGAATCGAGCTCATACTCAAAGCCAGGCCCTGTGCTGAGAGCTTCCCAGTGATTATCTCCCTGATCCTTACAATAGCCCTGCAGGTGTTATCACTGTTCTTACTTCACAGAAAGGCACTCAGCCTTGAGGAGAAGAAGGCTTTAGCCCGAGGCCACCCAGATAGGGCCAGAGCCAGAGTTTGAACCCAGGTCTGCCTGAGCCAGTTTCCACATTTTTACCTCTGCTATTGATTAAGACTGGCAGAAGTCAGGGGCAGATTTATTACAATGGTGGACCCAAACTCAACCTTGAAAGACAGGGTTTGTAAGAAAGGAGACAGTAGATTCAGCAAATGCAGGATGATGTCCCAACTCCTTGTCATATACCACAAGACCCTGGATGACCTGCTCCCTGTTGTCCTCAGCAGTTTCCCCTCAAGCCACTTGTTCATTAATGATCTATTGGCTGATTTAGAGACACACCAGTCTTTTTTCCCAATTCAGGGCTCTTACCCATACAGTTTCTTCTTCCTGGAATGTTCTTAATCCTGTCTCTTTTTCCTGAAATTACATCTCCAGAGGATCAGGTCAAATGTCACTTCCTTAGGGAAGTCTTCCCTGATACCCACCTCCCATCTAAAACTAGTCTCCTTACCCGTACTCTGCATTAGTTCTTTTTTTTTTTTTTTTTTTGAGACAGGATCTCACTCTGTCACTCAGGCTGGAGTGCAGTGTCACGATCATGGCTCATTGCAGCCTTGACCTCCCAGGCTCAAGCAATCCTCCTGTCTCAGCCTCCCTAGTAGTTGGGGCCACAGGCATGAGCCACCAGACCTAGCTAATTAAGAAAAAAATTTTTTTAGTGGAAACGGATCTCAATATATTCCCCAGGCTTGCAGTAGTTCTTGATAGCACTTAAGACAATTCTCATAATTATTTGCAATGATGTGTTCAGTGTCCTTCCTCCTACCAAACCAGTGCTGTCCAATAGAACTTTCTGCAATTATGGAAATGTCCTAGACCAGGGGTCCCCAATCCCTGGGCCAAGGACCCATAATGGTCTCTGGCCTGTTAGGAACCGGGCTGCATGGTGAACCTTGGGTGAGCGAGCATTACTGCCCGAGCTCCGCCTCCTGTCAATCAGCAGCGGCATTAGATTCTCATAGGAGCGTGAACCCTATTGTGAACTGACACACAAGGGGTCTAAGTTGCAGGCTCCTTATGAGAATCTAATGCCTGAAGATCTGAGGTGGAACAGTTTTATCCTGAAACCCCAACCCTATCCCCCTACTTAACCACCCCATCCATGGAAAAATTGTCTTCCAAGAAACCAGTCCCTGGAGCCAAAAAAGTTGGGGACTGCTGGCCTACATGTATGCTGTCCAATATAGTAGCCACTAGCCACATGTAGCTATTGAGCATTTGAAATGTGGTTAGTATGACTGAGAGACAAATTTTTTAAAAATTTTACATTATATATATATATATACACACACGTATTTTTTTGAGACAGAGTCTCACTGTGTTGCCCAGGCTGGAGTGCAGTGGCACAATCTCTGCTCACTGCAACCTCTGCCTCCCAGGTTCAAGTGATTCTCCTGCCTCAGCCTCCCAAGTAGCTGGGATGTGCCACCATGCCCGACTAATTTTGTTTGTATTTTTAGTAGAGACAGTGTTTCACCATGTTGGTCAGGCTTGTCTCGAACTCCTGACCTCAAATGATCCACCCACCTTGGTCTCCCAAAGTGCTGGGATTATAGGCGTGACCCACCGCACCCGGCCACATATTTTCTATAGTATATTATATATATACATTTTATATTGTATATTATACTATATAAATTATTTCATGTACAAACTGCATACTTTAAATTCATTTAAGTTTAAATTTAAATAGCCACATGTAACTAGTGGCTAAATGTACTATTGGACATTGCAGCTCTAGATTGTGAGTTGCTTAAGCGCAAGAACCATTTTACCTTACTCAGCTGTAGAATCCTTTGTACCTAGGATGGTATCTAAGTAAATTAGTGAATGAATGAATGAATGAATGAATGAATCGATCAATCAGTGTCTGCAAACTTGCTTTCAAGAAATCATCCTAGAAAGAACAGACCTAGAAAAGTCTGATTTGCACAAGGTCACACAAAAAGGCAGAAGTGGATGCAAACTCTCAGCCTCCCAAATCTCCTCTATGTGGTGCTGTCCCAGAGTGGACAGCCTGTGAAAAACAATGGTCTTTTGTGGTCTCAAATGAACCACCCCAGAGCTGTGTGAAGGTTCCTTCAAGTTCAAGGAAGGACTGTTTCTTAGACACCTTCACTCCCTTTCCCCATTCCCCAACCATGTAAACTACTTAGTGGCTTATAATCTGCTAACACTTGGCCTCCCACGGGACTGAGTCTATTCCAAAGTCCACTCTTGCCAACCCTCTACAAGGCACTCTGAATTTTTTTTAGCCATATTGCTCTCAGGAAATCTGCTGCCTGCAATCTGTGCATAATATACGAAGGGTGTGGTTTAAAAAACATCTAAATCGTGATTTGTAACCCACTCAGATTCATGTGGCCGTTTCATTTATCTTACTCTTTTTTTAGAAATTGAGGTCAACACATTTCAGGGCTAATTTTGACTTCATTCAAATGTCATTTGGGGTTTGCAGATTAAGATTTTGAGGGAGTCCAGTATAGCAAACCTACATATTTTGTTTATATAAATGATTTTTCAGATGTAATAATAATAATAGCTAATACGCATTGAGTGCTTTGTGTCTGCCCAGCATTTGGCATATATTATCTCATTCGATCTTCACAATAACCTTGTGAATTAAGTACTGTTATGATCCTCATTGTGTAGCTAAGGAAACTGAGTCTCAGAAAGGTTAAGTCACTTGCTTAAAGTCACACAGCCAGGAAGTGGCATCGTAAAGATTTGAACCCAAGTATGTCTGATTCAAGAGATAATGTACTTAACCAGTACACAATTGGACCTAATAGATAATATATGTATTTATGCCTATTAAGCACCAGAAAGAATAATCAAGAAACTTAACTCTGGGGAATAGGACTGGGGTTTGAAAAGAAAGGAGACTTACTCTTTATTCTTGTGCTTCTCTTTGAACTTTACTTACCTTTATTTATTGGTACATTGTAATATATTCCTATAAAAACTTAAATTTTTACATTTAAATAAGTAAAAACTTCCTATTTTTGCTTTTTTTAATTAAAGAAGGAATTGTCATGATAATGTCAGGTCTATATATTAGTAGATTAAATATACATGACCCTTTTGCAAAGTTCATATACACATGACTCTTTGAAAAGTTCACATGCTCCGACATCATTGAAAAATTTATCCCAGGAAAACCACAGGTCCAATATGTAGTCTTATTCTGAGTACCAAAGTTCACATTTCTGATATTAAATTATTTTTTATTGGGGTAATAGTTTTATTTTTGAATATGATATTTACTCTCATTAAAAGTTGTATGTTTTCCTTGGGAAATTTGTAATCAGACCTTTACATTTTTATGTACTCTTATATCTACCTCTGGATATTATAACCGAACATCTTCTAGCATTTGTGAAATAATGCTGTATTACATAATCAGATATGCTATTTGTGGATCAATTAGTAAAAGCTTTAAAGCAAATTTTAAATTAATTAAAAATTTTAGTGAAAATTAATTTTACTCTGATTGAAAAGTAAACATTACAATCCCCTTCAGTACTCAGAGCCTCAGAGAAGTGTATCAGCCACACTAAAAGTCACTTGGGAGAATTCCTCAGTAGATTATAGAAAAAAAAATCCACCATTTTTAAAATCAAGAAAATACACACATACTAACTATAATTTATCCTTTCTAACAATCTCAAAGGGAATCTACTCTTACCACTCAAATGGCTAGTGTTTCTAAAAATTAAAACAACCCCTGCCCCACCAATGTTCTTTTTAATGCCCCCTCTCATACTCTTGGAATTTACTTAACAAATCACTATCTGCTTGTGGTAGGAAAAATCTGTAAGCCCCACAACAAGGCCCCTGTCCTTTCGGTTGCATGGTATTTCCCCCAGATTCTCAGAGCAAATTTGGTTTTTCTTAAAAATCGCCATCCTCAAAGCAGTATATTCCTGATGTTCCGACGGTGAGTCTCACTCTAGCTAGCTGCTACAAAAACCTTTCATTCAGAAGAAGGCAAGAGGTTTCACCGACCGTGCACAGCCCTCTCATTCACACACTTCATAAACAACAGGACTTTGCCCAACCCTCTCCTCTAGGAAGGCATCCCAGTTTTTTTATCAACCAGTTTGCAACATCAGTATCATTCCCTTCCAAAAGACCTTGCAGAAAAATTATGGATTTCACAGCATAGGATTAGGGCTGGAAAGGACCGATGTCATTGCATAGACTCACCAATTCTGTCCACATTTCAAAACAGCAGCTAATGCTTTCTTAAAGCTCACATCTCGAAATCCTTTTAGGATCGAGAGCAATTAAAAGGGGAATCACAACCCCCCTGGTTCCCCCATAAGGTACTGACAGATCTGATAAATGGAACTGAGTCAGAGATACAGAGGCTGGGCTGCTGGGGAAAGAAAATGGCTTGTCTCCTCCAGGCCCTAATTCCTTCCTCTGAAACAGTTGCCTTTAAATTCAAGAAACCATGCGGAGATGCACCCCCCCCACCCCCCTTGCAGGTTTTCGTTTTTTAAAAGAAAGCCTGTCTGCCTCTTGCTCGCCCCCATGATACTCACGGCAGCTGCCTTAGCTGGAATAAGTCCTCCTCCATGTCCGTGCTGCGCCAGGACGAGCCCTTCTCATGGCCCTTACATGGTAGTGGTGGATGACGAGCCCTCCGATTTTCAGCACCGGGATGCTGGACAGCACCCGCGCCGCTTCCTCCCTCGAGCAGCAGCTGTTTGGGGAGGGAGCCGCTGGGGACCAGCCCACGAGACAAAGCCTCCGCCGCCAGGAGACCGCGGCGAGAGTGGGCGGAGAAGAGGAGGCGGAGGGCAAAGCGAGCTGCGCTGGGAGAGGGGGCAGGGAGAGCCCTTCTGCTCGGAGGAGTTCACAAGCTCTCTGGCTGATGGTGTATCACTGGGATGCCTATAGGGCACACCAGTCTGTGAAATGGTTGTCCGGGTACCAGTGAGCACCCTTTGGTTGACGATGCCTGTCTAAATGTTTATTTGCATGGATTCATTAATGTTATCCGTATAATACTCTTGAAACTCAGGCTGCTATAACAAATGCAGGCATGCATTTAAGTACTGTTTACTGAGCACCTATGTGCCAGGCACTGTAATAGGCACTGGGGGTATGACAGAACAAATTCGACCTGTCATTGTCATCGTGGAGCTAAGGGTCTAGTGAAATGAATCCAGAAAAGAAAAATGTAAGTTAGGTATGAGAAGGCCAAAGATCACTCATTCTTTCAACAAGCGTTATTGGGTGAATTCTACAGCCCTGACCCTGGGAAATAAAAACATGAATAAAATAAAGTCTCTGCCTCCAAGATCCTAGCTAGTTTAATGGTTCCCCTAGCCCACCTCTCACTAGAATTTCTGACCCTTTTAGAACTTAAGCTCCATGAGGTTTCACTGATGTGTCCCAAGTACTAGAACAGTGTCTGGCACATAGAAGGTACTCCATAAATATTTGTTGAATAAATGGTTCTCAATTCAGGCTGCATATAAGAATTGCCTGGCTCCATTTCAAACCAGTTGAACTCAACTCTCGCGAGGTGGAGGCCAAGCCTGGGTATTTTTTATTTTTTTAATATTTATTTATTTATTTTTGAGACAAGTTCTTGTTCTGTTGCCCAGGCTGGAGTTGCCGTGGCATGATCATGGCTCATTACAGCCCCGACCGCCTGGGCTAAAGCAATCCTCCCACCTCAACCTTCCTAGTAGCTGGGATCACAGGCTCATACCAGCATACCCAGCTAATTTATTTATTGTAGAGATGGGGTCTTGCTTTGTTGCCCAGGCTGATCTAGAACTCTTGGGCTCAAGCAATCCTCCCATCTCAGCCTCCCAAAATGCTGGGATTATAGATGTGAGCCATTGCGCCTGGCCTCAGGATATTTTTTAAAAGCTCCCCAGCACCATGAAGTGAAAATCCCTGATCAAGTGTGAACAAATGAAAATAAAAGCTGAAAAATTATACAACAGAAAACTACTAAGATGATCCATGATGGCAGCTGGCAAAAGCAATGAGAATGACGATTGAATGGACACTTACAAGGAACTAAAGGAAGAAGGAAACATTTCTTTTCTTTTTTTTCCTTAATTGTTGACAAAGGGTGGGGGAAGTTGGAAGAGGGAACAAGAAAACCAATCTGAGAACTGAAAACAATCTCACATCAAATCCATAGAAGGACTTGAAAACCCAAAATTGAATGTGTGCCGGGCACCCGGATATGTAATTCACCATGGTCCCCTTGATCTTTGCAACAATCCTATGAGCAGGTGTGATTTTTATCCTTATTTTGTAAGATGAGGAAACAAGGCTCAGAGAAGGGTTGATTTGCTTGCACAAGGACATGCGGACAGGAAAGAGTTGATCTGGACTTAAAACCCCGGCAGTCTGTCTCCACAACCTGCGCCTTTAAGTGCTAGGCTTTCTCTGAGTGTCTCAAAAGAAACCATCCATTGCGGGTATAGTAGGAGAAATTGGAATTATCAAAACATTGGATAACTTTAAACAAATCTAATGTTGGGAAAACCAATTATACAGTGGTACTCAAGCTCCAATGTATTATTTATCTAGTAAATATTAATGGAGCAACAACTATGTGTCTGTCACAATGATAGTTTGAACTTATTCATGGCTCCTTCTCACCTCATACTGGAGTCAATCACGATTTGTCCCACCCACACTAATTTCTAAAGGAATCTCTCCCCCATCCCTGCTGTGCACTACATTTGGTATCACATGATTCCTGGCCACAGCTGATTGGCTAAGAGGGTGGACACTTATCTAAAGACATCCAACCCAAACACTTGTCAGTATCCCCATTGTTGCATAGCTGGGAGAGGGAGCTGGACAATCTGGTACCTTTTCAATGATGGATTCAAATGTCTCTGAAGGTTTTTGCTTTAATTACCCCTTTTCCCTCAATCCTGGTGTCAGGTGGGGCTCTCTAGGGCTCTATGAATATTCATTACGCTCCTTCTAAATAGCCCCCTTAGGGGTCGGGCGCCATGGCTCACGCATGTAATCCCAGCACTCTGGGAGGCCGAGGCGGATAGATCACTTGAGGTCAGGAGTTCCAGACCAGCCTGGCCAACATGGCAAAACCTCGTCTCCACTTAAAAATAAAAAAACTTAGCCAGGTGTGGTGGCACAGACCTGTAGTCCCAGCTACTCAAGAGGCTGAGGCAGGAAAATCGCTTGAAGCCAGGAAGCAGAGGTTGCAATGAGCTGAGATCGCTCCACTGCACTCCAGCCTGGGTGACAGAGCAAGACTCTGTCTCAAAAAATAAATAAATAAATAAATAGCCACCTTATCATCCCATTTCAGCTTCTACTCATGTGCCTTAATCAGGATTTTTTTTTTTTTTTTTTTTTTTGAGACAGAGTCTCTCTCTGTTACCCAGGCTGGAGTGCAATGGCGCGATCTCGGCTCACTGCTACCTCCACCTCCCGGATTCAAGCAATTCTCTGCCTCAGCCTCCCAAGTAACTGGGATTACAGGTGCCTGCCACCATGCCTGGCTAATTTTTTTGTATTTTTAGTAGAGACGGGGTTTCACCATCTTGGTTAGGCTGGTCTTGAACTCCTGACCCTGTGATCCACCCGCCTCGGCCTCCCAAAGTGCTGGGATTACAGGCGTGATCACCACCGCACCTGGCAATCAGTATTTTTTGATGTTCAACAGAGACCAAGTCAAGTACCCTCGAAGGAAAACGGGAGTTTGCAGCCTGGAACTGGAGAGTGGTTAGAGCAGGCTCAGTCCTGGGGACTCTCTTCCCAGCTCCACCTCTTCCTGGGTGGGTAACCTTGAGCAGGTTGTCTAACTTTCTGTGCTTGCATTTCCTCATCAGAAATACGGGGATCAATAACCATAACTACTTCATAGGGTGGTGGTCAGAATCAAAGATAAAATGGAGGTGAAGGACCACACGCTTGGATAGCACATAATAAGTGTTAGCTGTTGCAATGGTTAAATTAATTTATTTTAATTTTATTTTTTGAGACAAGATCTGGCTCTATCATCCAGGCTGGAGTGTGGTGGTGTGATCTCAGCTCATTGCCACCTCCACCTTTCAGGCTCAAGCCATCCTCCCAACTCAGCCTCCCAAATAGCTGGGATTACAGGTGTGCGCCACCATGCCAGGCTAATGTTTGTATTTTTTATACAGAGGGGGTATCATCATGTTGCCCAGGCTGGCCTCAAACTCATGAGCTCGAGCAGTCCACCTGCCTCAGCCTCCCAAAGTGCTGGGATTGCAGGCTTCAGCCACCGTGCCTGGCCACAATGATTAATTTTAAGTATCAACTTGGTGGGATTAAGGAATACCTAGAGAACTGGTAAAGCAGCATTATTTTTTTCCCGAGACGGAGTCTTGCTCTGTCGCCCAGGCTGGAGTGCAGTGGCGCGATCTCAGCTCACTGCAAGCTCTGCTTCCCAGGTTCACGCCGTTCTCCTGCCTCAGCCTCCCGAGTAGCTGGGACTACAGGCGCCCACCACCACCCCGGGCTAATTTTTTGTATTTTTAATGGAGATGGGGTTTCACCATGTTAGCCAGGATGGTCTCGATCTCCTGATCTCATGATCCGCCCGCCTCGGCCCCCCAAAGTGCTGGGATTACAGGCGTGAGCCACCACGCCAGCCTAAAGTAGCATTTTTTAGTGTGTCTGTAAGGGTGTTTCAAGAGGGGATTGCTGTGTGAGTCTGAGTGGACAAAGTTCAGGAAGATCTGCCCTCCATGTGTGAATGAGCACCATTAAATCAGCTAGAGGCCCAGACAGAACAGAAACAGAGGAAAGGTGCGTTGATCTCTTTCTCCAGGAGCTGTTTCTTCTCCTGCCCTTGGACATCAGAACTGCAGGCTCTCTAGTCTTCAGAAACCAAGACTTACACATGTGGCCCCCTTGGGTTTTTGGGCCCTTGAATTTGGCCCAGCATCCCAGGGTCTCTAGCTTGCAAATGGTCTGTTATGGAAATTCTCAGCCTCCCTAATTATGTCAGCCAATTCCCCAATAGATCCCCTCTCATGTATTATATGAGAGATACCTTATATTTATATCTATGTAATATATTATATGAAGATATTATTTATCTTATTGGTTTTGTCTATCTGTAGAGCTCTGACTAATACAGTGCTTATCATTATGTTGCTCTCTTCACCCCCTGCCCCCAAATCAATATCTTTTCTACTACCTTAAAATGTTAGCTGGCCTATGAAGGATAAGAAAAATAGATGGCATTGGGAAAAACTAAATCCTCCTCAAGTTTATGGAAATCAACAGAACATGTCCAAAACTGAGATAACAAAAACTAGCCATATGAGTATCTCATATAGAAATTTGCCTGTAGATACTAAAAGAAGCAGCTAAAAGACTGAGAGTGGGTGGAAGTGGAACTGCCACTTTTTTTTTTTTTTGACAGGGTCTTGCTCTGTCGCCCAGGCTGGAGTGCAGTGGTGTGATCACAGCTCACTGCAGCCTGGACAGTAATCCTCCTGCTTCAGCCCAGCTCAAGCGATTCTCCCACCTCAGCCTCCCAAGCAGCTAGGACTACAAGTGTGCACCACCACACCTGGCTAATTTTTGAATTTTTTGTAGAGATGGAGTTTTGCTTCATTGCCCAGGCTGATTTCAAACTCCTGGGCTCAAGTGATCCTCCCACCTTGGCCAAAGGTGCTGACATTACAGGTGTGAGCCACTGACCCTGGCCTGAAGGTTTCTTTTAGTTGTAAACTTCTGGTACTATTTTATTTTTAAACCATGTGCATCTTACTACCATGATTCTTTTAAATAATTTTTTAATTAAAATAAATTTTTTGAAACAGGGTCTGGCTCTGTTGCCCAGGCTGGAGTGCAATGATGCAATCTCAGCTAACTACTACCTCCACTTCCCAGGCTCAAACCATCCTCCCACCTCAGCTTCCTGAGTAGCTGGGACTGCAGGTGCATGCCATCACGCCCGGCTAATTTTTGTATTTTTGGTAGACACAGTGCTTCACTATGTTGCCCAGGCTGGTCTCGAACTCCTGGGCCCAAGTGATCCACCCTCCTTGGCCTCCCAAAGTGCTGGGATACAGTTGTGAGCCACCAGACCTGGCCTAAAAATAATTTTTATTGTGGTAAATACATATGTCTTAGCCAGCTCAGTTGCCATAACAAAATATGATAGTCTTGGTGGCTTACACAACAGAATTTTTTTTTTTTTTGAGACAGGGTCTCTGTCACTCAGACTGGAATGCAGTGACATGATCATGGCTTACTGCAGCCTCAACCTCCCAAGCTCAAGTGATCTTTTCACTTCAGCCTCCAGAGTAGCCTCCTGTAGTAGACCACAGGTGTGCACCACCATGACCACCTAATTTTTGTATTTTTTCTGGGGAAGGAGTCTCACTATGTTGCCCAGGCTGGTCTCAAACTCCTGTGTTCAAGCCATCCACCCACCTCGGCCTCCCAAAGTGTTGAGATTACAGGTGTGAGCCACTGGACCCAGCCCAGAAATCCATTTCTAACAGTTCTGGAGGCTGACAAGTTCAAGATCAAAGTGCCAGTATAGTTAGGTTCTGGTGAGGGCTCTCTTCCCGGCTTGCAGATGGCCACCTTCTCTCTGTGTGCTCACATGCTCTTTCCTCAGCACATAAGTATAAAAAGAAAGCAAGCTCTCTGGCATATTTTCTTATAAGGGCACTATCTCATCATGTCAGCCCCACCTGCATGACGTTCTGTAACCCTGATTACTTCCCAAAGGCCCCATTTCCAAATACACATTATGGAGTTACAGCTTCAACATATACATTTGGGGTGGACACAAACATTCAGTCCTTAACTATGTATCATAAAGTTTGAAGTATACAATTTAGTGGCTTCGAGTATATTCAAAATGTTCTATAACCATCATGCTATTGACTTCCAGATCTTTTTTGATCATCCCAAAGAGAAACTCTTCCCATTGAGTAATAACTCCCTATTCCTCCCTCCTCCCAGCCTCTGGTAACCTCTATTCTACTTTCTTTTTTATTTTGATTTTTTAGAGACAGGGTCTCACTCTGCTGTCCAGGCTGACGTGCAGTGGTGCAGTCATGGCTCACTGAAGCCTCAACCTTCTGGGCAATCCTCCAGCCTCAGCCGCCTGAGTAGCTGGAACTACAGGTGCATGCCACCATGCCCAGCTAAGTTTTATTTATTTATTTATTTTTCTGTAGAGACAGAGTCTTGCTATGTAACCCAGGCTGGTCTCAAACTCCTGGCTTCAAGCAATCCTCCTGCTTCAGCCTCCCAAAGTGCTGGGATTACAGGTGCGTGTCACAGTGCCAGGCCTATTCTACTTCCTATTTCTATGAATTTGCCTACTCTAGTTACCTGATAAGAGTGGAATCATACAATATTTGTCCTTTTTATGTGGCTTATTTCACTTAACATAATGTTTTCAAGGTTCATCCGTGTTGTAGCATCTATCAGAACCTCATCTTTTATATGACTGAATAATATTTCTTTGTAAGTATATGGCACATTTTTAATCCATTCATCTGTTGATGGACACGTGGGCTGTTTCCACCTTTTTGGCTATTGTGAGGAATGCTGCTATAAACATTGTATACACTGCTACAGTGTATCCCTTTGAGTCCCTGTTTTCAATTCTTTTGAGTATATAAATAGGAGAAGAGTTGCTGAGTCATATGGTAACTACGTTTAAGTTCCTGAAGAACTGCCAAGCTGTTTTCTACAGCAGCTGTACCATTTTACATTCCCACCAGCAATGCACAAGGATTCCAATTTCTCCACATTCTCCTCAACACTTGTTGATAATAGCCATCCTAGTGGGTGTGAAGTGATCTGATTTGCATTTCCCTAATAACTAACAATGTTGAGCATCTTTTCATGTGCTTATTGGCCACTGGCATATCTTCCTTGAGGAAATGTCTATGCAAATCCCTCACTCATTTTTTAATTGAATTGTTCGGAGATTTTTGCTGTTGAGTTGCAGGAATATTCTATTAGGCCATTTTTGCATTGCTGTAAAAGAATACCTGACACTGGGTAATTTATAAAGAAGAGAGATTTAATTGACTCACAGTCTGCAGGCTGTACAGGAAGCATGGCGCTGGCATCTGCTTCTGGTGAGGGCCTCAGGAAGCTTAGAGTCATGATGGAAGGTGAAGGGGAGCAAGAGAGAGAGAGCGGAGATGCCACACCCTTTTTTTTTTTTTTTTTTTTTGAGATGTAGTTTCCCTCTTGTCGCCCAGACTGGAGTGCAGTGGTGTGATCTCAGCTCACTGCAACCTCCGCCTACCAGGTTCAGGCAATTATCCTGCATCAGCCTCCTGAGTAGCTGAGATTACAGGCATGTGCCAACACCCCTGGCTAATTTTTGTAATTTTAGTAGAGAGGGGTTTCACCATGTTGACCAGGCTGGTCTCAAACTCCTGACCTCTGGTGATCCACCCTGCTAAGCCTCCCAAATCATATCTTAGTGCACCTAAAGGGAGAGGAATGTACTTATTAGGGCCCACTGTTTTACTGGGGCCCATTGTATGAGTGTGAAGTTTGGTGGTTACCCAAGAGACTTTCCCCCCTCCCTCTGTGCCCGAGCTATTTTATCTGTGTTTTACTGTCTGCTCTTTCTGGCTACTTACTGTTAGAAAAGAAGTGATTTCGTTGAAATACATGAGGTTAGAAAGGGAGCTGGAACAAAGTGGCAGTGTTTGTCCAAGATGACGGTGCTCCTGCTCTGTCAGCCGGGGCATATGGCAGTCCATAACAGAGAACGCAGCTGCTGAAGAGGCAGGGCTGTGGGTAGGGCTGGTTCCTAGAAGGTAGAGTGAAAGGGGCAAGCTTTGATTGATATTAATGGTATCCTATCTGTTAAGGCCTCTGAGAAAGTTCCCCGAGTTCTCCAGCCCTCCCATAATCCCTCCTCTCCCATCTGTACAACACTCTACATTCTTAACCAAGCAAATAGTTTATTTCCAGTAATCATTATTGAAATACATGTTGAACTACATTTTCTGCCCCTGAATACATGTTCACCTTCTTCCTGCAAGTTACACTGTAAGATTAAGGCAGGGAACCTACTTTATACCTTTCCAACACCTACAAAAATGCTGTCACCCTGCCCAGCTGTCAGTCATTGTGTACTGGGCACCAGCTTTGGAGTCAGACACACTCAGCTCTGTGACTTACTACCTGTGTGACAGTGGACAGATTATTTTCCCTCTTTGAGTCTCAGTTGCATCATCTGTAAAACAGAGACAGATACCAACCTGCAGGTCTATTGTGTGGATTAAACAAGATGATAGATATTCATGTGCATGGCAAATGATTGTATGAAACAAATATATGTCAAACTCCCACTATAAGCAAGATCTTAATACAAGATCTAAAAACAAGTTTTTGAAAGAAAGGGGATATAGGGAGATGTTTGATCAAGGTGTACAAAGTTTATTTCATTTATACAAGATGAATAAATTCTGGAGATCTAATGTACAGCATGGTGACTATAGGTAACGATACTTGAAATTTCTTAAAAGGGTGGATTCTAAGTGTTTTCACCAGACACACACACAAAAAGGTAGGCTGCTTGTTTGTTTGTTTGTTTGTTTGTTTTTTGAGACGGAGTCTCACTCTGTCGCCAGGCTGGAGTGCAGTGGCGCTATCTTGGCTCACTGCAACCTCTGCCTCCCAGGTTCAAGCAATTCTCTGCCTCAGTCTCCTGACTAGCTGGGATTACAGACACCTGCAATCACACCCGGCCAATTTTTGTATTTTTAGTAGAGGGAGGGTTTCACCATCTTGGCCAGGCTGGTCTTGAACTTCTTACCTCGTGATCCACCTGCCTCGGCCTCCCTAAGTGCTGGGATTACAGGCGTGAGCCACTGTGCCCGGCCGATTGTGATTCTTTTACAATGTACACATATATCAAATCATCAAGTTGTACATCTTAAATATATACAGTATTTTTAAAATCAGGGGACGCTGAGCAAAGGGTATGCCGGAACCTTCTGTTCTGTCTTTACAACTCTCCTGTAAATCCAAAATAAAAAGTTTAATTTAAAAAAGTAAAAAAAAAAACATACTTTTGAGCCATCTTAATATAGTATATTTTATAGAACTACATAAACATGTTCAATGTCTATTTAAAATTTTAATTTATTAATGTGACTACACACATTTAAAATGGCACATTACATAAAACAACAGCCCATTTACAAATGCTACTTTGGTCCATCATATTTGTGGAATAGTTTCATTCAAACTCTACACATGTGTCCTCAATGGCATTGTCTTTGTCAGGCTGGATCCACTTTTTTACTCACTTAACTCAGTTTTTTTCCAGAGCACATCATCTTCACTTCCAATTCAGCTGTATGAGATACAGCACTTTTAAAATTTGCCACTGACAGTTTCTTTAAAAGTTAAACATAGAATTACTCTATGATCTGGCGATTCCACTCCTAGGTATATACAAAAAGAATTAAAAACAGGGACTCAAACAAAGTCCTGTTTGTTTGTATGAACAACAAATGTTCATAGCAGCATTATTCACAATAGCCAAACAGTGGAAGCAACCCATGTGTCCATCAACAGATGAATGGATAAACAAAATGTGGTCTATCCACGCAACGGAATATCATTCAGCCATACAAATGAATGACATTCCAATAGACGCTACAATACGGATGAGGCTTGAAAACATTTGCTTAGTGAGATAAGCCAGTAACAACAAAAAAAAATTGCATGATTCCCCTTATATGAGGTCTCAAAAGTAGTCAAACTCATAGAAACAGAAGGCAGAGACGAAGTGTGATTACTCAGGCTTGTAATCCTAGCACTTCGGGAGGCCAAGGCAGGAGGACTGCTTGAGCTCAGGAGTTCGAGACCAGCTCTGGCAACAGAGCAAGACCTCATCGCTACATTTTTTTTTAAATCAGTCAAGTGTCATGGTGTGCATCTGTAGTCCCAGCTACTTGGGAGACTGAGGTAGGAGGATCACTTGAGCCTAGACAGTCAAAGCTACAGTGAGCCATGATTGTGCCACTGCCCTCCAAACTGTGTGGCAGAGTGAGACTCTGTCAAAAAAAAAAAAAAAAGGGAAGAGGAAGGGGAAGGGGAAGGGGAAGAAGAGGAAGGAGAAGGAGAAGGAAAAGGGGAAGAGGAAGCGGAAGGGGAAGAGGAAGAAGAGGAAGAGGAAAAGGAAGAAGAAGAGGAAGAAAAGAGAGAGAGAATGTGGTTACCTACCACTCGTTGAGGGCAGGGGGAAGTGGGAATGGTTGTTCAAAGTCCTAGAGAGCTGTTGTACAACAACGTGCATGTAGTTAACACGTGGTACTCCACACTGAAACATGATTGAAATGGTAAATTTTGATATTATGTGTTTTTTACTACAATAAACAAATAGTCTATTGTAAATCAAAAGAGTAGTTCATTTATGTATAATTTTGCCACAATTTTTTAAACTGCCATTAAAAATATTAGGCTAACTCATGAGCACCATTCCTGATAACAAAACAGTCACTTTTGTCACTTGTGTGTATTTGTATTTGTTGTTCCCACAATTTAACTACTTATGTATTGCTTTTTAAAAAAGTTATCTTTAAAAGACTTGGCTTACAATAACTTTCACCCCTTGTGATTGTGAGGTCATATACCCAGGAATAATAATTAAATCAATGCACCATTTTATTGTCCCCCACCTTAAAACCAAAAAAAAAATTCCATTAGATGACCTTTTCTAAAACTTAGCAGATTATCATTTCAGCTAATAGGTCTTCCCCAGAATAAAGAATTGGCATGACACCCTGTAATATGATTTTTGTAAGGACTCAAATTATAAAATGACTTCCTCCTTATTTTATAGAATGTTTTCTCTTTTATTATAAATTTTACCCAAAACACAGGGAAATAGAGGCATTCTATATTTAGTGTCTTCCCTCAAATACTTGCTACGTGATCATTATTCCACCCATTTTTTAGCCCACTTTCACTCGGCTCCATGAACTGTCAGAAGCAAAAATAACTGACCTGAGGCCAGGTGAGATGGCTCACACCTGTAATCCCAGCACTTTGGGAGGCTGAGGCGGGCAGATCACGAGGTCAGAAGTTTGAGACCAGCCTGGCCAACATGGTGAAACCGCATCTCTACTAAAAGTACAAAAAAATTAGCCGGGCGTGGTGGTGCATGCCTATAATCCCAGCTACTCTGGAGGCCGAGGCAGGAGAATTGCTTGAACCTGGGAGGAGGAAGATGCAGTGAGCTGAGATCATGCCACTGCACTCCAGCCTGGGCGACAGAATGAGACTCCATTTCAAAAAAAAAAAAAAAAAGATTTGACCTGAAAAGTCAGAAAGCAAATCAGAACTATTCTGGAAAGAAAAAAGAGGTTTAAGCTGTGAGGATAACCTTAAACAAAAAATCCGCTTCCAATTCACCATCCTATCTTTCACCATACTCATCCCCAGAGCTTTGCGTTGTGGGCATTTAAAAAATGCTTGTTAAACCAATCAAAACAAATGAATCTCCCTTCCAGGTGAGGAGGGATCCAGACATGGAAAGCAGAAGTGGCAAGTTAGACGTCTGTAAGTGGAGTGGCCAAGCCATCCTGGTTTGCCTAGAATTTCCCATTTTAGCATCGAAAGTCCTATGTCCTAGGAAACCCCTCAGTCCCAAGCAAGCTTTGACAGCTGGTCACTCCATGACCATAGGCAAATCTGGCATAGAAATGTGTTTTTAGTAGCCTGAAGGATAGAAAAATTACTTTTAAATCTAAGAGTTGAAACCACAAAACTCTTAAAAGAAAGCACAGGACTAGATCTTCATGACCTTGAGCTAGGCAATGATTTCTTAGACATGACATCAAAAGCACAAGTAATGAAAGAAAAAATAATAGATACATTGGACTATATCAAAGCCAAAAACTTTTATGCTGCATATGATACCATCAAAAACGTGAAACGACAACCCACAGAATGGGAGAAAAGATTTGCAAATCATATAGCTGATAAGAGATTTGCATCCAAAATATAGAAAAAACTCTTGCAACTCAATAATAAAAAGACAAATAACCTAATTTAAAAATGGGCAAAGTATCTGAACAGACATTTCTCCAAAGAAGATATAAATATGACCAATAAGCACATGAAAAGATGCTCAATATCACTAGTCACTCAGAAAATGCAAATCAAAACCATGAGATACCATTTCATACCCACTAGGATGGTTAGAATAAAAAAGAAAGACAATAACTCATGTTGGCAAGGATGTGGATAAATTGGAACAATTGTACACTGTTAGTGGGAAGGTAAACTGGTGTAGCCACTATGAAAAACAATTTGGCAACTCCTCAAAAGTTTCAAATAGAGTTATCACCTGATCCAGCAATACCACTGCTGGGTGAATACCCAAGAGAAATAAAAATATGCTCCATGGAGGCCAGGTGCGGTGGCTCATGCCTGTAATCCTAGCACTTTGGGAGGCCGAGGCAGGTGAATCGCTTGAGCTCAGGAGTTCAAAACCAGCCTGGGCAACATGGTGAAACCCGTCTCTACAAAACAAAAAAAAAAATTACCTGGGCATTGTGGCTTGTGTCTGTAATCCCAGCTACTTGGGAGGCTGCGGCAGGAGGGTTGCTTGAGCCCAGGAGGCAGAGGTTGCAGTGAGCCAAGATCATGCCACTGCACTCCAGCCTGGGAGATAGAATGAGATACTGTCTTAAAAAACAAAATAAATGCTCCACGCAAAACTTGTATTTAAATGTTCATAGCATTATTATTCATAACAGCCAAAAACTGGAAACAAGTCAAATGTTTATCAAGTGGTATGAATGGATAAACAAAATGTGGTATACCCATACAATGGAATTTATTTGTCAATAACAAAGAAATGCAGTACTGATTCATGGTGTAACATGGAAGAACCTTAAGAACATTGTGTTACGTGAAACAATCCAGACATCGAAGGCCACGTGTTGTAGATATTGTGTGATTTCATTTACATGCAACATCCAGAATAGGCAAATCCATAGAGACAGAGAGTAGATCAGTGGTTGCTTAGGAATGGGGTTGTGGAGGGGGAATGGAGATTGACTGCTAATACATATGAGGACTCTTTTAGAGGGGACAAAAATGTCCTAAAAGTAGATGTGATAGTTGCACAACCCTGTGAATATACTTCTAAAAACCCCTACTAAATTGCACCCTTTAAAGGCAGTTGCCTCCAGCCCACCACATTATCCATCTGTCTAGGAAATGGGGGCATGCCAAAAGCCAGATGGGTTTTATTTCACACCAGAGCAATGCATCATGATTTCCCCCCTCAGATTCTTAAAACAAAAGTGAATATTTTAACGGAGACTGGAAAAGAGACTGACAAGCTGCCCCTTAGCTTGAAATACTGAAAATAAAAAGCATGTGCTATGTACAAGCAGTTCCCCAATCAACTGTGTTCTAAATCCTATTCTTATCAAGACAGTATTCTACCAGTTATGAAAATGGCACTTAATTTTTTAAAAAGAAGCCCATGGGCTTAAATTCAAATAACAGATTTGTCTTTTTTTCTTTGAAACTTAAGTTGGAGTGTCAGAGTCAAATAAAATATAGAGGCGAACCTCTAAACTTAAAACATGTTATTTGAGAAGGAAGAATTATACTTCAAGGCATACACATAGACCGGGTAGTCTTCGGTATGTATAAAGAACAAGCAAAGTTTGGAGGTTTTATAAAATGGAGAAATGTTATGTATTATTTTGAAAGAAAGTTCATTGGCACTGGTAAAGTTTGGAGGAGTCGGCAAGTTCTGACTGGTAAGTGACAGGGATGGGTAAAATTAGTCTTAGGGTCACAGCAGGTTGTTTTAGTAACACTGGTTTCAGGTTACAGCAGGCAGTTTGAGCAGCTAGGCTTGCAGAGAATTATTAATATAGCCTTGGAGCAATGCTGTGTGCCCTGAGTACTTTTTCTCCCTGGCCTCTTGACTCTGTTTCAGTTGGGTATGACAATGACCAAATTCGTATGATCAAATTTCACATGATTTAAAGAAAAAAAAGTGGGGGGATAAAACATTGATGGAAAGTCCCTAGTCTGCTAGCCATGTTGATGGGATGGCACTTCCATCTGGAGTCACTCCCAGGTCCCTGGCGCTGTGCTGGGAGCAGGTAAGTACCTCTTGACTTTGCCACAGAAGCTGATAAAGAGATGAGGCTTGGTTAAGAGGTTAAGCCCTTGTTAAATAATGTAAAGGTGCACAACTTTAAAGAGTCCCTGGGTCACATAGCTCATCCCTCCATGAAAATACAAGATGTCTAATCATCCAAATTGCTCTACCTATACCTCTCACAGAGATACCCAAGATTTCCTATTTACCCATATACCATCATGATTATGTTATCCCACTTTTTCATGCTTTATTAATCTGATGGGGAAAAATGTTTTCTAATTATAGTTTTAATCTGCATTCTTTTCATTACCAAGTAAGGTCAAACATCTTTTTTTTTTTTTTGTTGCCCAGGCTGGAGTGCAGTGGCGCGATCTCTGCTCACTGCAACCTCCGCCTCCCGGGTTCTAAGTGATTCTCCTGCCTCAGCCTCCCGAGTAGCTGGGATTATAGGCATGTACCACCATGCCTGGCTAATTTTTGTATTTTTAGTAGAGATGGGGTTTCACCATGTTGGCCAGGCTGGTCTTGAACTCCTGACCTCAGGTGATCCACCCGCCTCGGCCTCCCAAAGTGCTGGGATTACAGGCGTGAGCCACTGCACCCGGCCAAACATCTTTCCAAAGGGGTAAGAGCTACTTATGTTCCATTTCCTATCCTCTCTTTAGCCCACTTTCAGGTGTTAATGAGATCCCAGCTAAAATCAGGGCTGGATTGCTCCATATGCCCAGGCAGTGTCTTGAAATCAACAGAAATGTGGGGTGCAGATCACAGTGGGGGTGTGGGGTGATGGTCCCAGCCTGATGGGCTCAGGTCTGAGGCAGAATTGTCCAGCTTAAGACACAGGCCTTAGAACCACACAGACCTGCCTGCCATACTGTCTGGTCACAAACCCACAGTATGACCTTGGCCGAGTCAATTCACTTCTCAGGGTTTTAGCTTCCTCTTCTGTGAAATGGGATTTTAATAGAACCTACTAGGAGGGGCTGTTGGGAGGATGAAATAAGGCAGTGCATGTAGGTACCTAGCATGGGGTCTTGTTGATAACAAGTTTTGGCAGGTGGTTGCAATCACTATGTTTCAGGTGAGGAAACTGTGACCCCATTGTACCAGTCAGGGTTCTCCAGAGAAACAGAATCAATAGAATGTGTGTGTGTGTGTGTGTGTGTGTGTGTGTGTGTGTAAGCACACATATAGATCATATAGATACAGACATAGACGTAGAAATAGACATAGCTATACATGTAGACATAGATAGAGATATAGGAGAGAGCCTTAAAGAATTGACTCACACAATTGTAGAAGCTAGCAAGTCCAAAATCTATAGCGTGTGCCAGAAAGCTGGAGACCCAGGGAAAAAGCTAGTGTTGCAATTCAAGTTTAAAGGCAATCTGCAAGCAGAATTCCCTCTTATTCTTACCTCTTGCTTGGGGGAAGTCAGTCTTTTTTTTTTTTTAGACGGAGTCTCACTCTGTCGCCAGGCTGGAGTGCGGTGGCGTGATCTCGGGCTCACTGGAACCTCCACCCCCCGGGTTCAAGCGATTCCCCTGCCTCAGCCTCCCTAGTACCTGGGACTACAGGCACATGCCACCACACCTGGCTAATTTTTATTATTATTATTATTTTGTGTTTTTAGTAGAGACAGGGTTTCACCATGTTGGCCAGGCTGGTCTCGAACTCCTGACCTCAGGTGATCCACCCGCCTGTGCCTCCCAAAGTTTTGGGATTACAGGGGTTGAGCCATTGTGCCCGGCCAGCTGGAAGTTTTGATCCAGACCTCGAACCAAAGATTTGTTATTTCATTGACTAGGGTGACCATATATTTGGAAACAGTCTGAGTTCAACACCTGTTGTCCCAGCATAATTCTTAGTAAAACCACCTTTTACTTCTCCAATGGGTTCAGTGTGAACAATAAAGGTAGATGCTTTTTTTTTTTTTTTTTTACCGAGGAAACCCTTCTTATGTTCATTCAACATTTATTCACCTAAGAGACGATGTTTACCCTACACTTCATCCTCTTCTGGCCTTGGGGTCAACCCACAAACTTGTCTGGGGAGAAGGGTGAATCAGTGCTAAGAACATGCTGCCAGCATAATTGAGACCATGGTCAGCAGATCAATGGGAAAAAACAAGAGCTACAACAGACAGTTCTGACATGCTGTGTGAGGTGGAATTTAAATGATTTTGAGACATTTGTTATTGTTTTGTTTTGGCCTCCAAAACAACCGCATAAGGAAAAAATAAACAGAAATCTTGTGTTTGAATCTTTCTGTGTTTATTCTTTCTACCTGTGGACAAACACAAATATTTTATACATGTTCATGTGAAAGCATCTTGTTTTTCCAAACCAGACACTAAGACCCAGCGCTGAGGACAAAAGGAAGCAAGCTCTGCATATTCGAAGTGTTGCAAACTAGGGTGGATCCTCTGGGCCAGCCCTCTCCTCTAGGGGCTTACTCAGAGTGTGTTGGGTAAGTGTGGCATTTAAAGAGAGGGCACTTTCGGAGGCCAAAGGCGGGTGGATCACTTGAGCCCAGGAGTTTGAGACCAGTCTGGGCAACATGGTGAAACCCTCTGCCTCTACAAAAAATGCAAAAAATTAGCTAGACTAATTTTAGTATTCACCCAGCCGGCTAAAGTGGTGGTTCTCAAAGTGCAGTCTGCAGGCTCCCTAAGGGTGCTCAAGACCCTTTTAGGAGGTTCATTGGGTCAGAATTTTTCGTAATAATACTAAGCCCTTCCCATTCCCATTCACTCACCAGTGTATCTCGGAGTTTTCCAGAGGCTATACAATGAGTGATGTGATCATGGGTCTGACATCTAATAGAATATCTGCTGTTTTTTTTTTTTTCGAGACATGATCTTGCTCTGTTGGCCAGGCTGTGTGGTGGAGTACAGTGGCACAATCATGGCTCACTGCAACCTCTAACTCCTGGGCTCAAGCAATCCTCCCACCTCAGCCTCCCAAGCAGCTGGGACTAGAGGTGTGTGCCACCACACCCAGCTAAATTTTGTATTTTTGTAGAGACAGGGTTTCACCATGTTGCCCAGACTCGTCTCAAACAAGGGGTCCACTCACCCTCAGTCACCCAAAGTGCTGGGATTATAGGTGTAAGCCATCGCGCCTGGCCTGCTTCAGTATTGTTGGGTTTTAAATATTTCTGTTTCCATCAGTGGTTGCCAGGGGTTGAAGGGGGGTGGAGGGGAGTGAGTACAAAGGGCCAGGGGGTCACTTGTGGGCAGTGGTGATTCCATATCTTGATTTGCCTGAGGTCATGAGTTTGAGACCAGCCTGGCCAACATGGCAAAACCCCGTCTCTACTAAAAATACAAAAATTAGCCAGGCGTGGTGGCACGTACCTGTAGTCCCAGCTACTCAGGAGGCTAAGGCAGGAGAATCGCTTGAACCTGGGAGGTGGAGGTTGTAGTGAGCCGAGATCGCCCTACTGCACTCCAGCCTGGGCAACAGAGTGCCTCAAAAAAAAACAAAAAAAGAAAGAAAAAGAAAAACCTGATGTAAAACAGTTTATTCTTTAAGTGCAGGGGTGTGTAACTCAATCCTTGCTTGGCATGACCTTAGATCCTGTTTATAATTTGGTATCTTATTGCCACAAAGAGTCCATTCTGTCTGTCTTATGATCACTGTTTTAACGTTAATGCTGGTCAGTTGTTGTGTCTAAACTTCTAAGGAAGAGGGTATAAGGAGGCATGTCTGACTTCCCATCTCATCATGGCCGGGAACTCAGTGTTTAAGGTTTCTTGAAGGTCCCCTTGGCCAAGAGGGGGCCCATTCAGTCAGCTGTGGGGGCTTAGGATTTTTAGTTTACATTCTGCTCACTGGAGTAGCACTTTTAATTTCCTTCAGGAAATTTTCCTTTGAATTCACAACTTGGGTAAATGTTTGGTGCAAGAAGCCTTGCTTTCAGCCTATGCTGACTTTTGACACGCCTTCCTCACTGAGCTTAATCATTTCTAGCTTTTGATTTAAAGTGAGAGATGTGCGACTCTTCCTATCCCTCGAACATTTAGAGGCGTGGGGTTATTAACTGACTGAAATTCAATATTGCTGTGTCTTACAGACTAGGGAGACCTGAGAAGAGGGAGAGAGGGGGGAACAGCCAGTCAGTGGAGCACTTGGAACACACACAATACTGATTAAGTTGGCTGTCTTACCTGAATGCTGTTTGTAGCACCCCAAAACATTTACAGTAGTAACATTAAGGATCACTGATCACAGATCACCTTAATAGGTATAATAATAATGAAAAACTTTGGGACCAGGCGCGGTGGCTCACGCCTGTAATCCCAGCATTTTGGGAGGCCAAGGCAAGCATATCTCCTGAGGTCAGGAGTTCGAAACCAGCCTGGCCAACACAGTGAAACCCCATCTCTACTAAAAATGCTAAAATTAGCCAGGCATGGTGGCGCGTGCCTGTAATTCCAGCTATTTGGGTGGCTGAGGCACGAAAATCGCTTGAACCCCGGGAGGTGGAGGTTGCAGTGAGCCAAGATTGCGCCACTGCACTCCAGCCTGCGTGACACAGTGAGGCACTATTGCAAAAAAGAAAAGAAAAAAATGTTTGAAATATTGCAAGAATTACCAGGATGTGGTACAGAGACACGAAGTGAGCACATGCTGTTGAAAATGGTGCCAATAGACTTGCTGTAGTCAGGTTGCCACAAACTTGAACTTGTAAAAATGCAGTATCTGTGAAGCACAATAAAGTGAAGTGCAATAAAACAAGATATGCCGGGCGGGGCACGGTGGCTCACACTTGTAATCTCAGCACTTTGGGAGGCCGAGGTGGGCGGATCACAAGGTCAGGAGTTCAAGACCAGTCTGGCCAATATGGTGAAACCCTGTCTCTACTAAAAATACAAAAACTAGCTGGGCGTAGTGGTGGGCGCCTGTAGTCCCAGCTACTTGGGAGGCTGAGGCAGGAGAATCGCTTGAACCCGGGAGGCGGAGCTTGTAGTGAGCCGAGATCACGCCACTGCACTCCAGCCTGGGCCACAGAGCGAGCCTCCGTCTCAAAAACAAAACACAAGATATGCCTATATACCTCAATTTTAAGGAAACAAAAATTCTCAATTTTAATTTCTAACAGAGTACAGTTAGATGGAAACAAAATCCCTCAATCCTTTTTAAGCATACAAAGAGATCTGGAGAACAAAAACTTTGAGAACTACTGATCTAACGCGTTGATTTCTTTTGTTTTGTTTCTGTAGTTGGGGCTACAGGTATGCGACACCACCCCCAGCATGAATGCAATTACTCAGTCTGGAGTCTGAGAATGTGATTGAAAGGGAGGGAAAAATCTCGCTGGCTCTAATGCTTTATAAACTGTGCTGTCCAATACAGTAGCTACTGACCACTTGTGGCTACTGAGCACATGAAAAGTGGGTACTCCAAACTGAGAGGTACTTAGTACCAAAAAACAAAAAAATAATGGGCCAGGCGCGGTGGCTCACACCTGTAATCCCAACACTTTGGGAGCCCGAGGCGGGTGGATCACGAGGTCAGGAGTTCAAGCAGCCTGACCGACATGGTGAAACCCCGTCTCTACCAAAAATACAAAAAAATTAGCCAGGCATGGTGGTGTGCACCTGTAATCCCAGCTACTCAGGAGGCTGAGGCAGGATAATCGCTTGAACCTGAGAGGCGAGATCATGCCATTGCACTGCAGCCTGGGTGGCAGAGCAAGACTCCGTCTCAAAAAAAAAAAAAAGAATGTAAATTATCTCATCAATAATTTTCACATAGAAATGACATTTTTTGTTTCTCTTTTCTTTGTTTTTGGTAGCCATGGGTTCTTGCTATGTTGCCCAGGTGGTCTTGGACTCTGGGCCTGAAGCCATCCTCTCACCTGGCCTCCCAAAGTGCTGGGATTATAGGCATAAGCCACTGCACCTGCCCCAATATTTTGAACATATTGGGTCAAGGAAAATATATGGTTAAAATTAATTTTACCTCTTGCTTTTTTTTTTTTTTTTTTGAGACTGAATCTCTCTCTGTTGCCCAGGCTGGAGTGCAGTGGTGTGATCTCGGCTCACTGCAGCCTCCACCTTGCAGGTTCTAGCGATTCTCCTGCCTCAGCCTCCTGAGTAGCTGGGATTACAGGCACGCACCACCACACCCGGCTAATTTTTGTATTTTTTAGTAGAGACAGGGTTTCACCATATTGGCCAGGCTGGTCTCGAACTCCTGACCTCAAGCGATCCGCCCCCCCCCGCCCCCTGGCCTCCCAAAGTGCTGGGATTACAAGTATGAGCCATCGCGCCTGACCTCTTTTTTTTTTGAGATGGAGTCTTGTTCTGTCACCCAGGCTGGAGTGCAGTGGCATGATCTCGGCTCAGTGCAACCTCCACCTCCACGGTTCAAGCAATTCTCCTGCCTCAGCCTCCTGAGTAGCTGGAATTACAGGCACGCCCCACCACGCCCGGCTAATTTTTGTATTTTTGGTAGAGATGGGGGTTTCACCATGTTGGCCAAGCTGGTCTCGAACTCCTGACCTCAGGTGATCCACCAGCCTCGTTCTCCCAAAGTGCTGGGATTACAGGCGTGAGCCACGGCGTCTGGCCTACCTCCTGCTTTTTACTTTAATGTGGCTACTAGAAAATGTAAAATTACCTATGTGGCTCCTGTGTATTTCTGTTGGAGAGTGCTATTCTGGAGATACACAGACTGAACTGCCAATCTCTGTTTCACCACTTACAAGCTGTGTCAAAAAACTTACTATTTCTTCAAATTTCTTGGGTTCCCTGGGATGTAAAATGTAGGTAATGTTAGAGTTGGTGTGAATATTAAACGTAAATAATGCATGTGACATACTTAGCTCTATACCTGGCACCCAAGTAAACAATAAGTTTGTTGGCTATTAAAGACGTTGATTTCTGCACTGATATCGTCAGAGATGGGCCTCATGCTCATTAAAGTTCCTTCCTCTGCGACCTATTTCCACTCTGGCCACAATAATAACTAATCATAGCAGAGGCCTGACCCGACTTTCGGCTGTTGGCCTCCCTTCCCCACATCGAAAAATTCAAATCATGACCCAGGGTCCATCCTACAAGTGTGCCATCTGTATTTATGAATGGAGCCTAAGCAAATCTGAAAACCAAGCAGCCCCAGGCAACTGAGCCTGGCGTAGCAACCGATGCCGGGGCCTGTTGCTAAGGGAAAAGAAAGAAAGGACGTGGTCCGTCAGCTATTGCTCTCCGGGGGCAGCTACTTCCGGTCCCCCTGGGCGCTGTCCTGTGGTCTACGTTCCCCGAGGTGCTGGGACTGCGGCCGCAGGTTCCGCTGTCTCGGGAACCTTCGTAGCTGTCGTTCCGGCGGCGGCGGTGGCGGTAGCGGAGGAAGCGGCTTCAGGCCTCCGGTGCGGCTGCAATGCTGCGCTCCCGGACCGAGGCGGCGATGACCGCGGCCGACAGGGCCATCCAGCGCTTCCTGCGGTCTGGGGCGGCCGTCAGGTGAGATTTTGGGGGGCGGGGCGGCCGAAGAGGCCGGGACCAGGGTCCCCAGCTTGGGCCCGTGACGGCTTTTTCATGCCCTAGTTGGGGTCTCCAGGGCCCGCGCGGGCATTCTGGAAGCTTCTGCGTCCATTAGGGTTGGAGGCCTGGGCCCGTAGGTGGGAGGACTGAAGGGCTCCAGTCCTTCGGCAACACCAATTCTGTCTGCACTCCCCAGGTCTGTCAGTCCCTCCTCCTCCTGTCATTGTTACCAGGACACCCAGGGCACTCTAGTCTTGTCAAGGCCCCTAATTCTGTCAGTGCCCTCAGTCCTTTCAGTGCCTCCTAGGCCTGCCAAGACTCCTCAATCCTTCTAGTATACCCCCAATCCTTCTGGGTTCCCCAGTCATATCAGTTTCTGGACTGCCAGGGTTCCCCAATCTTGGCATGGTTCTTCCAGTCCTGTAAGTGCCCTGGGCCTGCAAGCCCCTCGTCTTGTTAGTACCGCCCCCTATTCCTGTTAGCCCGCCCTCTAGCCTAATATGGATCCCCACTTCTGTCTGGGTCCCTGATGTTATTAGTGTGAGTAAAGGCCGTTGTTTTGCAAGGGTCTGTAAATTGGTCAGGGCCTCTTTAACCTGTTAAGGTTACTTGGTCCTGTTAAAACCCTCCGTTCTTGTTAGGACTCCTCGATTGCCTGGGTCCCCAATCCTGTCAGGGCCCCCATTTCCCTCTTATTCACCCTCCCAAGGGCTCCAGACTTCAGAACTGAGTACCCCCTCCCCCACTGCTGACCCCAAATGACTGAGACCTGTTGCTCAGGTCGGCTTCCTCTGGAACTGGAGCAGGTTTAAAGAGCTTATTATCCCACGGCTGAAAGTCCTCGATACTTATCCTGTCCAGTGCCCCCATTCCGTAGATGGGAAGTGTGGCCCCATAGCTGACCTCATAGCAGAGTTGGGAGGAGAAGCCAGATCTTTTCACCCCCAGGCCCCACCACTCTCCTCGTGATGTCATTTTGCAGAGGAATGGAGTTTCCAAAGTCGCCACTTGTCCCTGGGTACTTTTTCCTTATGCTGCTAAAGTCATGGACATGTCCTCTCTCCCATCCCCTTGACACTCTTCCCTTCAGTTTCCATCTTGAACTTCGTGGTTTTAAGCACAGACCTGGGGAGGCAGACAGGCATGATTCAGAGCCATGTTCCTTCACTCACTGTGACCAAGTTGGGATCTTAGTTTCTTCTGCTATAAAAATGAAAGTGATAGTAGAACCTGCTTCTGTGGGGTTGTTTTAAAAATGAGGTAAGATTGTCACAGGGCCTGGCAGAGCGTACGTACCCTTAAATATTAGTGTTTGATTAGGGGATTTTAAAGCACTGGTAAAGTGCTTTATCACTTCCATGACAGTCCTTTTTAATCTTTCCAGGCACTTTTGTGAACTCATGTATTGTGTAAAAGCACAGTGATGTATTAAGAAACTTCAAGAATACCTTTCACCGGCTGGGCATCGTGGCTCACATCTGTAATCCCAGCACTTTGGGAGGCTGAGGCAGGTGGATTGCTTGAGCTCAGGAGTTCGAGACCAGCCTGGGCAATGTAGCAATACCCTGTCTCTACAAAAAAATTTAAAAATTACCTGGGCATGTGGTGTGCACCTGTGGTCTCAGCTACTTGGGAGGCTGAGGCAGGAGGATCACCTGAGCCTGGAAGGTGGAGATTGTGTTGAGCTGAGATGGCACCACTGCACTCCAGCCTGGGCACTAGAGCAACTAGAGCAAGACACTGTCTCAAAAAAAGAAAAAAGAAAGAATAGCTTTCATGAATGATCCTGAGATTGTAATGCTTAATTTGTAGCAGCTAACATTTATTAAGTTCTTACTATGTACTCTATGCATTCACACTTATTTAATCCTCACAACAACCCGATGAGGTAGGTCTTATGGATTGTCCCCATTGTACAGATAAGGAAACTGAGGCTTAGAAGGTGAAATGATGCCAAATGAAGTAGCAAAGCCAGGACTGAACCAGAATAATGTAATCCCACTTTCTTAACCAAGTTTGGTGCATATTCTGTTGACTCTGTCTTGGAAAACAAATATTTACCTGAAATTCAGCTATCAGCTATGATACTAAGAAATGCTGATTATTATAAAACAGAGTCAATATTATCACCAGTGACTCTTCACCAAGTTAATGTTTACTGAACTGAAATCAAAACAATATTCACATGATCCAAATATTGGGATAATAATGTATTACACACACACAAACACATATGTATACGTGTGTAACACATATGCAGATACACATTACATAGCTATATACACATAGGTGGTTTGTCTGATTTTGTAGAAATATATAACTTTGTATAAAAACAATGTTTTAAATTGCTGGTGAAATTTCTTAATATGTAGCAAAAGCATAACCAGTGTTCAAGTCATGCCTGAAGTTAGGAAATCTTTAATTTTATAAATATTCAGCTCTTTTATACCATAGTATGTGTGCCCCTTCCCTGTCTAATATTCTAAAAGAGAAAATCATTTCTGTATATTTTCTCCAGTATTCAGTCATTCGATAAATATATATATGTGTATTTTTTTTTTTTTTTTTTTTTTGAGACAGAGTCTCACTCAGTCGCCCAGGCTGGAGTATAGTGGCGCGATCTGGGCTCACTGCAACCTGCACCTCCTGGGCTCAAGCCATTCTGCCTCGACCTCCAGAGTAGCTGGGATTATGGGCACCCACCACCACACCCAGCTAATTTTTGTATTTTTAGTAGAGACGGGGTTTCACCGTGTTGCTGGCCAGGCTGGTCTCCCACTGACCTCAGGTGATCTGCCCACCTCGGCCTCCCAAAGTGCTGGGATTATAGGCATGAGCCATCACGCCTGACCTCAATAAATATTGAGAACCTACTATGTGCCAAGTATGATCTAGACCCTTGAGCTCATTAGTGAGTAAAACAAAGCACATGCCAGTTGAGGGAGACAGACAACAAACCCAGTGCATTAAAAAAAAAAAAAAGGAAAACAAACAAACATAGCGAGTAAGTTAATTTTATGTTAGAAGGTGGTAAGTGCTATGGTAAAAAGAAAAAGTAGAAACATGTCAAGGGGACCAGGGCAGGTCCCACTGATATGTTCAGGTAGGTCTCTTGAGAAGCGAAGGGAGATAAAGGAGTGAGCCAAGCAGTGATCTAAGGGAAGAGCATCTGAACAGAGGGAACAGCAGTGCAAAGGCCTTGAGGTCGGAACATGGGCTGGTAACGTTCCGTGTGGAAGTGGAGTGAGAGGCAGAAAAGGAAAATAACTTCAGTTTTTCCTCAGAGTGAGAAGTAGCCTTTGGAATGTTATGATCTGACTTAGATTTTTTTTTTTTTTTTTTTTTTTTTTTTTTTTTATGAGACTGAGTCTTGCTCTGTCACCCGGGCTGGAGTGCAATGGCGCGATCTCAGCTCACTGCAACCTCTGCCTCCCAGATTCAAGTGATTCTCCTGCCTCAGCCTCCCGAGTAGCTGGGATTACAGGTGCACATCACCACGGCCTGCTAATTTTTGTGTTTTTAGTAGAGACGGGGTTTCACCATGTTACCCAGGCTGGTCTCGAACTCTGGGGCTCAAAGGATCCTCCTGCCTTGACTTCCCAAAGTGCTGGGATTACAGGGATGAGCCACCGTGCCCGGCTGACTTAGATTTTAAATCCTAATGTCTAAACATCCTGATTTTCAAGATGTAATCCTATGACTATATATTGCTTTCACTTGAAATGAGGTATTTGGTGGGTTATTTTGACAAAATGTTATTCTGTCTATATCTGTATATTCGCCTATTGTGTTTGTGATGAGGGAAGACAGTAACTTGTTTTCTTTTTTAGATATAAAGTCATGAAGAACTGGGGAGTTATAGGTGGAATTGCTGCTGCTCTTGCAGCAGGAATATATGTTATTTGGGGTCCCATTACAGAAAGAAAGAAGCGTAGAAAAGGTAAGAATGAGAACACTGCATCATGGTCTGTAGACTTGACCCAGATCCCTGTTATCTGAAAACAATACAAAGAAGGTGGGGAGGTTGGTCATATTTGTTCTCTGTATCTTTAAAATTAGGACTTCAGGTTTTGAAACAGTACTTTTACCATTAGTCACTATTTTATACCCTGTAGTAAAAAGATTTCTATTTCAGCCCCTCTCCATACTGGAGTTTGAGGCATGCTTTGTAATGAAAAATGTCAAGCGGCATAATTGTCTAAGAAGTGTTCTCATTAGTATGGCAATTGTAGTTTTCAGTGGTACAGACTGACCAATTACATCATACATTTGTGTTCTCTCAGACTAGCTTGCTAGTAACTGGTAAAAATTTGAAATTAGTGCCTTCATTACTAAAAAATTATTTTCTTATTTTTTTAAATGCTCCCTTTTGAAAGTGTTGCTCTATGTAACATTGATTAAAATTCAGCAAAGAAAGAAAGAAGAATGCGGCAAAATATGATCATTGTTGAATCTGGGGACAGTTATAATTGAGGTTTATTTTACATTCTCCCTCTTTTTGTGTGTCTTTGAGAACTTTGATAATAAAAAGTTTTTTAAAGAGATTGCTAGCAGAAGAGAGAAGTATATTAGATTTTGTTATCTCTGCAGAAAGACTGATCAGAATTGGTATAGTGGTGTCTTTCCCAGTGATTGTTAAGATAAGAACAGAATCATTGTCCTGGGGAAGTAACAACAGAACAATTGTTTTCTTCTGTTCTGAGAAACATTGCTTTCTGATTAAAGAAGAAAGAGAGCATGTAGGGGAGAAAGAGGAAGAGAAAAAGACAGGAGATGGTTACTAAGTGTTTTTGTACATTTAGGAAGAACCAAGCTGTGCTGGATACCATGATAGGTTTCAAAAATAACACACAAAGGGGACCTGTCCTTCTGTGCTTACAGTCTGCGGAGCAGTACTAGAACCAAGCCTTGGCACAGATAGAAGGCCTGGCCCCACATCTCTGTGGATAAGGATCTTCTTGGATCGGGATTCCAAATTTAAGGCCACAGAGCAGGAACTCTGGGTCCCAAATGGGAGAGAAATGGGTCAAATGTGATATGCTGTTCTCTTCTTCCCCCTGCTTTTTTTTAGGGCTCGTGCCTGGCCTTGTTAATTTAGGGAACACCTGCTTCATGAACTCCCTGCTACAAGGCCTGTCTGCCTGTCCTGCTTTCATCAGGTGGCTGGAAGAGTTCACCTCCCAGTACGACAGGGATCAGAAGGAGCCCCCCTCACACCAGTATTTATCCTTAACACTGTTGCACCTTCTGAAAGGTATCTAGATGGGAATTTCAGGGGAATTATTTACCTTTTCAAAGAAGTCCAGATGACAGGCAAAGAGTTAATAGCCTTATTGTAGGAAAAGATCATATAGATCATTATGAATAAAAAACACCAAGAGCCCAATAAATACAAACGGGTATTTTTTAAAAATCAAAGATGGAGGCCGGGTGCAGTGGCTCATGCCTATAATCCCAGCACTTTAGGAGGCCAAGGCAGGTGGATCACGAGGTCAGGAGTTCGAGACCAGCCTGACCAACATGGAGAAACCCCGCCTCTACTAAAAACACAAAAAATATTATCCAGGCATGGTGGCACATGCATGTAATCCCAGCTACTCAGGAGGCTGAGGCAGAAGAATCGCTTGAACCCGGGAGACAGAGGTTGCAGCGAGCCGAGATCACACCATTGCAGTCCAGCCTGAGCAACAAGAGCGAAACTCCGTCTCAAAAAAAAAAAAAATCAAAGATGGAACCATTTATTTTTTAAATTGTCAAGTTAATAACAGCTTTTTAAGGAAGGAAAGAAATCCATTGCCACATAAACAGTTTCATTGTAAGAAGTATTCTGGTTTCAAAAACATTAAAGTAAAAAAAAAAAAAAGTCCATTAGCCTAGAAAATAAGGTAATTCACAAAAGAAGTAAAACAAATTGCTAACAAACTCAAATGTTCAACTTGACCATCATCAAAGAAGTATAAACAAAATAAAAATGTTATTTTTTTGCCTGTCAGCAAAGATTAAAAAACAAATTTGCAGCCCTGTCCAGCTGTTGGACAATACATCCATACACCGCTGAGAGGGGTATAACTTAGTGCCACTTTTCTGGAAAGCAGTTTGGAACTACACAATAATAGTTTGTGAAATATTCAGTACTATTTGACCCAGTAATTCCATGTGTGGGAGTCTGCCTTATGAAAATAGTTAGAAACGCAGATTGTGACTTAACTAGCCTGAAAAATGGAGTCTAAAAGCAAACAAGTTTAGGAATGGCTGAATGGTAACCCCCAACTTGGAGAGTCATAATATACACTGGCTTGGTAAAGGTTTTAAGAAATAACCTACCCAACTTTTTTTTTTTTTTTTTTTTTTTTGAGACAGAGTCTCACCTTGTTGCCCAGCCTGGAGTGCAGTGGTACAATCTCAGCTCACTGCAACCTTCACCTCTCGGGTTCAAGTGATTCTTGTGCCTCCTGAGTAGCTGGGATGACAGGTCTGTGCCACCACACCCAGCTAATTTTTTGCATTTTTAGTTGAGACGGTCTTGCTATGTTGGCCAGGCTAGTCTCAAACTCCTGACCTCAAGTGATCTGCCTGCCTCAGCCTCCCAAAGTGCTGGAATTACAGGCATGAGCCACTACACCTGGCCCCAACTTCATTTTTATTTTTGTTTTATTTTATTTTTGAGACAGGTCTTGTTCTATTGCCCAGGCTGGAGCGCAATAGCACAATCTCAGCTCACTGCAACCTCCACCTCCCGGGTTCAAGTGATTCTCCTGCTTCAGCTTCCCTAGTATCTGGGATTACAGCTGCATGCCACCACACCTGGCTAATTTTTGTATTTTTAGTAGAGATGGGGTTCGCCATGTTAGCCAGACTGGTCTCGAACTCCTGACCTCAATTGATCTGCCTGCCTCAGCTCAAAGTGCTGGGATTACAGGCGTGAGCCACCGCACCCAGCCCAACTTCATTTTTAAACCAACTTTTTTGACTATAGAACTGTTTTTTTTTTTCTTCATAAAATCTGCTGACATTCCATGGGTATTATACAGAGTGCGATGTATGCACAAAGATCTCCAACACCTAATTATAATGGCAAAAAAGGGAAAGTGTAGATATCAAACAGAATCATTAAGCAATCACCTGTGGCCATACTACCCTGAACGTACCTGCTCTCATCAGACCTCAGAAGCTAAGCAGAGTAGTGCCTGGCTAGCACTTAGATGGGAAAATGATTAAATAATCGATGGCATACAGCCATTAAGAATCACTTTTATGAAATTTTTTTTTTAATTTGAGTGAGGGCACAGGCTGTAATATTAAATTTAAAGAGCAGCGTACAAAATATAATTTGACTTCATCAAGGTAGGAACTTCCACAGATAAAGGCTGGACTGAAAAATGCTGAAATGTTAGCAGTGGCCATTTTGGTATTGTGCAGTCATTGTTAATTTTAAAATCATTTTTGGAAAAAAACTATACTTCTGCTTTTAACAATAAATATGTATTGCTCTCACTGTAAGGAGAAAATTGGGTTTAAAAAACATTCAGCTAAATCGTGCTTCACTGAGGTATTTTCCCATGTGAGCTCTGCTTGACACAGAAATCTTTATGAAGCAAGTGTACTTTTCTGTAGAAGAGGTGACTTGAGAATAATTTCTTTTACTGTCCTGTTTTTTTAGCCCATTCCTGGTTTAGAAAAAAAAAATGTGCAACTCGCTGCCAGCGTTCATCTAATTTTGCATAAACATGCTCTTTGAGGCCGAAGCAAATCTGACTGATTTTAAATGTGAAAATAGAAAAACTGTTCTTGGAGTTCTTTCTTTTTTTTTTCTTTTTTTTTTTTGAGATGAGTCTTGCCTTGTCGCTCAGGCTGGAATGCAGTGGCGGGATCTCAGCTCACTGCAACCTCTGCCTGCCGGGTTCAAGCAATTCTCCTGCCTCAGCCTCCCGAGTAGCTGGGATTACAGGCACGCCCCACCACGCCTGGCTAGTTTTTGTATTTTTAGTAGAGACAGGGTTTCACCAGGCTGCTCTCGAACTCCTGACCTCAAGTGATGCACCCGCCTTGGCCTCCCAAAGTGTTGGGATTACAGGCGTGAGCTACCATGCTTGGCCTTTTTAAATTTTTTAAAAAAATAGAGATGGGGTCTTGCTATGTTGACCAGGCTGGTCTCGAACTCCTGACCTGAAGTGCTGGGATTACAGGGGTGAGCCACCGTACCCAGCCATGTTCGTGGGAGTTATTTTTAAATAGAACTTGTCTCTAATCCTAATGTAAGAGAAATGTATATGATGTTACATTAGGATTAGAGACAGGAATATTCTTGGGGCAAATGGGAAATGGGTTAAAAACACGACTCCAAAGATTTTGTGAAAGCTGAAATGTCCACATGAATTATCCTAACCCTGACCTCAGCACTGTCCCTATCATTCACATGGGACCCAGTGCTGGGAGCCAGAGCCATCCTTGGGCTGCTGTCCTAGGATGTCTGCTCATTTCTCTGCTTCTGCTCTCCAATATCTCTAACTTCAGTTTTTTAGAAGAAAAAAAAAAATTTTTTTTTTTTTTTTTTTTTTTTTTTTTAAGACAGGGTTCTGTCTGTCACCCAGGCTGGAGTGCAGTGGCACAACCTCAGCTCACTGCAGCATCTGCCTTCCAGGCCCAAAACAATCCTCCATCTCCGTTTCCCAAGTAGCTGGGACTACAGGCACATGCCACCATGCCTGGCTAATTTTTTGTATTTTGGGTAGAGACAGAGTTTTGACTTGTTGCCCAGGCTGATCTTGAACTCCTAAGCTCAAGCAATCTGCCCGCCTTGGCCTCCCAGAGTGCTGGGATTGCGGACATGAACCACCATGCCTGGCCTATAAATAATTTTTTAATTATACAAGTAATGCATGAATCAGTTCTCTTTGTAAAAAATTAAAGCATTACAGAGAAGGCCAAAGTCCCCTTTATCAATAATCAACCCTGCTCCCCTCCACCTTTCCCAAAAGGAAGCTATAGATGAATCCTTCCAGACCCTTTTCTGTGCATTTGAATACATTTCTATGCATCCATAGAAATTATATATTGTGGGTTTTTTTGTTTTTTGGAGACAGGGTCTCACCCAAGCTGAAGTGCAATGGTGCAGTCTTGGCTCACTGCACCTCAGCCTCCTGTGCTCAAGCTATCCTCCCACCCCAGCTTCCTGAGTAGCTGGGACTACAGGTGCCTGCTGCCACACCCCGGCTAATTTTTGTATTTTTAGTAGAGATGGGGTTTCACCCTGTTGCCTAGGCTGGTCTTGAACTCCTGGGCTCAGGCGATCCACCCGCCTTAGCCTCCCATGGTGCTGGGATTACAGGCATGAACCACCACACCTGGCCTGTATATTGTTTTGTTCTGTTTGTGATTTACATGGCCAAATATAATACATTAGAGAAGCGTCCATTTTAGTACATGTAGCTCTACCTCCTTCACTGTTTTTTTTTTTTTTTTGAGACAGAGTCTTGCTCTGTCATCCAGGCTGGAGTGCAGTGGTGCGATCTTGGCTCACTGCAAGCTCCGCCTCCCGGGTTCAAGCTATTCTCCTGCCTCAGCCCCCCGAGTAGCCCACCACCACACCCGGCTAATATTTTTGTATTTTTAGTAGAGATGGGGTTTCACTGTGTTAGCCAGGATGGTCTCGATCTCCTGACCTCGGCCCGCTTCGGCCTCCCAAAGTGCTGGGATTACAGGCTTGAGCCACCGTGCCCGGCCTTTTTTTTCTGAGTGTATTGGTCTTATAGTTTGTCTTCTGTGAATTGCTAGTTTATATCCTTTGCCTACTTTTTAAAATTGTGGCAAAATATCCATCACATAAAATTTACCATTTTCAGCGTATAGTTGAGTAGATTAAGTACAGCCACACTGTTGTGCAGCAGTCAGCGCCATCCCTCTCTAGAACTCTTCATCATCCCGTACTGAAACTGTACCCATGAAACAGTAACTCCCATTCTCCCCTCCCCCAGCCCTTGGTAACCACTGCCCTACTTCCTCTCTCTGTGAATTTGACTCAGACCTCATTAAGTCATGAGTTTCCTCATATTTATAAGATGTACCTCATTAAGTAGACTCATATAATATTCACCCTTTTGTAACTGTCTTATTTCACTTAATATCTTCAGGGTTCATCCATGTTATACCATGTATCAGAATTTCATTCATTTTTAAGGCTGAATAATATTCTATTTTTTTTTTAAGACGAAGTCTCATTCTGTCACCTAGGCTGGAGCGCAGTGGTGCGATCTTAGCTCACTGCCCACTTCCACCTCCCAGATTCAAGTGATTCTCTTGCCTCAGCCTCCTGAGTAGCTGGGATTACAGGCATGCACCACCACACCTGGCTAATTTTTTGTATTTTTAGTAGAGACTGGGTTTTACCATGTTGGCCAGGCTGATCTTGAACTCCTGACTTCAAGTGATCCACCCACCTTGGCCTCCCATGCCTGGGATTACAGGCGTGAGCCACCATGCCTGGCCTAGGCTGAATAATATTCTGTTGCATGTATATGCAGCATTTTGTTTGTCCCTCTGTCAGTCAGTGGACATTTGGCTTATTTTCATTCTTTGGCTATCATGAATAATGTTGCTGTGAACATTAGTGTCCAAATTCCCTGCTTTCAATTATTTTCTGTAAACGCTCAGAAGTAGAATTGCTGGACCAAATGGTAATTCTGTTTAATTTTTTGAGGAGCTGCTGTGCTGTTTTCCACAGATGGTGCACGATTTTATAATTCCACCAGCCATGCATAAAAGTTCCAGTTTCTCCTCACCAACACATATTATTTTCTGTTTTTATTGATAGTAGCCATCCTAATGGTATGGTATTTCTTTAATTTGCATTTCCCTAATGATAAGTTATGTTGAGCATCTTTTCATTTACTTATTGGCTATTTTGTCTGTCTTTTTTGGAGAAATGTCTGTTCAAGTCCTTTGCCCATTTTTGAATTGGGTTTCTTTTTTTTTTTTTTTTTTTTTTTTGAGAAGTCACTCTGTCGCCAGACTGGATTGCAGTGGCACCATCTCAGCTCACTGCAACCTCCGCCTCCTGGATTCTAAGCGATTCTCCTGCCTCAGCCTCCTGAGTAGCTGGGACTACAGGTGCATGCCACCACGCCCAGCTAATTTTTGTATTTTTAGTAGAGACAGGGTTTCACCATGTTGGCCAGGATGGTCTCGATCTCTTGACCTCGTGATCTGCCTGCATCAGGCTCCCAAAGTGCTGGGATTACAGGCGTAAGCCACCATGCCCAGCCTTTGGCCTTTTGTTGTTGTTGAGTTTTAGAAGTTCTGAGTTTATGTATTCTGGGTATTAATCCCTTATCAGATGTAATTTGCAAACCTTGGTCACTTTTTTTTTTTGTTCTTTGGGACAGAGTCTTATTCTCTTGCCCAGACTAGAGTGCAGTGATGCAATCTTGGCTCACTGCAACCTCTGCCTCCAGGGTTCAAGTGATCCTCCTGCCACAGCTTCCCGAGTATTTGGGACTACAGGTGTGCACCCATCACCCCCGCCTAATTTTTGGGTGTTTGTTGTTGTTTTTAATGGAGTTGATGGTTCACTATGTTGGCCAGGCTGGTCTTGAACTCCTGACCTGAAGTGATTAACGCCTCGGCCACCCAAAGTGCTGGGATTACAGGCGTAAACCACTGTGCCTGGCCTCATTCACTTTTATAGCTGCATAGTTTCCATAATGTCAAGACACCCCAGTTTATTCAGCCATTTGCCTCCAGCTGCTTGTCAAGATAAGCAGGCTACAGTGAACATCCTTATACATATCCCTTTACGCACCTAAGCATGCATTTCTCTAGGAAAAAAAATTGCTGGATTGAAAAAGTAAAATTGCTGGATTGTACGATATGAAAATGTTAGTAGATATCACCAAATTGCCCCATACTATTTTAGACAAAGTTGGGTTAAAGGAGGCATTAACATTTTCCTTTGGGGGGTAATTGGTGGAGGAGCTTACAGAAGGGCTGCCCGAGGGGTGTGGGAGAAAGGTGTGGTTCCTTTCCCAACCCTGCTCCCTTTGTCCTGGGAGGGAAAGGGCTAGCCCCAGGGTATATACACACTGATGCAGAAGCCTGGACTTTATTATTATTTTTTTTAAGTGGAAGCAAGTTTATTAAGAAAGTAAAGGAATAAAAGAATGGCTACTTCATAGGCAGAGCAGCCCAGAAGTCTGGGCTTTAAAGGAATCTTTCAAGGCCATTGACGGCAAGTCAGAAAGAAGAAACAGGCTGGCCTACTGTTATCTTGGGAGTCACTGAACTTCCAGAAACTGCACTGAGAGGCAGGCTCCTACATTTTTTTCTCTCACACTCTAGCAGTACTGGTCCAGTGTAACATGTGATGGGAAGGAGGATGGCCAAGATCAGGAGTCTGCACCTGATGGCTCATGGGCCAAATCCAGCCCACCACCTGTTTTTGTCAATAAAGTTTTATTGGAACACAGTCATGTCCGTTTGTTTAGGTACTGCCTATGTCAACCTAAAATAATCAAAGAGTTCCAGATCCAGCTAAAAGGGTTTATTCAAGCACAAAGTGTGAAGGCGGCTGTCTGGGGACACACAAATACCAGGAAATGGTGATGAGTGCTCCCAGTGTGGGGAAAAGTGGGGATCATTTATATGACAAAAACGGAGGTACCGAACAGAATTATAACATTTTCCATACAATGGCTAACATACAGATGTAAGATTTGATTGGCTTCTATGGATTACACTCTTAGGGGGTTGCCTACCATTCTGTTGTAAAGAGGTAATAATCACAAGGATCTCTATCTCCAGTCCATTCAGCCTAGGTTTGAGTGAAGAACAGGGAGTCTGGTTAATGTGTAACATCTCAACACAAAGGTCAGGAAGCAGTGGCCATGCGCCAGAGAAGAAAAGCAGCTGTGTTACATGACTGTTTCCAGCACTTTTTCCCTTGGCATAATACATTTAGAAGGTCCTGAAATGTTATTTTCTTTTTACATCTATGGCTGCTTTTGTGCTGCAATGGCAGAGGTGAGTAGTTGCAATAGAGACCATGTGGTCCACAAAGCCTAAGGTGTGGCCAGGCACAGGGGCTCACACCTGTAATCCCAGCATATTGGGAGGCCAAGGTGGGCAGATCACTTCACCCCAGAAATTCAAGACCAGCCTGGGCAACATGGTGGAACTCTGTCACTACAAAAAATACAAAAATTAGCTGAGCACGAGGGCATGTGCCTGTAGTCCCAGCTGCTCAGGTGGCCGAGGTGGGAGGATTGCTTGGGCCCAGGAGGTCAAGGCTGCAGTGAACCCCGAGATCATGCCATTGCACCCTAGCCTGACAGAATGAGACCCTGCCTCAAAAAAAAAAAAAAAAAAAGCAAGCCTAACATGTTTATTTTCTGGACTTTTACAGAAAAAGTGCCAATCCTTGGTCTAGAAGTAATTATAATATAAATTCATAAGCCCATCAAACTTTTATTAGGCCTGATTCTACCTGTGATGGAAAAGTAAACCACTCGGCCGGGTGCAGTGGCTCGCACCTGTAATCCCAGAACTTTGAGAGGCTGGGGTGGGCGATCATGAGGTTAGGAGTTCGAGACCAGCCTGGCCAACATGGTGGAACCCCATCTCTACTAAAAATACAAAAATTAGTCGGGCGTGGTAGCGCATGCCTGTAATCCCAGCTACTCAGGAGGCTGAGGCAGGAGAATCGCTTGAACCCAGGAGGCGGAGGTTGCAGTGAGCTGAGATCACACCATCGCACTCCAGCCTGGGCGACAGAGCAAGACTCTGTTTCAAAAAAATAAATAAATAAAAGTGCACTACTCAAAAGACCCTTTTGGCTGCTGCATATAGCTTGATGCTTTGCCTTGAAAATCAGAAACTCAAATACAGACAAATACAAGCAAAGGCCTTGGGAAACAGCCCTGTGGAGAGGAGTGTAGCACTGAATATGGGGTTGGACTGGATGAATGTTTAAGGGCCCTCCCAACCTGAAAGTTGTGAGTTAAAATCATTTTGCTCAATAAGAACCTTGCAACAAATTTATATTGATGATGATAGTTTGAAGATACAGGAATCAGTTACTTCATTTAAATGTTGTAACCTCATGAAAAATTACATTCACTGAGTAAACGTAAGTGCCTAATAGAGTACTAAGCATTGGGTAAAGCTACAAAGAATGATGAAAAATACCTAATTCTAAGGTGAATCCTGCAGTCCTTAATTTTTTTTTTTTTTTTTTTTTTTTTTTTTGAGACAGAGTGTCACTCTGTCACCCAGGCTGGAGTGCAGTGGCACGATCCCTGCTCACTGCAAGCTCCGCCTCCTGGGTTCACGCCATTCTCCTGCCTCAGCCTCCCGAGTACCTGGGACTACAGGCACCCACCCACCACCATGCCTGGCTAATTTTTTTATTTTTATATTTAGTGGAATAGGGGTTTCACCATGTTAGCCAGGATGGTCTCGATCTCCTGACCTTGTGATCCGCCCACCTCGGCCTCCCAAAATGCTGGGATTACAGGCGTAAGCCACCACGCCCAGCCTGCAGTCTTTAATTTTTAGTTAACTTTGATATGTTATACTGTGCAGGTTTTCTGGTCAGTTGTTATGCTGGTGGATTTAATAATTGTCTTACCTTTTTTGTTTCCAGCCTTGTCCTGCCAAGAAGTTACTGATGATGAGGTCTTAGATGCAAGCTGCTTGTTGGATGTCTTAAGAATGTACAGATGGCAGATCTCATCATTTGAAGAACAGGTGAGTACAACATTTGAACAGATTTAGCTTGGAGAATCCTTTCCCCTAGTGACTTGGGGCCTGACCTTACAATTGCCTGGCCCCAGTGTACATTTCTGTGACATTTTAGACAACTTTAGTGTTCTGGGACCAGAGTACCAACTTTGTTCCTGCTCTCATGATCAGAGGGGAGATACAGCTGTTTTTCACCCAGTGGATAGAAGGTTAGCGGGATGGGACATAAACACACAGTTGCCAAAGAGCAAAATCTTTTTAGTTCTTGAGTGAGTTGGCACTCCAATATGTGATAGGGACACCTGGGTTCTTTAGAAAGAGGTAGGTGACTTTACCTTGGAGGCTCAGAGGTTTAGGTAAGATTTTTCTGGACCACACCCTCATTTTTTAAAAAATCAATCTTCAGAGCTTTGCTTAAAGTGGCCTGAAACCTCAAGCAGATGTCATATGCAATTCCAAGGCCGTATTCAGTCACTCCACCTCCCTTTTCCACAACTGCAGCTTTGCTGCCTTCTTTGGAACTTGGCCACCCTCCTCCCTGCCAGACCACTGTTACCAACAGCAAGTCTGAAGCAGAGGCCAAGAGAATGAAGTTCTAGAGATGAAAAAATCTAGCCCCCCAGTGGCATACAGGTGCATCCTCCACAGCCACACTTCCAAGATGGCCTTGTCCAGCTTTGTGTAGGCGTCGTCTGCCGCCACTGTCCAGAGAAATGGGAGGCAGCATCTTGGACCTCCCAAAACTGAGGGGCTGATGTGAGGGGCATTGAGAGACTTTTGAAAAGGGAGGTGGAGAGCTTTCTAGCGCCCCTTATTTTTAAAGGTGTTCTCTTGTTTTTGCTTTATTCTGAAGCCACAGGTCACTTTTTAGACATGGTGGTGGTATCTATACTTTCTTAAAGTGTATCTCAGTTAATCCAATTGTATGTTGCAACATTTTTCTATTTAGGAAATACTTTTAAAATCCTCCTCTGGTAACTGGGATTATTTATCTACATGTTACATTTCCCTAAACTGAGAGAATAACTTTGAGATTTAGTCGCCAAGGACATCAGATAACTTTTTTAAAGTCCAACTTCTCCATCAAGGACTCACTTAGGTCCCAGTCACTCCTTGGAAGTATTTCCAACATCTTCAGCCCACAGCAGTCATTGAGCCCACATCGTGCTGTAGTCTGCGGGAAAAAGAGGTGAACACGTCTGTCCGGTGGCCTTTTTCTCTTTGAAGGTACCCAGAGCATCTAGCATGGGCCTTGCCCACATCTTTATTATCAGCGATCCAGTCAATCAGGAGCAGATTTCCCATGATTATCAACCCATTTTCTTTGTCTAAAGCTAGAGCTTCAGAGGATGCACTGGGCCAAAGCCTTGCTTTACGCAAATTACCTGATTTTATTATCACAATAACCATGTAAGGAGTTACTGTTGTCCCCATTTTACAGATGGAAACACTGAGGCTCAGAGAAGTAGAATGATTTGCCCAGAATCATGCAGCTATTTAAGGGGCAGAGCCAGGATTTAAGACAGTCTGGTGCTACAGTGCACATTCAAGCTCCCCCTCCTCTGCAATGCTGTCCCTTTCCTTAAGGCCTAGTTGTTACATGGCTGACCCACGGTTTAGGTCGTAGATCTACCTCCATCCTGTCTCGGATCTGCTTCAAGCCTGGGCCCAGTTGCCTGGTGTGTGAGGGCTCCTTGAGCCTCCTAGGAAGTGCTGATTCTCCCCCAGTTCCCCTGCTTCCCGTTCATCTGTACAGGGCTGCACCTCTGGTGTGCTGTTGGCTAATAGCTAGGCTGCCACACCTCCCCTGGATTGTGAGTCCCTCAGGGGCCAGAGCCTTGCTTTATTTATCTTTGAATCTCTATTTGCACTCTACAGCTGCAGTTTTATAGCCCAGGAGGGAATTCATTTATATAGGCAACAAGTATTTATTGAATGCCTGCCTGGGGTGGGGCCTGTCGAGGGCAATGGAGTTGTAGCAGCAGACATGACCTGCAGGAGTTTCCTGCTCTCTTAGAGCTGGTATTCCAGGGGGGATGAGGATAGCAGGCAGGGGTCGGTGCAGACAGTAAGCAGGGAATTTCAGGATATGCTAACAAGAAACTAGCTGGTGTGACATGGCATGGATAGGGAGGGCAGAGGAGGAGGAGCCAAGCGACGGGGGAGACTGCTCCAGGTAGGGAGGCTCCTCTCAGGAGGTGAGGTTTCAGCAGAGACCGGAAGTATAAAAGAGAGTGAAGTGTGTGGACACCTGGGTGCAGAGCATTCCAGACAGATGAAGAAGCTAGGGTATAAGTCTGGAGATGGTTATAAAGCTGCCACCTGTGGAGAATGGCAGGGAGGCCAGGGTGGGGAGGGCGGCGGAGGAGAGGGGCTGGCGAAGTTGGCAGGCAGCAGATTGTGCAGGGACTAGGAGGCCGTGGGCGGCATCGGCTTCTATTGTGTGTGCAGCGGGGAGCCACTAGAGGGCTTTGAACTGGGGACTGGTTTGATCTGACTTGTTAGAAAAGGAAGGCTGGAGGGGCAAGAATGCAAGCCGAGAGGAAAGGTGGGAGGCCGCTGCAGTTATCTGGCCGAGATGGTGTGGCTCAGACTGGGGTCAAAGCAGGGGAGCTGAGAGTCCTCAGGAGTTTAGGGCTTATTTTGGAGGAGGGGCCTTTTTTCAGGACTGCTGCTGAATTGGCTGGGGGTGGGTTAGGGTTCAGAGGGGTGGAGGCAGCTTTGGATAGTTGGTTGGGGAGTATGCCCTGTGGAGGAGCTCTTTTGGCAGAGACCTGAAGGATAGGAGGTAGCCGTGCGAAGGTATGAGCACAGCCCGAAATGGGAATAAGCTGGATATGTTCAAGGAACACCGAAGAGGCCAGGGGCCGGGACATTGTGAATGTTGGGGGCTTTGTAGGCCAGATAAGAATGGTAGGTTTTACTCTAGTAGCAGAAGCCATTGGAAAGCTAAAAGCAGAAGAGTAAAGCTATCTGCCTTTTAAAGTATTGCTCTGGTGGCAGTGTGAGGGGACACCAAAGGAGAAGCAGAGGGCCTGTGTTGTGACCCCATTACTCCCGGAAGAGTGAGGGGTGGCTTGGGTTTTCGGGGAGAGAACCATTTGAATTGATCCTTCAAGAGTAGTCCCATGCCATTGGATCCAGCAATCCTGCTGCTGGGTACAAACCAAAACAATTCAAACCAGAGACTCAATAAGGTATTTGTATACTCAGGTTAATAGCAGCATATTCTCAATAGCCAAGAGGTAGAAGCAACCCAAGTGTTCATCAGCTGATAAATAGGTAAACAAAACTTTCATACAACGGAATATTATTCAGCCTTAAAAAGGAAGGAAATTCTGCAATATGCTACAACATAGGTGAAGCTTGAAGACATTATGCCGAGGAAAATAAGGCAGTCGCAAAGACCAACACTGTATGGTTCCACTTGTGTGAGGTTCCCAGAGTAATGAGATTCTTAGAGACAAAGAATGGTGGGTGCCAGGGGTTGGGGAAGGGGAAATGGGGAATTAGTGTTTAACAGATACGGAGTTTCAGCTGGGGAAGATGGAAAAGTTCTGAAGATGGATGGCAGTGATGGTTGTACAACAACATGAATGTACTTAATGCCACAGAATCATTCATGTTAAGATGATAAATGTTATGATATGTGTATTTTACCACAATTAACAAAAAACAATCTTTTGAAATCGGAGTGGAGGTCAAGGCTGTCTCAGTGAAACAGAACGGTCTCATAGACTGCTGGCGGGAGCGGAGGTCAAGGCTGTCTCAGTGAAACAGAACAGTCTCGTAGACTGCTGGCATGAAAGCAGCCGCCTGGCTTTCTCTCCTGCTCTCTGCTCCTGGACCTCTTGCTTGAGGGTCTTCACTCGTGACAGTGTCTAGGACATAACTGTTTTCTTTAATGAGCTGGGCCTTGCGAAGGTAGAAAGCAAATTCTACCCACATTCATTGTAAGGCGTCTGCCCGAGGTGGGTAGTTCTGATCTTGCTCTTGCCGCTTCCAACCCTTCTAAAGAATGCTTTGCCCTATGACAGGATGCCCACGAATTATTCCATGTCATTACCTCGTCGCTGGAAGATGAGCGAGACCGCCAGCCTCGGGTCACACATTTATTTGATGTGCATTCCCTGGAGGTAAACCATTAATATTTCCAACACGTTCTATGCAGCTTGTGCATATTTAATAAGTATAGGGGAGGCAAGTGTAATCTTTGTACAACTTTAAACTCAAAAGTAAGATTCAGTAAAAATCAGTGGTGGGAATGAGGCCAGGGGAGGGTCTTAAAACTACATGCTTTGCAGTTGGTGACTCTGATTAGGGATGTCAAGGCTCTTTCAAATGATTTATTGCTGCAATTTGTGTTGGCTTTGAGAAGAAAGAATGTGTTATTTTTTCCTATTTAATACAGGGGAACAGGGGCCATAGGAATGCTAAGTGAGCCCTCATTTCCCTGTAACAGTATAAATATCGGAGGAGTTGATAAAAGTTAACCAGTAAGGATGAAAATATTCTGGAGAGAAGAAATATGTTTCTATTGCATTTGATGAAAGAATATGGATAGTATCCAGCCAGATAGGCTAATTGAGGCTACTTTAGAAACCTGAGCTTTGTTAAAAGTTGATTTTTAGTGGTGTAATCAGCGTAGAAACTTGTAAGGTTTAGGGGTGGGGTGAGGGTGGTGAAAGGGATTATAGTAAGGTTTTCAGTCTGTTTTTTTTTTTTTCTCCCCTACAGCAGCAGTCAGAAATAACTCCCAAACAAATTACCTGCCGCACAAGAGGTAGCCATTTTCCATTGAAATATAACACATAAGATGTGGACTTTTAAGATATGATAATAATTTGCTTGTTTTAAAAAGATTTTTTTCTGGTGACATACAGGCCAGCTTGAAGTGTGATGTGCTTGCAAAGGAACTTGTATTTTGAAAATAGCTTTAAATAGATTCTCTTGGTGTTCCCTTGCACCCCAGCCCAGCTTACTTTTCTTGAAACTGGCTTATTTGTACTTCAAACAAGGGCTTTCTTTTTACCTTTTTGAATTGATCCTGGGAAGAACATAATAAGCTGAATCTGTCGTGTCCTCAGCATTTCCAGTGCTGCCAAATTCTATTGCATATTACCACAGTCATCCTTAGGAGGAAATTGTTTTCTTAAGACTTAAAAAATAAAATTAGCATATTAATTCCTCTGTGTAGTAATAGGAACAAATATTTTTTGAGCCCATGCTGTTTGCCAGGCATTGCATTATCTCATTTAAGCCTCATAACAACTCTACAAAGTTGATGATACTGGAGTTAATGGGATAATAACTATCCCAATTTTCCACACATTGAGGCTTGCAGAGATTAAAGGCATTCCCAGGTCAGGTAGCGAATAAGAAGCAGAGCCAGAGCTGATCCCTGGGCTGCCCGACTCCACAGCCCGGGTTTCTCACTTAGGTTCTTTCCATTAAACCCCATTCTAGCCAAAGAAAGGCCTAGTTATTCAGAACTTGCTTATTCTGATTATTTCAGAAGGTTTTATCTCACTTTGTGGAATGTTCACTTGTGGTATCCTTCTTTTGACATCTCAAACATTTTAAGCATATGTTTGTTAAAAGACATTATTCAACACAAATTCCTTTTTAAAATGTGGCTCTACCCATTATACAGAAACCATATGTAAAGATAGATCTGTGTAAATTCTCCTATGAAGGAATGGGATGTCTTTTGGATGGAAGTCAATGAGGAAAGCTATTTCAATGTACTTTTCAAGAACATTTTTTCTCAAGAGGGAGTTTCTACCACATACTAGAAAGGAAGATGAATGTTGAGCTTGGTGCCAAAGGGCTAAAAGTGACATATCAAAAAACTTTTTGCATTCCAGGGTCACCTCACCCCATATCCAATCACTGGAAGTCTCAACATCCTTTTCATGGAAGACTCACTAGTAATATGGTCTGCAAACACTGTGAACACCAGGTAAATACAATACCAACACTTGATATTTCCAGGTGAGGTTTTCCAAAAGTTAGGATTCTTGAAAGGACCTAGAGAGTGGGCTGACATTGGTCACTGGTGTTAGAGACTACCTGGCCTCTGCACACAAGTGGACTGACTGCCCTACTTTGGTCAGTGTCAGCATGTCATTTGAGGTCAGATGGCATCTTCTGCACCAAGGACAACAGACCCACTGTGGATTGGCAGGATCTTGAGTCCAGTGGTTGAGTCTATGCTCATGGTGGACACTGTAGATTCTAAGGCTGGTTTTTTCCCCTTTGCTTTTGAGGTTTTAAAATAATATTTTATTAGGGAAAATTTCCAACATCATACAAAATAGAGAATTGTGCAACTGTCACCCCAATCCATTTTATTTTATTTTTTCACAGCCATTACTGACTCTGGGATCAGTCAACTTTATAACATTTTCATTGCCCCCTTAAAAAACATACTCATTAGCAGCCTCTCCCCATCCTTTCCATCACCCTACCCTTGTCAACCATGAATCTACTTCTGTCTCTATGGATTTGCATATTCTGGATGTTTCATATAAATGGAATCATGTAATGTGTGGATTTTTGTGTCTGGCTTCTTTCATTTAGCATAGTATTTCCACATTTCTTCCATATTTTGACATGAATCAGTACTTTGTTCCTTTTATTACCAAATAATATTGCATTACATGGATCTACAACATTTTTATCCATTCATCAGTTGATGGGCATTTAGATTGTTAACCCTTTTTGGTCATTATGAATAATGTTGCTGTGAACATTTACATACAAGTTTTTGTGTGGCCATATATTTTCACTTCAGTTGGGTATATACCTCAGAGTAGAATTGCTAGCTTATATGGTTAACTCTTTTGTTTAACCTTTTGAGGAACTGCCAGACTGTTTTCCAAAGTGGCTATGCCATTTTACATTCCCACCGGCAGTGCATGAGGGGTTCCAGTTTCTTCACAGCCTCACCCACATTTTGATGTCAGCCCACTCTCTAGGTCCTGTCTGACATTGTGGTTCTAGCCATCCTATTGAGTGCAAAGTAGTATCTCATTGTGGCTTTTTCCCCCAGCTTTATTGAGATCTAATCAACAATAAAAAGTGTATATATTTAGGGTGTACAAAGTGATGATTTGATGTATGACTGTGTGTGTGTGTGTGTGCGCACATGCACCTGTGCTCATATGTGGTGAGAACACTCTCTTAGTATATTTGAAGAATACAATACAGTATTATTAACTGTAGTCACCATGCTGTACGTTAACTCTCCAGAACTTATTCGTCTTGTAACTGAAGGTTTGCATCTTTGAGCAACATCTCCCCACCTCCCCAGCCCCTGGCAGCCACCATATACTCTGCTTCTGTGAGTTTGACTTTTCTAGATTCCATATAGGTATGAGATCAGGCGGTGTTTATCTTTCTATATCTGGCTTATTTCACATAGCAGATGTCCTCCAGGTTCATCCATCTTGTTACAGATGGTAGGACTTCCTTTTTGATGGCTGAATAATATTTCATTGTACATGTATACCACATTTTCTCATTCATCTGTCTGTGGAAGTTCCATATCTTGGCTATTGTGAATAATGCTACAATGAACATTGTTTTGCAGATATATCTTTGAGATCCTGATTTCATTTCCTCTGGATATGTACCTAGGAGTGGTATTGCTAGTTCATATAGTAGTTCTATTCTTAACTTTTTGAGGAACCTTCATACTGTTTTCCATTTACATTCCCACCAACAGTGTGCAAGAGTTGCCTTCTCTCCCCACCCTTGGCAACACTTGTTACATGCTGTCTTTTTTTTTCAGAGAGAGTCTCGCTCTGCTGCACCCACGCTAGAGTGCAGTGGCTCACTGCAACCTCCGCCTCCTGGGTTCAAGCATTTCTCCCACCCCAGTCTCCCAAGTAGCTGGGATTACAGGCACCCACCAACACACCCAGCTAATCTTTTGTATTTTTAGTAGAGATCGGGTTTCACCATATTTTCCAGGCTGATCTTGAACTCCCAACCTCAAGTCATCCACCTGTCTCGGCCTCCCAAAGTGCTGAGATTAAGGCATGAGCCACTGCGCCCAACCACATGCTGTCTTTTTGGTAATAGCCATCCTAACAGGTGTGCAGTGATAGCTTTTTGTGGTTTTATTTGCATTTCCCTGATGATTAGTGATATTGAGTGCCTTTTTGTATACCCACTGGCCATTTGTATGTCTTTTTTTTGGAAAGTGTCTGTTCAGGTCCTTTGCCCATTTTTTAATCATGTTACTTTTTTTTTTTTTTTTGCCATTGGTCCATATGAGTTCCTTATAAACGCTCTTTTAGTATATTTCAAGTATTCAGTTTTGGATGTTAACCTCTTATCAGATATATGGTTTGCTAATATTTTCCTTCATTCCATATATTGCCTTTTCATTTTGTTGATTGTTTTCATTTGCTGTGTCATTGTGGTTCTGAGTGACATTACCTTGAAGACTAATATGTTGAATGGTCTTTTTAAAAATAAGGTTCATATATTAAAAGATAAGTAAGATATGTTAAGGAACTGTAATCTATAAGTTGACTATTCATCTCTTTTTTCCATGCATTATTTTGATACTATTGTAAGTGGAATTTTAAAAAATTTCTTTTCAAATTGTTTGCCACTAGTATATAGACATATAGCTGTTTATATATTGACCTTATATCTCGAGATTTTTGTAAACATTCATTTATTACTTCTAGAAGCTGTAGAAGTTTTGTTATATATTCCTTAGCATTCTCTGTGTATGCAAACAGTTATGTTGCTTATGAATAGAAATAGTTTTAGTTCTTCCTTTCCAATCCAATCTTTATTCCTTTTTTTTTTTTTCTTTGCCTTATTATCCTGGCTAAGACTTCTGGTACAAAGTTAAATAAGAGTGATGATAGCAGACATCTTTGCTTTGTTTCAAATCTTCTGAAGCAAGTATTTGGTGTTTTATAATTTTTTTTTTTTTTTTTTTTTTTTTTTGAGATGGAGTCTCGCTCTGTCGCCCAGGCTGGAGTGCAGTGGCGCAATCTCGGCTCACTGCAAGCTCCGCCTCCCAGGTTCATGCCATTCTCCTGCCTCAGCCTCCCAAGTAGCTGGGACTACAGGTGCCCGCCACCACACCCGGCTAATTTTTTATATTTTTTAGTAGAGACAGGGTTTCACCATGTTAGCCAGGACGGTCTCGATCTCCTGACCTCGTGATCCGCCTGCCTCGGCCTCCCAAAGTGCTGGGATTACAGGCGTGAGCCACTGCGCCCGGCCAGTGATTGATTTTTCTAATGTTAAACCAGCCTTTCTGGGATAAACCCCACTTGATCATGATGCTTTATTGTTTTTATATATTATTGAATTTGATTTGCTAATATTTCCTAAAGGATATTAGTATCTATGTTTATGAGGAATATTGTTCTTACACTTTTCTTCTCTTGTGATGTCTTTGTCAGGCTTTGTTATAAGGATTATACTAGCCTCATAAAATAGGCTGGAAAATGTTCCCTCCTCTGTTTACTGAAAGATTTTGTTTAATATTGGTATTATTTCTTGCTTGTTTGCTAAAATTTGTCTTTTCTTCAGCTCTATTTCTGCTAATTTGTTTTAAACTTTGTTACTGGATACAAGCATATATATTATGATGAGTTAACTCATCTTGTCATGATAAATTGTCCCTCTTCATCTCTGCTAAGACTCCTTGACTTGAAGTCTATTTGAATGATTCATTTTTAATCTAGCTAATGTTTATTTGGTAATTTCTTTCTGTTATTTTCGGCCTTTGTATTTAAAGTGTGGCTTTGTGGACAGCATATAATGGGTCTTGCTTTTTTAACTAGCTTGACAATCTTTTAGTTGGAATGCTTAGTCCATTTACATTTAATGTAAGTATTGATGTGATTAGATTTAGGCCTGCCATTTTACCATTTGTTTTCTGTTTGTCTTACATATTTTCTTGTTCCTCTGTTCCCCCTTCACTGGCTTCTTTCAGGTTAATGGAATACTTTTTAGTATTCCATTTTAATACCTTTGTTGGCCTTTTAGCTTTACTCTGGTGTGTTTGTGTGTGGGGGGGTGTGTGAGAGATTATATTATGCAGTTTTACCTTATCACATTCTGTTTAGAGTTAATATTATACTTCATGTAAAATCCTGGAATATTACAGAAGTATAGTTCTGTTACCCCAGCCTTTGTGCTATTATACATACATTATAAACCCCACAATACTGTGTCATAGTTTTTGCTTTAAAGAGTTATATGTGTTTCATTTCATTTCCTTTGGATATATACCTGGAAGTGGTATTGCTAGTTCATACAGTAGTTCTGTTCTTAACTTTTTGAGGAAGCTCCTCCATACAATTTTCTATAATAGCTGCACCAGCCAGGCGCTGTGGCTCACGTCTGTAATCCCAGCACTTTGGGAGGCTGAGACGAGTGGATCACGAGGTCAGGAGTTCAAGACCAGCTTGGCCAACATGGTGAAACCCCGTCTCTACTAAAATTAACAAAAATTAGCTGGGCATGGTGGTGGGCGCCTGTAATCCCAGCTACTCAGGAGGCTGAGGCAGGAGAATAGCTTGAACCCAGGAGGCCGAGGTTGTGGTGAGCCGAGATCACACCACTGTACATCAGTCTGGGCGACAGAGCGAGACTGAATCTCAAAAAAAAAAGAAATAGCTGCACCAATTTACATTCCCACCAGTAGTATGCAAGAGTTGCCTTCTCTTAGGAGGCTGAGGCAGGAGAATTGCTTGAGCCTGGGAGGCGGAGGTTGCAGTGAGCTGAGATTGCTCCACTGCACACCAGCCTGGGCGACAGAGCGAGACTCCATCTCAAAAAAAAAAAAAAAAAAAAAAGAGTTGCCTTCTCTTCTATTAATTAATTAATAGAAAAAATATATTTACCATTTTTCTTGTTCTCAGTCTTTCTCATAGATCAAAATCCATTTGATGTTTTTTCCCTTTCGGCCTAAAAACTTCCTTTTAACATTTGTTATAGGTGTACTGGTGACAGATACACTTAGATTTCATGTATATGAAAATGTTTTTGTCTTGCCTTCATTTTTGAAGAATACTACTGCTGGATATAGAACTTTGGGTTGACAGTGTTGCCGTGGTTTTGCTTTGGTTTATTTTAAATTCATCACTTTAAGGACATTATTCTATTGTCTTCTGGCCTCCATTTTTTTCAGTTAGTGTCATTTATATCATTCTTCTTTATGTAAATTGTCATTTCTTTTTTCTTCTGCTTACACTGCTTACAAAATTTTCTCTTTATTTTTGTTCATGCTGCACATAGATGTGGTTTTCTTAGTGTTTATCTTATTTATCCTGTTTGGGGTTGGCTGAGTTTCTTAAATTTGTACTTTTTTTAACCAGATTTGAAAATTCTTGGCCATTATTTTTTCAACAAAGATTTTATGCCCATTTTTCACTTGTTATTTTACTTAATGTTGGCCCACAGGTCACTGAGGTCTTGTTCAATTTTCTTCAATCTTTCTTCTGTGTGTTCTTTAAATTAGATCATTTCTATTGACTTATCTTCATGTTCACTGATTCTTTTTTCTCTTTTTTTCTTTTTCTTTTTTCTTTTTTTTTTTTGAGACAGGGTCTTAGCTCTGTCACCCAGGCTGGATTGCAATAATGTGATCATAGCTCACTGCAGCCTCAACCTCCCAGGCTCAAGTTATCCTCCCACCTTAGCCCCTGAGCAGCTGGGACTACAGGTGTGTGCCACCACACCCAGCTAATTTTTTTTTATTTTTTGTAGAGACGGGGGTCTCACTGTGTTGCTCAGGTTGGTCCCGAACTCCTGGGCTCAAGTGATCCTTCCATTACAGCCTCCCAAAGTGTTGGGATTACAGGTGTGAGCCACCATACCTGGCCTGATTCTTTTTTCATCTCCAATCTGTTTGCCTGTGCAACAAATTTTTCATTGTAGTCACTGTTGTTTTTAGTTATAGAATTTCCATTGCCTTCTTTTTAATAGTTTCCATTGTTCTGAGATTCTCAATTTGTTCATTCACCGTCACTGTATATTTTCCTTTACATCCTTGAGCATATTTATGATACATCTGTGAGGTCCTTGTGTGCTGACTTCTTTGTATTTTATGTTTAGTAATTTTTTATTGTATACTTAACATGATAGTAGAGACATAGAGAGTAGGGATTCTGTTACATATCTATGAAGAAAAATTAATTTTCTTTTGGCCTGCAGTTAACCTGGCTGGGCTCAAACTCAACTCTGTCTCCCCTACATTGGGCAGCAAAATCTCTGCTCAGTTTTTTTAGCTTCCAGCTGCTACTTTTTGCCAGGCTCCCTGGAGTTTCCCCCTGTGCACGTGTGGTTCAGGGATCAGCCCTGGAATTGAACAGAGTTTAGGTATAAACTTTGGGGCTCATCCCCTCTGTGTCTCCTTTCTTCCTGGCATTTCCCCTGGTCTCTCCACCAGCCCTGATTCTTGAACTCTGTCGTCTGACCACTCAATCCTGTAGGATGCTGCTTTTCACCACCCAGCACCACATCAACCAGAAAGAAAAGCCACAAACACACAAATCTCGCCCACAGAGTTCTGTTTTTCCAGCAGTTGACTTCTTTTCCATTTCTGCCTGCTTTTGGTAGCTCTCTGTTCATTCAAACGGTTTTGTTTTGTTTTGTTCCAAACTTTACAATTGTTATCTCAAGAAGGGTTAATCTACCCAAGTGCCTCTGCCATCACCAAAAGCAGGAACTCTCTCACCCTACTTCATCGTCTGCTTTTTTGCAATGAATAATCTAACATGAACATCTTTCCACATGATCATACGTTCTTCTACATTTTGTTTAACGTAGTGTTTCATTCTGTGGACATGCTATGTAATTTACTAAACCATTTGCTAGAGTCATGTGCTACAGTCATGTGCTATATAATGATGTTTTGGTCAATGACAAACCACATATATGATGGTGGTCCCGTAAGATTATAATACTTTATTTGTACGGTACCTTTTCTATGTTTAGATATACAAGTACTTCCCACTGTGTTACAGTTGCTTACAGCATTCAGTACGGTAACTTGTTGTACAGGTTGATAGCCTAGGAGCAGTAGCTAGATGGTATAGCCTAGGTGTGTAGTCGGATGCACCATCTAGGTTCTCGTAAGTGCGCTCTGTGATGTTTACACAATGATGATGATGTTTACCTAAGGATGCATTTCTCAGACTGTATCCCCATTGTTAAGTGATGCTGACTGTATTCAAATTTTTGCTATTATAAATAATGTTGATGAATATCCTTGTAGTTATGCCCATGGTTATTTCCTTAAAATCCCAAAATTATTGCTGGGTCAGGTATTTAATCTTTCAGTTGTTCCAAGCGATTCTTTAGTATTATTGTACCTCTTATGTGTACAAGGTTGTTTTAATATGTTTTAATAGAATTTGATTCTAACTAAGTACATTATATTTTACTATGTTAATGTTGGGCATCTCAATATTAAACTGTTTCATAGTCACATATCTTGGATCTTTAAAACTTTGAACTAAGCCTAAATCTTTTCTGGATTTTCTGCAACATTTGTTTCAGAGTCCTGTTCGATTTGATACCTTTGATAGCCTTTCACTAAGTATTCCAGCCGCCACATGGGTATGTACTGATTTATGGTTTATTTGGAGTCTATTTCAGAGACATTTCAATCTGAAAGGGCTTTGAGGCATTTTATGTGGCTCAGGCCACTATGTGTAATTCAGATTCATGGTTGGTTGAACCCCATCTTAACTTTAATATGTGGCATGATTATGGGAGAGAGGAAAATGAATTGTTTTTCTTTTGCTCCATAAATTTTGGCTTTTTGAATACATACACACACACGTGCGCGTGCACACACACACACAGACATTAACCTCAAATTCAAAGATACTTAAAACAGCATGGAAGTCCACATGTTCGTGCAGTTACATCCTTATGCTCTAGAATCTGTCAGTAGTAGCAGTCTAGGGTGCTTTGAGCCCCATGTTTGTCCAGGAAACATCCAGTTGTTACTATAAAACTTTATTGCCTGCATACATCAAAATAAAGCTCTGGTCTTCACACTGCCATCCGCTAACAGTTTCAGTATAGCTGTCCTTTGAATTGTAGTAATTTTCTTCTTCTCATGCTGTAGGGTCACCCATTGACCCTGGACCACTGCCTACACCACTTCATCTCATCAGAATCAGTGCGGGATGTTGTGTGTGACAACTGTACAAAGGTATGCATTGAACTCCACATGTCATCCCCAGCTGGCCTGTGTGTGCTGATGTAGCGCCTCTCACACCAGTGACCCTGAGCTCTTCTGACTGTACCCAGTGGGTCTTTTCAGCCACTTCTACTTCTCCCTAACTTGGTATGGACATTGGCAGCTCATGGACCAAATCTCTTTCCCAGATGAGTTTTGTTTCATGCGCAGTGTTTAAAGAATAAACTGTCACGCTGAGATGAGAAGTGCCCTCTCCAGTTTGCTGCAGTTGCCTCCAATCCCGTTTGTTTTACACCCTTCCTTTTAACCTGTGCTACCTGCCTGACTCCCCTAAGTAACTGAGTTTTCCCCTCTGACTCAAGAGGAACTGTATGGAACAGAATTTTTGAAGACAGAGAACAATTAATAGATGATATGCCAGTGTCAGAGCGTCGGTGTTCGTTCTTCACGTTCTCTTCCCTCCACTGTTTCTGTTATTTAATGACTAAGAGGGATCAGGGAAAACAATTCACAAATAACTGGGCAGCTGAGTTCATTTCAGCAGGTAGCAGTCAAGTGCCAGTTGTGTGCCACTATAACACCACTGTGGTCTGCAGCACTCCAAAGCTGTCCTATTTTAGGCATTTCTGCAGAGAAATGTTTCTTTTATTTCAGATTGAAGCCAAGGGAACGTTGAATGGGGAAAAGGTGGAACACCAGCGGACCACTTTTGTTAAACAGTTAAAACTAGGGAAGGTGAGCCCACACCACACACCCTGTTGGCTTTGTTTTGAGGACTCCATGTGTCCTGCCCCTGAAACAACTCGGTTCTCCCGGGTTTCTTTTCCACCCGCAGCTTCCTCAGTGTCTGTGCATCCACCTACAGAGGCTGAGCTGGTCCAGCCATGGCACACCTCTGAAGCGGCACGAGCACGTGCAGTTCAATGAGTTTCTGATGATGGACATTTACAAGTACCACCTCCTTGGACATAAACCTAGTCAACCCAACCCTAAACTGAACAAGAACCCAGGGCCTACACTGGAGCTGCAGGATGGGCCAGGAGCCCCCACACCAGGTGTGTGCGCGCGAGTAGCCGATGCAGCAGGAATTTTCAGCACAGAGAAAAGCAGTTTGGCATCACCACCTTCTGGGTCCCTTATGACATGAGCACAAGGCTGGTACAATGGTTGCTTAAACTCTTGAGAACAGCAGGATTGGGGGTGGAAGAGGAAAGATTTCTTAGAAGAGGTTAAAATTATGTAGCAGTGAGATGTATCATTTTTGAAACCATATTACAGATGAAAAAGTACAGAGAGAAATGCTTAAAATTGCAGCCTTGCTTTCTGATTTTTCCACTAAATGATATAATCATTGGCTCACGTCATTCCAGTGAATTTTTTTTTTCTTTTTTCGGTCGTGTCATTTCCTGTCAGTACAGGAAATGTAGGGAGGACATGTCCTGGCTAAAGATCACTGAGCCTCTTCTGGGGGTTGAAATGACTTCTGTACTGAATTATGTATCTGATTCCATTACTGCCCTCAGCTGAGGTCTCAGTTAAGCCAGGTAGCTATTATCGCCGGTCTTACTGATAAGAACGTGGAGGCTCCACGGGGTTGAATGATTGGTCCAAGGGCAAACACCACAAAGGAGAACTGGCCCTAGAATGCCATGTTGGGCCATTTTCTAAAGGTGTCTCATGTGACACACTGAGTTCTTTAGAGTTAGACATGAGGAAAACCCACTCACTTGAAGGGCTCACAGCCTGAACTCACCACCTGCCTGCCGCCCCCAGTTAGGTCAGGTTTGTCTCACACCCCATATTTTCCTATTTAGGGTCTCTTATTCCTTTTGTTCTTTTTATGACCGCAGTTGCATGGCCCGACACCTCATCATGTCAGGGAGATTGCGTTTTCCTCTTTCTCATCAAATCACTAGATTAACATCGAAAAGAGATGAGGTATGGGACAGACTCAGGTTCAGTCCTTGGCCCTGGTTTTAAATCAAAGACCTCTGCACCCCAGCTTCCCCCTCTCCTGGGCTGGGGTGCAGGTTTACTAATGTTGAGAGCATGCTGGCTGTGGTTAAAGATGCCAGCAGTAGGGCCAGTCGTGGTGGCTCACACCTGTAATCCCTGCACTTTGGGAGATTGAGGTGGGAGGATTGCTTGAACCCAGATGTTTGAGGCTGTAGTGAGCTGTGATCACGCCACTGTGCTCCAGCCTGGGCAACAGAGCAAGATCCTTTCTAAAAAACAAACAAAAAAAATGTCATCAGTAAACTGCTTGGTACGTAACAGCCCCCAAAAATGACACTTGAAAGGAAAAGACATGTAAATATGGCCTTAATTATCCTATGTCTACCCATAAACATGTATGAATGCTATTACATGTTGGTATTCCTTAGAAGCTGACAGAATTAAAGAAAATGGAATGCTTAGATCAGTGGTTCTCAATTTGGAGGAGTTTTGCCTCCCAAGGGACATTGGGCAATGTCTAGTAACATTTTTGGTTGTCACTACTGGGGGAGGGGTGCTACTGGTGTCTAGTGGGTAGAGACCAGGGATGCTGTTCAACATCCTCTAATGCACAGGACAGCCCCCACAACAAAGAATGATCCAGCCAAAACCATCATGGTGCTGCTGTTGAGAAACCTTGGTTTAGGTCAAAAGCCAGTAAATTAGCTACTGATTAACTTTGATACATGCCATTAGCAAACGGCTAGGAAGCTCAAAGATCCCAGGCTGGCCGTAAAGCTGGAGCTAGATACACTTTTCCTATTTGGGATTAAGACAGATTATCCCTATTTGAGATTAAGGATAAAGGGCAGATTATTTTATGAATCTATATAATACCAAATGAAATAGATTTTTTTCTTTGTAGCATTATGGGGAGTTAACTTTCAAGGTAATCAAAACCAGGTTTTGTTTACAGAGCCACTGCTAATTTTCATTGACTTGGGCCTTTTTCTCTTGCAGTTCTGAATCAGCCAGGGGTCCCCAAAACACAGATTTTTATGAATGGCGCCTGCTCCCCATCTTTATTGCCAACACTGTCAGCGCCGATGCCCTTCCCTCTCCCAGTTGTTCCCGATTACAGGTGAGCTGCCCTCTACAAGCCCCATCTTAGAGCTACCACTGCTCTTAGCTTCTCAAATTAGCTTTTCACAGAAATGAATTAAGGAAAATGTAGATGTTTATTTTTCATTTTAAGGTGAAGTTTCACGATTATACATTCCTATTTATTTTTGTCCAAAATGGAAATAACTTTTAAACTAAGAATTTTAAAAGTACATAAAATTTACATATGCATATGTATGTGTGTATATATATGTGTATGTATAAAATATAAAGAAAATTTAAAATTTCTTGGGATACCACCTAGTGATAGCCAATTAAACACTTAGGGTCATGCACTGTATAAAGTTGTACGTGGGTATGTGAACACACATACATACAGTATACATAAACACAAACACTCATTGATAGAAACATCCACATATACACAATATACATATACTCATAGAATGTACATCTTGCCATGCCAGTAAATACAGATCTGTATTTTAATAGTTGTGTAGCATTCAGTGGTATGGACTTACCATTGTATTGATCCCCTATTTAACATTAGCATTCTTTTGTTTTTGCCTGTAAAGTCTTTTTTGTTAAAATTGTAAACCCCTGACGTGTTCCTATCGTTCAGCTCCTCCACATACCTCTTCCGGCTGATGGCAGTTGTCGTCCACCATGGAGACATGCACTCTGGACACTTTGTCACTTACCGACGGTCCCCACCTTCTGCCAGGAACCCTCTCTCAACCAGCAATCAGTGGCTGTGGGTCTCCGATGACACCGTCCGCAAGGCCAGCCTGCAGGAGGTCCTGTCCTCCAGTGCCTACCTGCTGTTCTACGAGCGTGTCCTTTCCAGGATGCAGCACCAGAGCCAGGAGTGCAAGTCTGAAGAATGACTCTGCCCTCCTGCAAGGCTAGAGCTGATGGCACTTTCTGCACTGTCCAGGAAAAAAGTAAAACTGTACTGTTGCGTGTGCAAGCAGCCCCACTAGAGCCTTCCAGCCTTCCGGTGTGTTCTAATAGCAGGCTTCACCTGGGAGCCAGCCCCAATTCATACCAAATCAGGCTCCCTGAACAGTTCTGTTCATGTGTGTAGAAGGTACTGTTGTGTTAAGAAAGCATTCATTATGTATGGAGTGTCTTTTTACTCATCTGATACAGGTAATTAGAAGAATTCAGATTCTTGAAGCCACCATTTTTATACTATAATGTTAGGTGTTCTCAGAGGGGAGGTACGTTTGTCTAATCAACGTTTCCACTTAGATCTTTTATTTTTAATAAGCAGGCCCATAAAAATTGTTGACAAGAATTAATGAAATTATTAAAGGCAACAATTTAGAAGAAAAAGTGCCTTTCACTTTCGATTGCTTTTGTAGCACGTCCATTCTGAAATATTCCTTCCAGGCTACTCAAAGGATAGCAAGAGAACAGGTAAAAGATGCCTAAAGAACACCTTCCTTTTTCTATGCCTTTTCTAATCTTTCAATTCTTTCTATGGAGTAAAGGCTCATCTGCCAAATCTGCCCCCTGGGGAAACTCTTTCACTACTTTGTCAGTTATAAGTGAAAAGCTTACTTGTTGCTTTTATCTTTTGTATATTGGACTGAGATGTAATTACACTGTATTATAAAACTCTGTGAATAGCCAGAACTGAGCTGTATCTTTGCAACACCTGATTCCTCTGCTCTGTGGAAAACTTTCTTACACAAGGATCCACTGTGGACAGTTACTTTCATCTGTTTATTTATTGCCCATGCAGAGCCCTTAAGGTTTACAGGTAGGAGCTTGGGGCTGTATAAAAAAACAATCCCTGCCCTGAGTTGACACCTGGCTTAGGAAGCGCCGACTATGGGGCTGCAGTCTCTCTGAACCTCAGTTTCCTCATTTGTGAAGTGAAGGGTTAGACTTGATGACCACCAAAGTTCAGCCCTTTTCAAGAAAAGGAGAAAGCAGCTTTTGACTTTTTAAAAAACATATAACTACAGCTGGCATCTAGTATTGTCATGTTGCTCTAGGTCCATATTCTGAATTTATTCATTTCCAGTAACCTAATACAAAAAGTATATATTGAGCACTTTCTTCTCTTTTCGGGTAAGTCTCTGAATGCAGCTCAGGGTCAAAGGAATTTTGATGACACAGTAGTACCTATGTTTTAAGCTAAATTTTTAATTTAAAAAAATGGATGCCTAATTCATACCGACTCATCAGAGGTAAGATTTGGAATCAGACCTATCCAAAAGGTCGTCTGAGGTAAGGCTAAGACCGCACTTCCTCTGCTGGGGGCGAGCTGGCAGACACACCAAACAGTGCCTTGGCAGCAGCTCACGGTGCAGGAAGCCCAGGTGATCACTCTTCTGCTGGGCCCAGGCTGCACCCTGAGGACTCAGTAACTCACTCTCAACAGAATATTCTGTGCAGGCTCTCCAGGCTCTGGGCGTCGGGGTGCAAGGGGCAGCTTGAACTGTACGGTCCGTCCTGCACTCACCCAATGCAGACCTTGGCTTTGATGTTGAAGTGAACACACTTGTTTTACCCAAGTCTGGTGGAACAAATGCCCAATCATGTGACCTTAAAGTGTACTGCAAAGCTGTAGCTTTAAGTAATTGCTGTTCTGCCACTGCTTACTCTTTGAAATCCACCACTAAAGAAAGATGGAGAAAAGGGGCTGAGCCTTGGAATATATGGTTATAAGCAGATCTTTCTTTGGTCGGAGGCCAGGATTTGAGCCAAGGCTGTAAATGTGAACAATACCTGTGCAAAGCCTTTTAACCTGACTTCTTCATTTTGTAAATTATTATGCATTAAGTAGCAGCCCAATAATCTGATTTCTAATTTTAAGTTGTTTTCAAAGTAAGTAGCTTCTTTTGGCCTAAGTTAAACTAGTAGTTTTGCCATAATAACTGCTGATGTATGTATTTGCTAAAGGTACTTTTGTATCTGCTGTGTATTATAGCAATAAAATAATTGTTTTGTTAGGAAAAAAATCACCTGGTGTTCTTATCGTCTTTCTGAATTCTGCATTGTTACGTAACAAGCCCTACGCTTTAAACCTTTTTGTGTTCCCTGTTGGTAAGGGAAATGCCAGCTCCCTCTTAGAGTCGAGAGGGAAAGAGAAAAGAGAAAAACTGTTAAAAACGTTTTTATTTTTTAGTAAGCAAAATTTTACGAAAAGTCAGATTGACCCGTGGAGCCAGAACCTTCTTTCTCACGGGAAGACTGTGGTACCAGTGCGTGTTGGTCGGGTGGTTCATCATTAGTAAGCTCCCGTGGGCCAGCGGCAGCCTGCCCACCGCCACCCTCCGGGAGGGGCTTTTCCCACGGGAATCCTTATGCCGGAAGACAAAGTCTCTGCAGGCACCGAAGGAGACAGAGGCAATTGGGCTCCCAGGGGCCAGTTCTCTTTCATCATCTCGGTGCTCCCCGATGTGGTCATGGCCATCTTTATACCTGCAATGAGAAAACAAGCACAGTGCATAAAAACAACCCTCTCCTGAAACTCACCAGCACCGCCAGCCCTCGTTTTCCTCACAGTGTGAAACAGCACTCTGTGCACGGCTGTACCTGCCATTGTTTCTGTGAGGGCTTGAGGTCCACAGTGGGCTCTAAGATAAGCCAACCCTGAAGAGGTCTGTTGACCTATTTGTTCATGTGACTTATTTATTATTTACTTATTTTTGAGAGGATCTCGCTCTGTCACCCAGGCTGAAGTGCAGTGGCACAATCATAGCTTACTGCAGCCTCGGCCTCCTGGGCTCAAGTGATTCTCCCACTTCAGCCTCCCAAGTAGCTGGGACTACAGGTGTGCACCACCCCACCTAGCTAATTTCTTTTCTTTTGTAGAAACGCTTTCACCATGTTACCCAGGCTGGTCTCAAACTCGGGCTCGAGCAATTCACTCTCCTCGGCCTCCCAAAGTGTTGGGATTACAGGCGTGAGTCACCACGCCCGGCCAGTTCATGTGCTTTAAAACTGAAGACATCCAAAGCCAAAATCACATCTTACTGTAGTTCCCCTGGCCGATCTATGTAAACCTTTATCACATGATTTTTCCCTGCACTCAAAGGCCATACTCTGCACAGCCTGGCCCCTGCCCACCTCTAAGCTCATGCCATCCCCTTCTTTCCCTCATTCACTGCTTTCCAGCCATCCTGCAAGATTTTTGCTTCACAGACACTCCAGAGTCCCTCTGCTCTCCCTCCAGATGTCTGTGGCTGGCACTCTCCATTTAGTTATCAGCTCAAACACACTGCCTCAGCCCTCCTCTACCCACCCCATCTAAAGCGACCTTCCCTTAAACCCACCCAGGGTTCTCCACCAGGGTGATTCTGCCCCAGGGGACAGGTATTGGGGGGTAGGGGACACTACTTGCAATCTAGTGGATGGAGGCCAGGGATGTGCTCAACATCCTACAAGGCACAGGTCAGGCCCAACAACAACGAGTGACTGGGCCCAAAATGTCTACGGTGCTGCCGTTGAGAAACCTTGCCCTAATCGCAAACCTCTCAGCCATTCTCAGTCAAATCGGCCTGTTTAATTTTTTGCAAGATGGTTATCACTGTCTGAAATTGTCTAGGGTCAGGCATAGTGGTTCACGCCTGTAATCCCAGCACTTTGGGAGGCCGGGGGGGAGGATCGCTTGAGCCTAGGAGTTTGAGACCAAGCCTGGGCAACATAGAAAAACCCTGTCTCAAAAAAAAAAAGAAGAAAGAAAGAAAGGAAGGAAGGAAAGAAAGAAAGAGAGAAGAAATTATCTCATTCAGCTGTTTGTTCAGGAGTTAATCACCTCTCACATCCTACTCCGGGATGAGCTCCAGGAAGACCGAGTGCTGGCGCTATTCCACTCCTAGAGCCCCAGTGTACTAAGAAATGATTTGTACCAATGAACCAAATAGGGTGGAACCCTAAACACTTCCTTTTGGAGGAGACAGAAGACTTGTAACATTGAGTCCACTAAACAGACAGGGTGTCACCTGTTGATGAGCACAAAGTTGAAAGTCTGCCCAGTCACCCCAGAGACGTGATCCCGGATGCGCTCTAGAACTGGGATCCAGGGCTTTGGAGAAAGTGTGAGGCCTGAAAACGTGTAGGTCAGCCCAGCGTCGCCGTACGTTGCCTGCTTCCTGGGCACACTGTGCCACTTCCCGAATACCTGGACTCTGGCCAGTGCCCCTGTGCAGAGGAAACATGGCAGTTCCTTTCTACCCGACCCCCCTCTAGAAATCCAGATGCCCCCCAACCCGCACTGCCACCACCAGAAATCCAGTGCCCCACATAGATGCTCCCTGGGTATTCAAGATTGAAAGGGAAGTAAGGAATAACATTTCCCTGTCATTCCATGCAATTTAAACCCCCCCCTCAATCATCATTTTGGCTTGCCCCAAATTTTCTTTTTGTTTTGTTTTGTTTTCTTTGAGACAAGGTCTCCCTGTGTCACCCAAGCTGGAGTGCAGTAGCACAATCTCAGCTCACAGCAACCTCCACCTCCCGTGCTCCAGCGATCCTCCCGCATCAGCCTCCTGAATAGCTGGGACCACAGGGGCGTGCCACCATGCCTGGCTAACATTTTTGTAAGTTCACTGCAACCTCCATCTCCAGGGATCCAGCAGTCCTCCTGCCTCAGCCTCCTGAGAAGCTAGGACCACAGGGGCATGCCACCATGCCCGGCTAACTTTTTTTGTATTTTTTTTTGTAGACACGGGGTTTTATCATGTTGCCTAGACTGGTCTTGAACTCCTGGGCTCAAGTGGTCCACCCACCTCAGTCTCCCAAAGTCTGAGATTATAGGTGTGCACCACTGCACCAAGCCAACTTCCCCAAATGTTCATGTAAGAACAGTGACTCTTGTCCTACAAGGAGAGAAACATGGTCCTGGGCCATTTTTTTAGTGAACACTGTAACTTAACTGCCTTAACTACAGTAAGGGCAGAATAAAGAGGTTGAAATTGGAGCACGATAAAGTTAGTTTACAAGCTGGGATAGCTTGTCAACTGTAGGGACTAAGGGCATGTGACCCCATGAAAGATGGGGCTCACACAGCTGGGGTCTCTTATGGGCATTTCTTTTTTTAAAGAGATGGCGAGCCAGGCGCGCCGGCTTATGCTTGCAATCCCAGCACTTCGGGAGGCCAAGGCAAGGATCACTCAAGGCCAGGAGTTCAATTAATAGCCTGGGTAACACAGTGAGACCTATAAATAATTTAAAAATTATCCAGGCTTGGTGGTGTACATCTGTGGTCCCAGCTACTTAGGATGCTGGGGTGGGAGAATCACTTGAGCCCAGGTGGACGAGGCTGCAGTGAGCCAGGATGGTGTCCCTGCCCTCCAGCCTGGGTGACAGAGTGAGACCCTGTCTCAAAACATAAAAGAATAAAGTGATGAGGGGGTCTCACTATGTTGCCCAGGCTGGACTTCAACTCCTGGCCTCAAGTGATCCTCCTGCCTCAGCCTCCAGAGTAGATGGGATTACAGGTGTGTGCCACCATGCCTGGCCTTTGGGCTTTCGTTTTTTGTTTTGTTTTGAGACACAGTCCCACTCTGTTACCCAGGCTGGAGTGCAGTGGTGCGATCTCGGCTCACTGCAACCTCTGCCTCCCGGGTTCCAGTGATTCTCCTGCCTCAGCCTCTCGAGTAGCTGGGACATGCACCACCACGCACAGCTAATTTTTTTTTTTTTTTTTGTATTTTAGTAGAGATAGGGTTTCACCATGTTGGCCAAGCTGGTCTAAACTCCTGACCTCAAGTGATTCGCCCATCTCGGGCTCCCAAAGTGCTGGGACTACAGGTGTTAGCCACCGCGCCTGGCCTCCTGTGGGCTTTTCTATGCCTCTCTGCCAGATCCTTGTGTCCTCACTACAGGATAGAGGTGTGGTTCTCAATGTGTGCTCCCCAGACCAGCGGCACCAGCAGCACCTGGAATCTCCTTAGAAACTAAACTAAACCACAGGGGTAGGCCCCAGCAATCCAAGTCCTGCCAACAGCAAGTCCACCAGGTGATGCTGAGAACCACTGGTGTGGAGAAATTACCTGGTTATTTGCCATCTCTCCTATGAGACCAGTGATTCTCAAACTCTGACTGCCCATGAGAATCACCTGGAAGCTTTTTAAACACACAAGTGGTCAGCCTGCACTCGGAGAGATTCTGATTGAAGTGCTCTGCAGTAGAACCCAGCACGTTTTTTTACTTTGTTTTGTAAACTTTCCCAGAAGATACTCATCAGTAGCCAAGGGGAGATTCACTTGAGTCATCTGTCAGCTCCTAGTGGACAGGCAATCCAGTTTCTTTCAAGTTTATGTCCTAAGCACCTAAGGGGCTTAGCCCAGAGGTGCTCAGAGAATATTGGATGAATCCATTAGTGAACCCATCAGTAAATAATGGATCCTGAGTTCAGATTTCTCCAAACATACGATCATTAATTGCACCAACAAGCCCTCAATGCACACACACACACGCACACCCCTCTGCTTACCTGTAAAATATTCTACCTCTTTCTCCAACTCTTGGAAAATCTCATCTGCCTCAGCTTTGCCAAACAGGACCGTGTAACTGCAGTCCAGGCCCTCAGCCCGAATGTGCTGCCAGCTGGGGCCTGCTGAGTGGCCTCCATTCGCTGGGGCCTCTCTCCTGGGCCTCTTCCTTGTGCTTTCTTTGTCTCCTCCCAACACAGCTGGCTCTTCTCCAGTTGGCTCTTGCTCCTCCTGCTTCCTCAAAAGGCCCCCTTGAGCCCCTTTCACCAGGAATCTGTCCATCCTGTCCCCACAGGAAAAAAGGGACGTCAGTGGCGAGGCCAAGACAGAAATTGCTCAAGTTCTGTCCCCAGTGCAAAAATTTGTTTGTCCAAGGGGTCTCACAGCAACATTCCTAGTTTTACATTTTCATTTTAAAGTTTAAAACCATGTCCTAGAAAGGAAACAGATGTTAAAGCCGGAAGGGACCCTAGGGACAATCTGATCCAGGGTCTCCCACGTCCACCTGTGCATCAGAATCAGCTGGCTAGCTTGCAAAAACCCAGAGGTCTGCACTCCACGCCCGAGCACCTGAATTTTTAAAGAACTACCTCCTGGGAATTCGCACGCCACAGCTAAACTTAGAAACTACAATCCAAATCCTCATTTTGCAGAAGGGGAAACTGTTGCCCAAAGAGGGGAAGAGGTTTGCCCAAAGTCAACTGTCCACCCCTTTAAGGAGGAAGGACCCATAGCTGACCTCGCTGCGCCCCACCAGTGTTAAAATAGATCAGTCTAGTGATGCTCAAGTGGATACGATTCAGAAACGAGACACAAAGAGGTTAAACACGGGTAAACCGCACGCAAAATTCTGATATCATTGCAACACGTGCTCGGGGTGGGGGTGGCAAAAGCGCTCTAGAATCTCAGCTCCGGCGCAGCTCGAAATCCCGCAGTCACCCCAGGGGTGGGGGGCCTGGTGGTGGGAAAGACGCACCCCAGCGAATCGGTCGCGTCACTTCCGGAGCACACTGGGAACTACGCGGGCTAGGGCGCAAAGAGAGCAGCCGGGCGGCCCTCTGGTGCCACCTGCCGGCCCCCCCATGCGTGGCAAGCACTGTCGCTTTCCAGTTGACCATCTGTTCGGCCACTGATAAGAACCACAGCTGGAGTGAGAACTGTGGCTTGGTGTCACTTCTCAGTGAGGGTTACTTTGGTGTCCAGAAAGGGCATTGGGCCACTAGTATATTGTCACGAGTGGGAGCAGGAGTTCTGCAGTCGTATATCGTTGCTTCTGTTTCTGTCTCCTCTGCCCTGGCTGTGTGGCCTCCCACAGGTCACTTAACCTCTCTGGGGTTAAGTTGCCTCATCTGTGAAGTGGGGACTACAGCACCTATGTCATGAGAGCGCCTGAGGAGATGATAGGATGCATAAGAAATGCTCTGTCCTCTAAATAAATTTTGGTTCCATTATTGCTCGTTTTTCTTTGTTTTCTTGTTTTTTGATGTTGTTCTTGTTTTGTTTTTTTGAGACAAGATCTCACTCTGTTGCCCAAGCTGAAATGCAATGGCATGATCATAGCTCACTGCAGCCTTGAACTCCTGGGTTTGAGCGATCCTCCCGTCTCAGCCTCTGGAGTAGCTGGGACTACAGGCACATCCCACCCCACCCTAAATAATTTTTTTTATTATTTTTAGTAGAGATGGGGTCTTGCTATGTTGCCCAGGCTGGTCTCAAACTCCTGGGCTCAAGTGATCCTCCCACCTGGGCCTCCCAAATTGTTGAGATTACAGGCGTGAGCCACCACGACCGGCTCCTAATTTTTATTTACTCTGTCTCCCCTCAATGGAATGAAAGCTCCATGAGACCAGAGGCTTTGTTTTGACAGATTTCGACAAATGTACAATATTGTATGGTCACCACCGCAATCAAGATCTAGGACAGTTCCATCTCTCCATAAAACTGCTCCAGCCTCTAATTTATCAACTTGGCTCATCACCCAGCATCAGCAACCACTGGTCTTCTCTCCCTACAGTTTTGCCTTTTCCAGAATTTCATATACATGGAATTGCCCTGGTTTGAATATCTGTCCCTCCAAAATCCGCTTTGAAATTTAATCATCAGTGTGGCAGTATTGAGAGGTGGGGCCTTGAAGAGGCGATTGGGACATAAGAGCTCTGTCATAATGTCCTCATAAATGAATTAATAGATTAATGGACTCACGGGTTAACGGATTAATGGGTTACTGTGGGAGTGGGACTTGTGGCTTTATAAAAGGAGGAAGAGAGACGTGAGCTAGCACACTCAGGCCCCTCGCGATGTGATGCCCTGCACGGCTTCAGGACTCAGCAGAGTCCCCACCAGCAAAAGGGTTTTCACCAGATGCAGCCCCTCAACCTCGGACCTCTCAGCCTCTATGAGAAATGCCTTTGTGGGACTTCTTTCACTTAAGCATATTGCTTTTAAGATTCATTTATGCCCCCCCAACTTTTTTTTTTGAGACAAGTTCTGGCTCTATTGCCTGAGCTGGAGTGCAGTTGCATGATCTTGGCTCACTGCAACCTCCACTTCCCAGGCTCCACTCCCACCTCAGCCTCCCAAGTAGCTGGGACTACAGGCATGCACCACTACATCCGGCTAATTTTTTATTTTTTGTAGAGATGGGTTTTTTTCATGTTGCCCAGGCTGATCTCCATAGTCTTCAGCTGGTGAGCTGAAGAAATCCGCCTGCCTTGGCCTCCCAAAGTGCTGGAATTGCAATCGTGAGCTGCTGTGCCCAGTCGTATATGCACATTTGTATTACTTATTTGTTCCTTTTTATTACTGGTGTAGTAGGGATGCCCCACAGGAGTAGGCCCCACATAGGGTTATTTCTCTGGTTTTAGGCTACTATGAGTAAAATCACTATAAACATTCACATACAAACTTTTGTGTGAATATAGTTTTTCATTTCCCTTGGGTAAATGCCTAGGCGTGGGAGTGCTGGGTCACAGTGGCTCTAAGGGCAAATGATTTTCAGCTTTGAGCCTCTCTCCCTTAGACTTCAGCTTCTTGTCCTAGGCACTGGGACACACCAACAAGAAGGAGCAAGTTCCTTTCTTCACTCAGGTTACATTTTGGGGATGGAGACAGAAACACACAAGGAAAGAATAAATAATATGCTGTCTCTAAAGAAATTGTATAAAAAGGAAAAATAGGATGCTTTTGTATAGTATAGCAGTTATAGAGCAATGGGCTAGAAAATGGGGCAGAAGTCCTTTTCAGGGAAAGATCCTGAGCTGAGACCTGAGGCTTTCCAGGCAAGGGGACGGTGAGTGCAAGGGTGTGCAGGCCACAGGGGGACAAGCTGGGTGTATCCAGCAATTGTGCTGGGAGCTGGACTCGGTGGTGGGGGCTTCCATCAGAGAGGAAGCAGCATTGAGACCTGGGTAGGAAGCTGGGGTTTATTCTAAGCCTTTTTGAAAACCAAAGAAGGGTTTTAACCTAAGGATTGTCTTTTTTTTTCTTTTTCTTTTTTTTGTTTTTAGACAGGGTCTTGCTCTGTCGCCCAGGCTGGAGTGCAGTGGCACGATCTCAGCTCACTGCAACCTCCGCCTTCCGGGTTCAAGTGATTCTCCTGCCTCAACCTCCTGAGTAGCTGGGATTGCAAATGCGTGCCACCACGCCTGGCTAATTTTTGTATTTTTAGTAGAGATGGGGTTTTACCATGTTTGCCAGGCTGGTCTCGAACTCCTGTGCTCAAGCGATACGCCCCCCTCAGCCTCCCAAAGTGTTAGGATTACAGGGGTGAGCCACCGAGCTGGGCCGGGCCCCAGGTATTGTCATGATGTAAAAAATCTCTCTCTAGAGAAGAGAACACCAGCTTCCCAGCTGGTCTTCTGTAGCCAGGAGATGCAAGAGCAGCAGGTGAATTTGAGGTTTGCTTTGGAGAAAGAACCAAAAGCAGATATGGATGGTTTGGATGTGAGGGAGGGAAAGAGAATCCTAAGTGCATTAGTAGTGGTGGGGAGGAGGTGCGGTACAGTGGTGTCATTTGGAGGACAAATCGTTGGCGTTTAACCTCTATGACCCGAAAGTCTCCCACAAACCTGATACATTAGGCAAAATGTTTGACTGCACTAAGCCTTAGTTTATCGTCATAAAATAGGCCATGAAAATTGTGTGAGATAATGTATATAACAGTTCAACAAATAATATTGGCCAGGTGTGGTGGCTCATGCCTGTAATCCCAGCACTCTGGGAGGCCGAGGTGGGCGGATCGCCTGAGGTCAGGAGACCAGATTGGCCAAAATGGTGAGACCCCCGTCTCTACTAAAAAAATACAAAACTCACCTGGGCAAACATGGTGAAACCCCATCTCTACTAAAAATACAAAAATTAGCCAGGCGTGGTGGCGCGCGCCTATAATCCTAGCTGAGACATGAGAATCGCTTGAATCCGGGAGGCGGAGGTTGCAGTGGGCTGAGATCACACTACTGCATTCCAGCCTGGGCGACAGAGCAAGACTCTGTCTCAAAAACAAAACACACACAAAATATAATAGTATTTGTTTGTTTGTTTGTTTTTGAGACGCCTCGGATTACAGTGCTGGGATTACAGACGTGAGCCATCAAGCCCGGACAATATTATTACATTGTTCATTGCACTCCCACAACACCCCTAAGGGGCAGGTACTTTTCTTCCCCCCGACCCCACCCCACTCAGAGACAGGGTCTCGCTCTGTCGCCCAGGCCTGGAGTGCATTGGCGCGATCAAAGCTCACTACAGCTCCGACCCTCTGGCCTCAAGCGATCCTCTCGCCTGGGTCTCCCAAAGCGCTAGGATTACACGCGTGGGTCACCGCGCCCGACCAGTCTTTTCTTCTTGCAGCTGAGCCTGAAGAGCCTGTCCAAAGAGCAGAGGTGGGCTGAAGGCACAAAGCGAATGAAAGAATACGCCCTCGGGCACCGTTGCACGCCCCACCTCCTCCCAGGGGCGCTCCGGCACATGCGCACTGGGCCTTCCACCGCCCCCCGCCCCCAGCAAAGCCCCCCGCTCGGAGCATGCGCGGGCCGCTTGGCGCCAATTGCTGACCGCCACAGCCAGGGCTAGCCTCGTGGGTTCCCGGGTGGCGCCCGTTCTCTGTCTCCTCAGCTCCGGGATGATCGGCCAGAAGACGCTCTACTCCTTTTTCTCCCCTAGCCCCGCCAGGAAGCGACGCGCCCCCAGCCCCGAGCCGGCCGTCCTGGGGACCGGCGCGGAGGGGGTGCCTGAGGAAAGCGGAGATGCAGCGGTGAGGCGCGGCGTGGGGCCGGGGCTATGGGGTGAAGGGGGAGGAAGGCGGTGGGCCCTGCCTGACTGAGGGCGTGCAGGAGCGCGCCTCTGACTCGGTAAACCCGGGTCCCGCTTTCCAAATAGCCTCCACGTGTTCAAAATAGCCGCCGCTGTCCCCCATGGGCCGCCATGCTGAAGGGCCAGCCAATGGGGATGCGCCTCGGGGCCCATGGCGCCAATCCGCGCGCCGCAGTCCCGCCTGGCTCGGTGCGCTGTCCAATCAGAGGGGAGAGGGGGCGGGACCCAGAGGGAGGTTTTTTTTTTGCCGCGAAAAGGCCACGTGGGGACGCGGCGGGGCGGGTCTGGCGGGGGCGGGGCACCTTGGTGCAGGGTCCCAGTTCCCGCGACGCTCCTCTGGAAGCCACGGGGCGCCTCCCAGCTTCTCTCCCCGCTCCAGTTTAGAACCTAATTCCCAGACCGGGCCCAGCCCTGGGCTCTTGTTGTGCTCTTTTGCTGGGACCTGTTCCACAAATGGGCGTCTTCTGCCTTGGGCCGTGGGGGTTGGGCCGTAAGCTGCGGACGCCTGGGAAGGGGCCGCTGCAGCTCTTGAGCCGCCTCTGCGGGGACCCCTTGCAGGCCATCCCAGCCAAGAAGGCCCCGGCCGGGCAGGAGGAGCCCGGGACGCCGCCCTCCTCGCCGCTGAGTGCTGAGCAGTTGGACCGGATCCAGAGGAACAAGGCCGCGGCCCTGCTCAGACTCGCGGCCCGCAACGTGCCCGTGGGCTTTGGAGAGAGCTGGAAGAAGCACCTCAGCGGGGAGTTCGGGAAACCGTATTTTATCAAGGTAAATATAGAAATGCACCTTCCATAAGGGTAAATGTGGAGAGTGCCGGCCCTTTGTCTTGTTAGTGTAGCCGGCCAAGTTCATGTTTCCGTAGGCTTAGGTTGTACCCCCTTCAACGTCCTTTACTCACAAAGCGGGTAAAAGAAAGCCATGATGTTTCAGTCTGCAGCTTTATATTGGTTAAAGTTGTTAACGACCTGTGAGATGATATCATGGATTCATTTAAGTCACATAGTCTATTGTCCAGGAAAGGCTGGCGTAGTAAAACCACCAACTATCCTGAATGAAACCTGGATTGAGCTTTAAAAAGCCAGTAGGAGTGGCACTGTCAGGACCCAGCCCAGAGAAAGAGGCAGGGAATTGACCTGATTGAACCACTTAGGTAGGGGGCAGGCACTGTTTTTGTTTGTTGTTTTTTAAAAGAATTTGGACATAAAACATGACAAAGAACTAATGATGTTCCAAATAACTTGCTTGCACTAGAAGCTTTCTTATTGAATTCTTATGGTTTCCAATGAGAATCTGATTTTAAGTCGTTTATCTTTAAATCAGCTAATGGGATTTGTTGCAGAAGAAAGAAAGCATTACACTGTTTATCCACCCCCACACCAAGTCTTCACCTGGACCCAGATGTGTGACATAAGAGATGTAAGTACAACTTGTTGATAATTTTTACTGGGGAGAAGGAGTCAAATAGTATTTGTAAATTAGGGACACTGGAGTTAAGCCACAGTCCATCATTCAGTAGTAAATAAAACACTGAAATCCCGAGGTTTGGCTGACTGTATTTCAGCCTGTATTTACTCTTTTTAATGTTTACCACATGGTATTTATGCGGCAAAAAGGAAAACTATGTACATCCTGTGCTCTTATTTCTTGTATTTTTTTTAAATCCTGAAACTAACCTCCCGCAGTGTTAGATATTATGGTGGTGGTGAAGTTCAAACTGACACATAAAGCAGTAAATCTTTTGCAGCTTGTTACAGTCAACCCCACCTTGACCTGACCACACTGCCTTATAGTTAGCACTTTCAAGCTCTTGACTTCTGGCCTGAACAGTTTTGTGGTTCTGTTATCAGATCCCTTTGCTTTAGTTTGTCTTGTGTAACAGTTGCTGGTTGGCGGCTCTCATCCATCTTCTGTTCAAAAGTTCGTGGGGCTGGGCACAGTGGCTCATGCCTATAATCCCAGCATTTTGGAGGCCAAAGTGGGAGGATCATTTGAGGTCAGGAGTTCAAGACCAGCCTGGCCGGTGAAACCTGGTCTCTCCTAAAATACAAAAATTAGCCAGGCATTGTGGTGCTCGCCTGTAATTCCAGCTACTTGGGAGGCTGAGGTGGGAGAATCGCATGAGCCCAGGGGGCAGAGGTTGCAGTAAGCTGCGATCACACCACTGCACTCCAGCCTAGGCGACAGAGCCAGACCCTGTCTCAAAACAAAAACAAAAAACCGTGGCTTCTCACTGTTGAACTATGAAAGCAGAGCAACCCTCTTTAAATAGGGCCACATCCTACCTCTCAGCCTTACCTCCACCTCCCACTCTCCCACTCCAGAGTTGGACAGTGTGGCAAACCCCTCCCCACTTCTGTCTCTTAAAAATCAAGTAGATGCCTCTGTGGCACCTCCTTGAAGTCTGTTGCCTGCCACCTCTCTGATCCAGTTTTCCTCTGAGTCGCTACGATGCATTTAGCACCTGCTGACACTGGACTTTTAGGTTTCTTACCCGTTTTCCTCCCCTATTTTGTAAACTGGGGCAAGAATCTTGTGATTTAATGAATATCTGTGAAATGACATAGAAGTGAAATAGGTGAATAAATCATCTTGATAAGGCAGCCACACCTAATACTTAGAAAATCTTGTAAGCTTAATTTTAGAGTAAGAATTTAGAATCTAGCTCTTTGGTTTTGAAGCTAAATTAAATCCTATTAAGATCAATACTAGTTTGCTTCTTGTTTGAATGCCCTATTCTGAATACCAGTGATCAGTATAAACAGGGAATACTTAAGGGAATATTTTGAGGGAATGCTCAAAAACCAGTTTCAAACCTATGAGGATCAGATGGGCCAGCAGGGCTTCTTGACAGACCAGCATTGGGAGAGTTGTTTCACAAGAGAATATGTTGGCATGGTGTAAACACCAAGGGGAAGGACAAGAGGTCCCCAAAAGCCTCCTGGTCATGGAACATCTGGAGCTGGATTCTGAAGGATAGAGTACCTCAGCTGTGGCAGAAGATTCTAAGAATGCAATGGGCAGAAGCTTGAGAATGAAGACTGGGTGGGTGGGCCCTGGATGGAAAGGACGAGGCGGCCTGTGTTTTAACACCTCCCGTGACAGGAACGTCATTTCATTTCATTGTCTCTTGCCACCTACTCCCATAGCCCTTTTGATCTGACCTCATTCTCTTCTGGCTCCACCTGTTAGAGGATATAGGGGAGCAGACACCCTCATATGCTGCTGGTGGGAAATCTGAATTGCTTTTTTTTTTTTTTTTTTTTTTTGAGACGGAGTGCAGTGGCACAATCTCGGCTCACTGCAACCTCCACCCCCTGGGTTCAAGCGATTCTCCTGCCTCAGCCTCCCAAGTAGCTGGGACTACAGGTTCACGCCACCACACCCAGCTCATTTTTGTATTTTTAATACAGATGGGGTTTCACCATGTTGGCCAGATGGTTTTGATATCTTGACCTCGTGATCTGCCTGCCTCGGCCTCCCAAAGTGCTGGGATTACAGGCCTGCTGGGATTACAGGCGTGAGCCACCGCGCCCGGCCCTGAATTGCTTTAATTCATTGAAAAGTAACTGGGGGCTAGCACAGTGGCTCATGCCTGTAATCCCAGCATTTTGGGAGGCCAAGGAGGGAGGATCCCTTGATCTCAGGAGTTTGAGACCAGCCTCAGCAACATAAGGGAGGCCCTGTCTCTACAAAAAGTAAAAAAAAAAAAATTAGGTGGGCATAGTGGTGCGCTCTTGTTGGCCCACCTACTCTGGAGGCTCAGGTCGGAGGACCACTTGAGCCCAGGAGGGCGAGGCTGCCATGAGCTGTGATGGCACCACTGCACTTCAGCCTGAGCAACAGAGCAAAACCCTGTCTCAAAAAATTAAAAAAGCAGCTAGGTACATATCTTTACAAGTTTAAAATACGCTTAGCCTTTGACCAGCAACTCTGCTATTAGCAATCTATGCCATAGAAGTGTTTTATTTATTTTGTTTATGTTTGTTTGAGGCAGGGTCTGTGCTGCTTACATTACATTACATTGTTTAATTCCTGACCCCTGGTGGTTCACAGGTGAAGGTTGTCGTCCTGGGACAGGATCCATATCATGGACCTAATCAAGCTCACGGGCTCTGCTTTAGTGTTCAAAGGCCTGTTCCGCCTCCCCCCAGGTACAGTTGCTTTACAGGTGACTGCAGTCCAGACGTGATTCCTTTCAGATGTGTACTTAGCTTATTGTAAGTGGGACTATCTGGGGCACTGTTCACTAGCCTCGGAGGAGGATTTCTCAGCCTCAGCACCATTGACATTTGGAGCTGAGTCATTCTTTGTTGTGGAGGAGGAGAGGAGTCCTGTGCTATTGCAGGATATTGTGCCATATCCCTGGCCTCTACCACTGGAAGCCAGGAGCAACCCCCAGCTCGTGATAATGAAAAATGTGCAGACATTGCCAAAAGTCCCGTGGGGGGTAAAATCACCCCTGATTAAGAACCACTGCTTTGGGCCAGGCGCGGTGGCTCACGCTTGTAATCCTAGCACTTTGGGAGGCTGAGGCGGGTGGATCACGAGGTCAGGAGTTCAAGACCAGCCTGGCCAAGATGGTGAAACCCCGTCTCTACTAAAAATACAAAAATTAGCCAGGTGCGGTGGCGGGTGCCTGTAATCCCAGCTAGTCAGGAGGCTGAGGCAGGAGAATCGCTGGATCCTGAGAGGCGGAGGTTGCAGTGAGCCGAGATCCTGCTACTGCACTCTAGCCTGGGCGACACAGCAAGACTCAAAAAAAAAGAACCACTGCTTTTGGAGGATTTGGTGTATAATATACATAAATATGCTAAGGACAGAAAACTGTCCCTGAGCAGCAGTGGGGGTCTGGGTTATAACTGCTGGGTTGATTTACTTAGGTTTTCCAGAGTGCTGTTAAATCCAAGCACAGACTAAAGTAAAGGTCTTTGGCAGAGTCACCTGTTAGAAGGAGGACTGGCAGTGTTGATCTCATTACGACAGTGCCATATGTGCCAGTGTCCCTTCCAAGGGCTGGCTATAACCTCTAACCTTTTCAAATATGTCTTAGATGTTACTGAGCTTTCAAAATTATGCTTAACATTCTGTTTTTTGTTTTTCTTGTGGCTTGCTTTCAGTTTGGAGAACATTTATAAAGAGCTGTCTACAGACATAGAGGGTTTTGTTCATCCTGGCCATGGAGATTTATCTGGGTGGGCCAAGCAAGGTAAGCCAGCCACTGCTAGATTTTTTTTTTTTTTTTTTTTTTGAGACTGAGTCTCACTGTGTTGCCCAGGCTAGAGTGCAGTGGTGCGATCTCAGCTTACTGCAACCTCTGCCTCCCAGGTTCAGGCGATTCTCGCGCCTCAGCCTCCCAAGTAGCTGGGACCACAGGCATAAGCCACCATACCTGGCTAATTTTTTAATGTATTTTTAGTAGAGACAGGGTTTCACCATGTTGGCCAGGCTGGTCTTGAACTCCTGACCTCGTGATCCACCCACCTCAGCCTCCCAAAGTGCTGGGATTACAGGCATAAGCCACCACGCCCGGCCCCGGCTCCATTGTTGATGGTAATGGCTGCTGCCATTATGCCGGCTGCAACAGGGAAGCACAGCTTACTACACTGGATCCCATCAAGCACTGGTTTCATCATGGATTTAGCTCCTGTTGCTGGATATTGGGCTGATTTGCCTGAGCCTACATTTAACCTGTTTCTCTCGTGTGTAGGTGTTCTCCTACTCAACGCTGTCCTCACGGTTCGGGCCCATCAAGCCAACTCTCATAAGGAGCGAGGCTGGGAGCAATTCACTGATGCAGTTGTGTCCTGGCTAAATCAGAACTCGAATGGCCTTGTTTTCTTGCTCTGGGGCTCTTATGCTCAGAAGAAGGGCAGTGCCATTGATAGGGTATGTTTTGTTTTCTTTCTTTTTTTTTTTTAACACTATAAAAACAATGTAAAGAATTCTAGGGGTCCCTGCTGTGTTTGGTCCTGGAAAATCCATGTTATAAAATAACTTTTATTTTCCCTTAGGTGTGTTATAAGGGTTTCCCATTGAAAACTGAGAAGAATTTGGACAAATTATAGGAGTGATGAGTTGTGTATGAGGAAAGCAACTGGCCAACTTGTGACTGAATGCAGTTGGTGCTGTAGGCATGAACTTGGTGTCTACAAGATACAAGTCCCTGGGTACCATTCACTTAACAAGTGATGGATGAGGCATGTTTCTGGCTTCCAAGAAATTTGGGAGCATATAGAAAACACAAAGAATTCTACTCAATCACGAATTTAACTTGCCCATGAAAATACTATCAGTGATCATTATTGTTTTGTTTCTGGGGTTTTTTTTTTAAGATGGAGTCTCGCTCTGTCACCCAGGCTGGAGTGCAGTGGTGCGATTTTGGCGCACTGCAACCTCCGCCTCCTGGGTTTAAGTGATTCTTCCTCAGCCTCCCGAGTAGCTGGGATTATAGGCGCCCACCACCACACCCAGCTAATTTTTTTGTATTTTTTAGTAGAGATGGGGTTTCACAGTGTTGGCCAGGCTGGTTTTGAACTCCTGACCTCAAGTGATCTGTCCTCCTCAGCCTCCAAAGTGCTAGGATTACAGGCATGAGCCACCATACCCTGCCTATCAGTGATCATTATTAACCCCAAGGTCTAATTGCAGATACCCAACACGACCAAACCAGTGGCTCCCCTCCCTGCATCTTCCCCCTATCTGCTACCTCCCTTCTTCCCCTTCACTTACTGAAGCACTTCTACACCTGGTTGTGGAAATCAGAGACCTAAAAGTCATCCTTGAATCCTCCATTCCATCAGTAAATCCCATCAACTCTGCATCCCAAAACACCCCAGTCTACTGCTTCTCATTCGCCACTGCTGCCCCTCAGGCATGAGTCACCGTCATCTTTCTCCAGGAGAACCGTGATGGACTAGAGATGAAGGCTTGATGGACAGCCGCAGAGTGGAGGAGGGAGAGAGAGGGGGTGGGAAGGAGACGAGCCAGGGGTGTGTTCATCCCTGGCAAATGGGAGAGACATTGGGTGGGGGAGAAATTATGGAGTAAATGCTTCAATAATCAAAGGCAAGGGCTTAGCAGAGGTAACCTGACAGTAGTTTTTGGTGTATCAGCAGGAGGTAACAGGGTTATCAGAAATGCGCACATATGTTCAACCCCTACCTTGTGTGGGTACTAGGTTGAGCACTTTTGTTTTTTGAGACGGAGTCTTTCTCTGTCGCCCAGGCTGGAGTGCAGTGGCATGATCTCGGCTCACTGCAACCTCCGCCTCCTGGGTTCAAGCCCTTCTCCTGCCTCAGCCTCCCGAGTAGCTAGGATTACAGTTGCCTGCCACCACACCCAGCTAATATTTTTTATTTTTAGTAGAGACTGGGTTTCACCATGTTGACAAGGCTGGTCTCGATCTCCTGACCTCAAGCGATCCTCCCATCTTGGTCTCCCAAAGTGCTGGGATTACAGATGTGAGCCACCGCACCCAACCAGGTTGAGTACTTTGCATGCAGAATCTTACGTAACTCTCAGAAAGGCTTTGAGGTAGACATACACCTGTATGAGTGACCTAAGATCTGACTGATATGAACTGCTAAGATGTGATGATCTAGGTATGTAAGAAGTGTGTGTGAGAGTAATTGCTGATCTCTATCCCTTAGGGGAGGTTTATGGCCAGTGTTGCTCTTCCGCAGTATATTGGTAATCTTTAATCATGGTTTGGTCTGAAGGTAAAGTTGTTAAAGTAGCTTGGTCATTAAAGCCAAATTGCATATCTCCAGCCCAGTGGCTCTCCTGATCTATAGAGTGCCTTCTTACTACTGCCCCATAAACATGCCAAATTCAACATTTTCCAAACGAAGTTTCTCCTTTTCTCATCCATGCTTCACTAAACTTGATCCTCTGCACTCCCTAGCAGCAAAAAGCACCATCATCTGCCCAGTTGTCCAGGCAGATCTGATTCTATTACTGACACCTGCCTACCTCTCTTTCTCCCCTCTTCTGTCCTTTTTTCCCCCTTCCCATATGCAGTCATTCATTCATATCTGTGTTCTTTCTTCCCCCTCCAAATCTATCCCTGCCTGACCACCTTTGCCTTCATTCAGGCCCTCATCTGATCTTGCCTGGAGGATTCTGATGCTTTCTCCCTGGAAGGCCTTGCCTTAGGCTGAAGGTCTGATTTCACGAGGGTAGGAGGGTGGCCCCCAATCGGCCTCCCAGACTTAACTCTGTCCCTCTTTGCACTCCGATCCCTAGGCTGACCCATTCCCCTTTACTTTTTCACGGTGCCCCACTTGCCTGCCTTTGCATATCCTGCTTGCTCTGCCTACAGTGTGGAGGTCATTTTCTTCTGGGATTCTTTAGAGCTCTGCAGGGCTGACATTTACAGGGGCCTCTGCTGCTTGCGTGTGTGTTCAGCATTTGGTGTGCGTGACTTCTTATCACACTCAGCACCTGTGATCCTCATTTGATTGGTCACAGTAACTTCATAAGCTGGACGCTATTGTTATTCCCAGTCTACAGATGAAAACTGAAGCAGCTTAGAGTTGCAGCAACTTCCCTGTGGTACAGCTACTGAGTGTTAGAGGCCTTGACCCCGGGCAGTCTGGCTCCGGGCTCTGTGCTCTTAACCACACTGGATTGCCTGGCTTTAGTCATCACCCCTCATCACCCCTCCTGGACTGAGCCCCTTGAAGGCAGGAGTGTTTTGAGAAACAGTGATTTGTTGTTAGTTTTTATATACAGAAAGAAGAGGAAAACAAAAATGGTCTATATCTCCCTGTTAACTATAGTTGATATTTTTAAAAAATCAAAGTAGTCATTTGCCACATAATGGTGTTTCAGTCATAAACTGCATATATGATGATGGTCCCATAAGATTATAATATTGTGGCTGGGTGTGGTGGCATGCCTGTTATCCCAGCACTTTGGGAGGCTGAGGCGAGTGGATTGTCTGAGCTCAGGAGTTTGAGACCAGCCTGGGCAACATGGTGAAACCCTGTCTCTACTAAAATACAAAAAATTAGCCAGGCGTGGCGGCGTGTGCCTGTAGTCCCAGCTACTTGGGAGGCTGAGGCAGGAGAATTGCTTGAACCCGGGAGGCGGAGGTTGCAGTTAGCTGAGATCATGCAACTGCACTCCAGCCTGGCAACAGAGTGAGACTCTATCTCAAAAAAAAACCATATATATATAATATTTTTACTGCATCTTTTCTATGTTTAGATAACACAAATGCCTACCATTGTGTCACAGTTGCCTACAGTATTCAGTACAGTAGGAACATGCTGCACAGGTTTGTAGACCAGGAGCAATAAGCTATACTATATAGCCTAGGTGTGTAGTGGTAGGTTATCCCATTTGGGTTTGTGTAAAGATCCCCTATGGTGTACAGATAGCAGTGAAATTGCCTAACAACACACTTCTCAAAATGCATCCTCGTCATTAGGTGACGTATGACTATTGCTTTTTTTCTTTTGAGACGGGGTCTAGCTCGTCACCCAGGCTGGAGTGCACTGGCTTGATAAGGCACAAAATGGAAAGTAAATGGCTTCCACTGTTTCTTTCTCTAAAAGGAACTACTAAAGACAGTATCTTGGGTATTTTTCTAAAGTTTTTTAAAAATGAAATTATTTTGCATTTTGTTCACTTGATAAATTTTGGAGGTCATCTCATTTATCTTTTGCATGTTTTTCTAGGAGTTATGTGGTGTTACATTGTAAGAACTTTAGAAAAATACGTTTAGCCAGTTCTATAACACTGAATTGTATACTAGGTTTTAGCTGACATAAGCAGTGTGTCGGTGAGTCCCTTTATATGTTCCTATTTGTGTAGGTACAACTGGTCCCTGGCTTATGAAGTTTGACTTGATTTTTTTCAACTTTACGATGGTGTATAACCATACTTTGAGCACTCGCACGTTGTTGTTTTTTCTTTCTTTAAGAGACAAGGTCTTTTGGCTGGGAGCAGTGGCTCACGCCTGTAATCCCAACACTTTGAGAGGCCAAGGTGGCGGATCATTTGAGCTCAGGGGTTTGAGAACAGCCTGGGCAACATAGTGAGACCTTGTCTCTAAAAAACACAAAAAATTAGCCTGGTGTGGCATGCACCTGTGGTCCCAGGTACTCAGGAGGCTGAGGTGGGAGAGTCACTTGAGCCTGGGAGGTGGAGGCTACAGTGGGCCACAATCATGCCACTACACTCTAGCCTGGGTGACAGAGTAAGACCCCATCTCAAAAAATAAAAAATTTTAAAAAAAAGATCTTGCTCTGTCACCCAGGCTGGAGGGCAGTGGCATGATTATAGCTTTTTGCAGCCTCGAACTCCTGGGCTCAAGTGATCCTCCCACCTCAGTCTCCTGTGTAGCTAGGACTACAGGTGCATGCCATCACACTTGGCTAACTTTTGAATTTTTTTGTAGAGATGAGGTCTCGCTATGTTGCCTCAGTTGGTGGTAAACTCCTGGTCCCATGCAGTCCTCCTACCTTGGCCTCCCAAAGCACTGGGATTACAGGTGTAAGCCACCGGGACTGGCCCCATTCTGTTTTTCACTTTCAGTACGGTGTTCAGTGAGTTACATGAGGTACTAAACACTTCATTGTAAAAGCTTTGTTTTGCCCAACTTTAGGCTAATGTAGGTGTTCTGAGCATGTTTAAGGTAGGGTAGGTTAAGCTATGATGTTCAGCAGGTTATATGTCATAAATATATCTTCAACTTAGGATATTTTCTACTTAGGATGGGTTTTCCAAGATGTTAACCCCATCCATTGTATTAATAGGTTGAGGAGTTTATCTGTGTGTGTATGCATCATGGTGTCCTTTAGCAAATACAGTCTTAGCAGTGGAAATTGCTGGCTGTACGGTAGGGGCACTTGAAAATTGCATAGATAATTGCCAATTTGAAGGCAGAGGGTGGTCCTCTTTGCATCTCAGAGCCTAGCAAAGGTAGGTAGTTGCTCAACAAACAGACTAATGTTCTAATGCAAATGCTGAATGCTCCACTTTGGAAGGGAGAGAATTTAGAGGGCAAAGGGGAATTGCACAGGGTCTTAAAGTGCAACAGCCACAGTCCTTCCTTAAAAAAAAAAAAAAAAAGTCCCGGCAGGCATAGTGGCTCACGCCTGTAATCCCAGCACTTTGGGAGGCCAAGTCGAGCGGATCACAAGGTCAAGAGATCGAGACCATCCTGGCCGATATGGTGAAACCCCATCTCTACTAAAAATACAAAAATTAGCTGGGCATGGTGGCATGCGCCTGTAGTCCCAGCTACTTGGGAGGCTGAGGCAGGAGAATCGCTTGAACCTGGGAGGCAGAGGTTGCAGTGAGTCGAGATCACGCCACTGCACTCCAGCCTGGGGACAGAGCAAGACTCCGTCTCAAAAAAAAAAAAATTTTTTAAAAAAGTCCCAAATCTGTCACCTTTTATTCTTGATCTCTTTCAGAAGCGGCACCATGTACTACAGACGGCTCATCCTTCCCCTTTGTCAGTGTATAGAGGGTTCTTTGGATGTAAACACTTTTCAAAGACCAATGAGCTGCTGCAGAAGTCTGGCAAGAAGCCCATCGACTGGAAGGAGCTGTGATCATCAGCTGAGGGGTGGCCTTTGAGAATCTGCTGTTGACATATTTGTCAGTTAGGAAGTTCCACTGAAATTTTTCCTATTAATTCTTAAGTACTCTGCGTAAGGGGGAAAAGCTTCCAGAAAGCAGCCACGAACCAGGCTGTCCAGGAATGGCAACTGTATCCAACCACAAACAACAAAGGCTACCCTTTGACCAAATGTCTTTCTCTGCAACATGGCTTCGGCCTAAAATACGCAGACTTCTCAGAAGACAGATGAGGTCAAATACTCAGTTGGCTCTCTTTATCTCCCTTGCCCTTATGGCAAAACGGGGGAGATGTGCACCTTTTAGGCACAGCCCTAGTTTGGCGCCTGCTGCTCCTTGGTTTTGCCTGGTTAGACTTTCAGTGACACGTGTTGGGGTGTTTTTGCTTAGAAAGGTCACCTTGTCTCAGCCCTGCAGGGAAGGCATGCCAGTCTCTGCCAGTTCCACTGCCCCCTTGATCTTTGAAGGAGTCCTCAGGCCCCTCACAGCATAAGGATGTTTTGCAACTTTCCAGAATCTGGCCCAGAAATTAGGGCTCAATTTCCTGATTGTAGTAGAGGTTAAGATTGCTGTGAGCCTTATCAGATAAGGGACTGAGAGAAGTAAGCTGGGTCTTGTTATTCCTTGGGTGTTGGTTGGAATAAGCAGTGGAATTTGAACAAGGAAGAGGAGAAAAGGGAATTTTGTCTTTATGGGGTAGGGGTGATTTTCTCCTAGGGTTATCTCCAGTTGGGGTTTTTAAGGCAGCACAGACTGCCAAGTGCTGTTTTTTTTAGCCGACTGAAATCACTTTGGGATATTTTTTTCTGCAACACTGGAAAGTTTTAGTTTTTTAAAAAGTACTCATGCAGATATATATATTTTCCCAATCCTTTTTTTAAGAGACAGTCTTTACTGGGTCTGCACCTCCATCCTTGATCTTGTTAGCAATGCTGTTTTTGCTGTTAGTCGGGTTAGAGTTGGCCCTACGCGAGGTTTGTTAATAAAAGTCTGTTTTGTGCAAGTGTCCTTTGTGCGTCCAGGCGGGGGCATCTATGGACGTCCTTGGGCTGCCCTTGCCCTTGGCGCCTCCCAGGGTCCCCATAGCAACCATTGTCTGCAGGAGGGGCCGCCCTTGCCCCTCCTCCCCGCCCTGCCGCTCAGTGGAGCGACCCAACCCTCCCCTGGCTGCGGTGAGCGCTGGGCCCAACCGCCGGCCTGGAGCAGCGCCCCAACTCCGAGCACCGTGGAGCACCGGCTGGCAGCCGAGACCCCAGAGGGGTAACTGACGGCCTGAGGAAAGCATTTCTTCGGGGAACATGGCGTGCCCGTCGTGGCTACGTTCTGCCAAGCCCTGTGACGTTCGATGGGAGCCTCCTACATCCCCCCCTCAGCCCGTGTTTCTAGACTCCGAGACATCTGGAACTCGGAAGTGCGGCCAGGGCTCCAGGAAGACTCCCTGATGACGCACTGGCCCGCAGCCCAGGCTCAGGTAGTGGGGGCTGTCAGGATGATCTGTGGGATCCCCCAGTGTCCGAAGAAAGAAGCCACAATTGTGTTTTTTTTTTTTCTCTTTTTTAAGAGGGGGTCTCACTCTCGCTCGGGCTGGAGTACAGTGGCGCGATCTCGGCTCACTGCAACCTCTGCCTCTGGGGGGTCAAGCAATCCTCCCACCTCAGCCTCCCAAGTAGCTGGGATTACAAGCATGCACTACCACGCCCGGCTAATTTTTGTACTTTTAGTAGAGAAGCTTTTAACTAAATGGGCAAGAAAGAATGCATCCAGCCAGAACCTCGAGACTAGCAAATGGATTACTTAAAAGGGCAGGGAGGGAGACCAGAGTTTTGCTTGAAAATACTGCTTCCTTTCCTTATCTGTGTAGGGAAGGGTTTATCATTCTACATTTTGTGGTGAGTAAGCCGGCTTTCACGGGAGGAGGATGCATTGTCGATTTGCCCTCTGATAACTTTGGGATCTTCCTCTAAACAACAGTGGACTCCCTTAGCCAAGGGAGAAGTGAAAGGATAATTGTTCTACACCAGTTAGCTTTTCACACTTCTCTCTCTCCCGGTGCAGCGCTGCCGGTAGGGGGAGCAGTGAGCTCCAAGTTTCCAGGAATAATTCAAAACACAATTATTTGGGTTTTAAATATATATACATACATTTCTATATAATATATACAAAAGTTCAATATATGTATATTGAATATATATAAGTTCAATATATGTATCTTGAATATATATATGTTCAATATGTATATCAATGTATGTATATATATTCAATATATGTGTATGTATATCTATATATGTATATATTCAATATATATGTATGTATATTCAATATATATGTATAAATGTTGAACTTTAGTCATGTGGTGACACTTCAAACAGAACACAGAACAGCTTCTGGGTCCATGACCCTCCAAAAATTTAATTACTGATTCTTTAGAAACTAGGCAACGCAGCCAGGTGTGGTGACTCACGCTTGTAATCCCAGCACTTTGGGAGGCTGAGGCGGGCAGATCACCTGAGGTCAGGAGTTCAAGAGCAGCCTGACCAACATGGAGAAACCCAAACCCCGTCTCTACTAAAAATACAAAATTAGCCGGGCGTGGTGGCACATGCCTGTAATCCCAGCTACTTGGGAGGCTGACGCAGAAGAATCGCTTGAACCCGGGAGATCGCGCCATTGCGCTCCAGACTGGGCAACAAGAGCACAAGAGCGAAACTCCGTCTCAAAAAAAAACCAACCAGGCAACTAATTTTGATGAGCTCTTAGCTATGTGATAGTTGCTTTTTTCATGTGTCAAGTCTGCTATATTCCTGCACTCAGTATGCAAAGATGCATAAAAGGCAGTCTTAGCCTTTTAGGTCAGGGGTTGGCAAACTTTCTGTGAAGGGTCAGATGGTAAATATTTGAGGGTTTGCAGTTACCCGTTCTCCGTGGGAACTGCTCAACAACTCACTGCAGAGAAAGTGGCTGTGGGCAAAATGTACAGGAACGGGCGAGGCTGTGTTCCAATAAAACTTTATGGACACTGAAATTTGTATTTAATATGATTTTCATGTGTCACGAAATCTTTTTTTTTTTTTCCTAAGCATTTAACGAATGTAAAAACCACTCCTAGCTTGGGAGCTATTGGAACACAGGCATCTGGAGCCACAGTCTGCAGACCCCTGTGTGTACTCACTGTCAGTGCGGTGGGAACAAAAAGGCAGCAATGGCTGGGTCAGCCGAGGAAAGAAGAAATTTCCCAGTGGAGGGAATGTCTGAGTGGATATTGAACTTTCCAGGCCACAAAGAGGAACAAGAGCATTCAACACTGAGGAGCCTGCCTCTGCAAAGGCAGGACCCACATGCTGGATGTGGAGCCAGAAGGTTCCACGTGGCAAGGTTTGGGAGGCTTCTGAGAACCTGGCCTAACGATTCCTGTTTCCTCCCTTTTCAGGTGAGTTAGGGAGATCTCTGAAAGCTTTTGGAATTGGTAACACAAGGAAGTCAGTTATTAGCAAATGTTTTACTGGAAACGTCCAGTTATAAAATAATTAATTGTGTGAAAGTCACTGCCTGCTTTTGATCTACGTCCAGCAGGGCAAAGTCAGGGACTGTAAATTGTTTGCATTTTTTAAAGATAGACTTTAGCATGTTGCTAGTATGCTTGCATTATTAGATAATATATCTCTCTGTTCAAATTCACTTTCTGCTTCAGTTTGCTTCTCATATAAAAGTCTTAGCAGAGATGTTTGGTGGAGAAGCAAACTTTTTGGCATATGAGGGTGGTGTTGGCTTTTCATCCTTGCCAAACCTTCAAGATTTACAAGGAAAAACATGTTGCAGGGAGGTGCTCTGGGTTACTTTGAAAAGACCTCACATGCTGACTTGTGCTGACTCAAGCTGAGGAAAGCTAGAACATTCCTCTGCTGGAGATGGCCTCCTTGTTTAGAGTCCTTCTGACACTGTAATTTGGGTCTGACAACAGGAAGTTCCTTTGTAGTTTAAGTCAATGGGAACCAATTTTTTTTTCTTTTTTTTGAGATAGAGTTTCACTCTGTGGCTTAGGATGGAGTACAGTGACTCAGTCATGGCTCACTGCGGCCTCAACTTCCTGGGTTCAGGTGATCCTCCTGCCTCAGCCTCCTGAGCAGCTGGGACCACTGGTATGCACCACCATACCTGGCTAAGTTTTTAATAGAAATGGGGTCTTGCTAAGTTACCCAGGCTAGGGAACCAATTTTTAAGTTTTTGAAATATGCTTGGAAATATAAATATTGGTGAGTGGAGCAGACCAGGAGATCAATAATTTTTGTTCTCTGCTTGTTAGTTGTGTATACAGTATGTTTTTTTTGTCTCTCTTAATGATGTTGGGGGTAAGGGTGTGGGAGAGGAAGGTAGGGAGCCTTCCAACAAGAAGCTAGTGCTCCTCCAGCCTAGAGAAACTAAAACATGCAAAAGCCAGACCCCATCCCTGGAAATTCTGATTTAATTGGTTGGGGAAGGCATCTGAATTCTCACAGAGGGTCTGGTTTGCAGCAGGACTGGTGATTTCTTTCCAGGTGCCTTGTTTTGTTAGACCGTGTGATCACTTAATAATTTTTTTTGGGCCAGGCACAGTGGCTCACACCTGTAATCCCAGTGCTTTAGGAAGCGAGGCAAGAAGATCGCTTTAGGCCAGGAGTTCAAGACCAACCCAGGCAACATATTGAGACCTTGTCTCTAAAAAATATATATTTTTTTAATTAGCCAGGGGTGGTGTGTGCCTGTAGTTCTAGCTACTTGGGAAGCTGAGGCAGGAGGATCATTTGAGCCCCGGAGTTCGAGGCTGCAGTGAGCTATGATCATGCCACTGCACTCCATCCAGCCTGGGCAACAGAGCAAGATCCTATTTCTAAAACAAAACAAAACAAAAAATGTAACTTGACACCTATGGCTTTCTGAAACAGCTGTTTGAAGAAATATATTTCTATTACCGTTCTTGTGTTTGATGGAAAGAGTTTATGAATAACTTTGGTTTCAAGTCTTCCAATTATATTCTGGAAAATACCTGTGTCTTAAAGAGATAGTGTCTAGGGAGAACTGAATCACTGCAGAGTTCTTCATCTGTATGTGCGGGTATGTCTAGTCTTTTTGAAAGTAATGAATTTCATTAGAAAGATATTAAGTGCTTGTCATGAGCAAGTCCCTGTGCCAGAAGCTCAATATAAATCATTTCATTTTCTCACCCATATGGTGAAATAGTTGATCAGGACACTGAAGCTCAGCCATTTGCTCAAAGTCATAGCTAATGGAGGGAGGATTCAAACCCACATCAGCTTGATTTCAAAGTCCTGCCACTGTCAACACCCTGCCTAGATCATGATTATTTGGAATCATTGGGAAAGAATTTCTTTTTCATGTCATGAAGTTAGAAGCCTAAGAATTTTTTTCAATGGAATTTTATAAAAATGTCCTTGAATCACAGATGGCTCTCCATGGAAACACAGATTTGTTTGAGAGTCACCTCTTTCATTGTCTTAATAAATAGTCTAAGAGCCATCACAAGGGCTACTGTGGCTAGAGAACATATGACACGGGCCGGGCATTGAGCAGGCATTTGACCTGCATTCCTTCACCCCCGGTTCCTGTAACATGTACCTGGTGCTGTGGGGTTACAGCTGGTAACGCTGAGGTTTCCAGAGCACATGCTTCCAAACCAGTGGAGAAAATCCCAAGAAGTCCAATATTCAATGACTGTTCCTTATTGGAAAATAAGCCCAGAAACAAAGTAGCTGTGAACAGGCTGCACCAGCCCCAGCAGCAATTTGCATACAAACCATTTTGCACAGATCCCGTGCTCAGCGCTCTCACCAGTTTCTCCACTTGCTGTTTAGTAAGGCCATCCTTGTTGGCAGGAAGTGGGGCCACTGAACTGCTGTTCCACCTTCCCTGTTGCCTGAGCACAGTGTGCTCCTATGTGATCTCCGCTTTCCTGCTGCCTAGTTGGCTGGGCTGCTCCAGTTGGGCCTTGGAGGCGACCTTTGTCCCACATGCCAGCCCTCCCCACTTTGCAGAACACTGTGTAACTGCAGTGTGTGCTGAATTTCTTCTTCTCTGCGCAACCTTAGCAAGAGCCAGTCAACCCTGGATGAGAATGTGGGAATGGAGCCGCTTTTTTCTTTTAACCCCAAGTCACAAGAAATTGGAAACATTCCATTAAGTGGCGTGATTCGAGACAGTTTCTCCAAATCTTTTCAGGGGAGAGAAGCCAGGTGACCTGATAGCGATCACCTTCCCATTCACGGTTTTCACTGGGGGCTTGTTTCTCAAATGACCAACACCTGTAGGCAGTTAATTTTCAGCGTGTCACAAGAGGGTCCAAATGACTTTCTGCCTACTGCTTATGACAACATGGATTTTAAATGCCTCGTGGCTTCAATAGCTAAGAATTATGAAATAAAGCGAGTTACGGGATTAAAAGGCAGATAGCAGAACTCTCCCAGGAGTAGCCAGGGCTGCACAAGTGGTTTGACGTGGGATCTTCCTCGTCTTTGCCCTGGGTTGTTGCTGCTTTGAAGGTTAAGTGCCCCAGGGATATTTTTAAACAGCAGGGACCGGTTAATCTAAAAGTGACATTTGCAGTCCCCAGAGTAAGCAGCTAGCAGGCTTAGATTCAGGCCCTCGGCAAACAAGGAACCTGGAAAATGTAACCCTGAATGCACGGTGGGGAGGACATGGCAAGAGAAAAGCGGCAGGAATAAAGTGGTAAGTCAGCTCGCCCCTCCCTGGGGTCCGGACCATTCTGCCAACTTCCAGGTAAATTCGAACCCAATGTATAGTGAGAACAGACCCTGTTTGAAGGCATGCACTTGGGGTCCCCAGGGGAAAAACGACTCCTGTCGTGTTTGAAGGAAGCTGATCAGAAGACCTCGAAATGTAATGCAGATGAAAGAGAAGGGCCTTTCTTTGTTTCTATAATTGGTGGTGTGGATTCCTGGACATGCTCCCATATAAGTTCCACAACCTTTTATAAACAATTCTGTTTTTTGTTTTTTTGCCTCCAAAGCTGCTACTGTCTTAAGGAATAATATTCTGTTTCTGTTTCCTCAAATGGTTGTTCTTTTTTTTTAAGCAGACTAAGGCCAGGCACGGTGGCTCATGCCACCTAGCACTTTGGGAGGCAGAGACGGGTGGATCACTTGAGGTCAAGAGTTCAAGACCAGCCTGGCCAACATGGCGAAACCCCATCTCTACTAAACATATAAAAAGTAGCCAGATGTGGTGATGGGCGCGTGTAATCCCAGCTACTTGGGAGGCTGAGGCAGGAGAATCACTTGAACCCAGGAGGTGGGGGTTGCAGTGAGCTAAAATTGCGCCACTGCATTCCAGCCTGACTGACAGAGCAAGACTCTGTCTCAAAAAAAAAAAAAAAAAAAAGAAAAAAAGGAGACTAAGAGTAAAGCGTTTGTAGTGGTCCTATATCCTATATTCCTAGGAAGACATGACTTTCTTTAAATGTTTAAAAAATGCATTGCAAAATAATATGCAAGTTAAAAAGTCACTCAGCACTGTGCAAAAGTCTCCTTGCTCTGTTGTTCGTGTCTAACCCTCCTCCTCCAGGTAGCCACTGTGCACATTTTGGTATAAACCCCCTAGACCTTTTATTCTGTACACTCACACCATACACAACTATCTCCCTCATGTCTATTGTGGTTACTTTTGTTTTTTAATATCAATGGGCATCCATATAGGTTGGGTGACCAACCATCCCAATTTGCCCAGGACTGGGGAATTCCTGAGACATGGGACTTGCAATTTAAAAACTGAAAGGTGAAGATATTATTATTATTATTATTATTATTATTATTATTACTTGAGATGGAGTCTCGCTCTGTCACCCAGGCTGGGGGCAGTGGCGCAATCTCGGCTCACTGCAAGCTCCGCCTCCCAGGTTCACGCCATTCTCCTGCCTCAGCCTCCCAAGTAGCTGGGACTACAGGCACCCAACACCACGCCCAGCTGATTTTTTTGGTATTTTTAGTAGAGATGGGGTTTCACTGTGTTAGCCAGGATGGTGTCCATCTCCTAACCTCAAGTGATCCGCCCACCTTGGCCTCCCAAAGTGCTGGGACTACAGGCGTGAGCCACCATGCCCGGCCAAAGATATCATTTTATAAATTGCATGTTTCTGCTAATAGTGACATGGAGTTCTTTACAAGATTTCTTTTTATGACTTCTCCAAGTTTTAAGTGTAAAGACCCAGCCAATCCTAATTCATGTGATTTAGAGATGAAAATATCTCTAATCGGTAACTTTCTTTCAGAAGCTCTTAAGAGTTTTATTTGCTCCTGCTCGGCTGTTGTGTAAACTCGCTCATGCTTTCAACACCTTTAGGTCTGAGACAGAAATTTGAGTATTACATTACATGAGATACCCAATCTTCATGGGGAAATAAACATTTTAATCTTTTGAAATGGAGGTTTCCTTGAAGTCTTATCCCAGTAGAAAGTTTGACCTTGTTCTTTTTTTTTTTTTGAGACAGAGTCTCATCCTGTCACCCAGGCTGGAGTGCGATGGCACAATCTTGGCTCACTGCAACCCCTGCCTCCCAGGTTCAAGCAATTCCTCAGTCTCAGTCTCCCGAGTAGCTGGGATTGCAGGCAAGCACTACCATGTCCAGCTAATTTTTATATTTTTAGTAGAGATGGGGTTTTGCCATGTTGGCCAGGCTGGTCTCGAACTCCTGACCTCAAGTGATCTGCTCACCTTGGCCTCCCAAAGTGCTGGGATTATGGGCATGAGCCACTGCACCCGGCCTGGAATACCTTGTTCTCATGCTTCCTCTGAATTTGTGATTCAGTGACTTCTTACTTCAAAGTAGAGTTCACCTGTACCCAGGGAAACCAGGAAACACAGTTAGAAATCTTGCATTTGATCTGAAAAATGCATGCACATTTCACATCCTATCCTAATAGATCTCTCTGTTTGCAATGATAATGGTAAATTTATGACCGTAGAGTAAGGTGATTTTCTAGGTAGACCGTGTTCATTTATTCCAGCAATCCAGGGATCCTTGTATCAGAGAATCCGGGCTGGGCACAGCAGAGAAACCAAGGTATTGATTATTGAGTAGTAGGCATACCCCAGGTATTCATAATAATTATGGGATCTCACATAATTTTAAGGACAATCCTAGGAAGGAGATTTTATTTATTCCATTCCACAGGCCAGGAAACCAAGGTTCAGAGAATTTCCATGATGGGCTCAGGCCAATCAGATAACAAATGGCAAAGCCTCCACCCAGGTCTGCTGTACTCCAGAAGTCCTGCTCTCTGGGCTCATACCTTAGCCACTCTGACCCATGCTGGGGCCCCAGGAAACAACTACACATAGTGAGGCTTTTGGCGCTCTTCTGATGTGGAGAGCTGCCCATGCAAGGTGGAAACAGGCCTCCAGGGCCAATCAGTTTGGGAAACACCTGGCTGCCTGTGGTTTGCAGTAGGACTTCTCAGAGACTTTACTGTGCTAAATGCAGTGGGACTCTCCAAGATGTGACATTGGGATTTGGCCCTAGAAATGTTATTTTTTGGCAAGGGTGGGGACCATCTTTCAGGATGGGTATTCATAGCCACCTCATGCAAAACTTGGAACCGTTTCATTTCATGCCTTCCTCATCTCCTTACAGGATCCTGGGAGGCAGGACCATGGAGTGGATGAGGTTTACAGGCTTGAGCTCTTGAGCAGGGCGCAAGGGGTGTGTGTGTGCATGTGTGTGTGTGTGTGTGTGTGCGTAAATAGAGCACTGTCTCCCAGGGTTCTGGATTAATTTGAACAGGGAGAAACTAGAATTGATTCAGGGAGATCTGCTAACAGGCTGTTGCACTAGCTCAGCCTTGGAGTGAGGCAATGGTGGGCGTAGGGGAAGGGATGAAGAAAACACACCCACACACGTGTGCCACACACGTGCACACGTGGAGCTGGAGGGCCCAACCCGGGGCCCAGCCCTGCCACTCAATGATGTGACTCTGAACAACAGACTTTCTCTCTGTGCCTCATCTTATCATTTTTGTGAACATTTAAAGAGATAACACACACTAAGTGCATAGCATAAGACTCTGTGTAGTAGGTGCTCAGCAAACATCAGCTTTCTTTTTTATTTTTTTGAGACGTAGTCTCGCTCTGTTCCCCAGGCTGGGGTGCGGTGGCATGATCTCAGCTCACTGCAACCTCCACCTCCCAGGTTCAAGCGATTCTCCTGCCTTGGCCTCCCAAGTATCTGGGACCACAGGCGCATATCACCACACTCGGCTAATTTTTGTATTTTTAGTAGAAACAGGGTTTCACCATGTTGGCCATGCTGGTCTCGAACTCCTGACCTCAAGTGATCTGCCCACCTAGGCCTCCCAAAGTGCTGGAATTACAGGCATGAGAGACCACACCTGCCAGCTTTCATTCTTATTCAACATGCTTTTATGGGTTCCTTGAGGGACTACTATATGCCTCCCAGTGTATCTATACTGGAGTTACAAAAGAACCCTATTTTCAGAGTCACAAATAGACTGGGGAAGTGGTGGGGGGAGATGAAGTCAGAAATTGATGATAAATCTGTGCGCCTCTGGGTTTTAAGCCTTGCCTGCTCTCACAGATCTTACCTTCTAGTGGGGGACACTGGTAGATGTGTAATAATGACCCACATAACTACAACCTATGATGAGTGCCAGGAGGAAGAGGTCAGGGAACTGTGGGGCATAGAGCAAGAGCATGGTGTTCCATGGTGTCTCTGGCAGCTCTCATACAGCAGTATGAGGGAGCAGGCAGCAGGGGTTCAACAGCTGTGCAGATGCCTGTGCCCAGGGCCTCACCTGGACACTCCCAGCCCCAAGGACTCAGTGGAGCAGGAGGATTCCCCAGGTAGGCAGCAGGGGTGGGGGTGGCACAGACACATCTGAGCTGGGTGCAGGCCTCCAGCAAGTGTTCACTGACCCTAATGCTTCTGTGTGCTAGGCACTGTGCTGGAGAGCCCAGAGCAAGACAGAGCCAGTACTTGCCCTTAGGAAGCTTCTATTCCAGTGGAGAAGAGGCATAAACTCATTGGTGAATGCACAGAGTCAGGTCAGCATGTGATGAATGGCACGTGTCCTATAGAATAAGACCACTGAGTATCAGGGTGAGTTTGAGGTGGGGACACTGAAGCCAACCATCAGAAAAAGAGCAAGAGATAACCATGCAAAGGACAGAAGTGGGGGCAGGGAGGGGAAGAACATTCCAGAACATTCCAGGCAGCATGTGCAGAGGAATGTAGAGGGGCCAGTGTGGCAGAGGCCGGTTTGCCAGGGCCATGTAGACCATGGGAAGGTGTGCAGTGAGCAATCATTGAAAAGGTGAAATTCAGTTCATCTGCTTACTACCCAGGTGAGTGACTTTGCAGCGCTTCAACTTCTCGAACCCAGAACTTCCTCATCAATAAAACAAGGCTTCCCCTGGTACTGGTCTCACAAGGTGGAATGAGACAATGATTATAAAATGCTTTATATAGGCCGGGTATGGTGGTTCATGCCTGTAATCCCAGTGCGTTAGGAGGCCAAGGCGGGAGGGTTGCTTGAGTCCCTGTCTCTACAAAATATAAAAAATTTCACTGGGCGTGGTGGTACATGCCTATAATCCCAGTGCTTTGGGAGGCCGAGGAGGGGCATTGCTTGAGCCTAGGAATTCAAGGCTGCAATGAGCTATGATTGTGCCACTGCACTCCAGCCTAGGCAACAGAGTCAGATGTTGTCTCAAAAAAAAAAAAAAAAAAAAAGATGCTGAATACAGAGCCTAGCACAAATTAGTACTCATAAGTATTAGCTATTAATATTCAGGTTTCAATCAGCTAGTGGGTACTTGAATTGTACTTTATGAACTTTTTGACTTTTTGGTATAGGAAAAAAAGTTGACCTTTTTTTTAACACCTTCAGAAGCAGAGTAAATAGCACAGTGGTCCCCCAGTGCATTCATCAGCCAGCTTCAATAACCATTGCCTTTCTGCCCTTCTAGTTTCATCTTCCTATACCCATTTTCCTTATATTATTCCCCCAACATTTTATTATAAAAAAAATTTAGGCCGGGTGCAGTGGCTCACGCCTGTAATCCCAGCACTTTGGGGGGCGGAGGCGGGCGGATCACGAGGTCAGGAGATCGAGACCAACCTGGCTAACATGGTGAAACCCCGTCTCTACTAAAAATACAAAAAATTAGCCAGGCATGGTGGCAGGCGCCTGTAGTCCTAGCTACTGGGGAGGCTGAAGCAGGAGAATGGCGTGAACCCGGGAGGCAGAGCTTGCAGTGAGCTGAGAGATCGCACCACTGCACTCCAGCCTGGGCGACAGGGCGGAGACTCCATCTCAAAAAAAAAAAAAAATTTTTTTTAAGCATACAAGTTGAAAGAATTTTACAGTGGGTGCCCATATACCCCTGATTAGATTCTGCCATTACCATTTTTCTGTATTTGTCACCTGTAAATTGCAGATATCAGTGTCTTTATCCTTGAATACTTCAACATGCATATCATTAATTAGAGTTCCAGAGTTTTGTTTGTTTGTTTATTTTAAGAGGGTCTTAAGCCGGGCATGGTGGCTCACATCTGTAATTCCAGCACTTTGGGAGGCCGAGGCGGGCAGATCGCTTGAGGCCAGGAGTTTGAGATCGCTTGAGGCCAGGAGTTTGAGACCAGCCTGGCCAACATGGAAAAACCCCCATCTCTACAAAAAATATAAAAATTAGCCGGGCCTGGTGGCATGCACCTGTAATCCCAACTACTCAGGAGGCTGAGGCAGGAGAATCTTTTGAACCTGGGAGGCAGAGGTTGCAGTGAGCCGAAATTGTGCCACTACACTCCAGCCTGGGTGACAGAGTGAGACTCTGTCTCAAAAAAAAAAGAGACAGAGTATCGCTCTGTTGCCCAGGCTGGAGTGCAGTGGCACAATCTCAGCTCACTGCAGCCTCTACTACCCTGGGCTCCCATCTCAGCCTCCAGAGTAGCTAGGACTGCAGGGACACGCCACCACGCCTGACTAATTTTTTTTTTTTTAGGTAATAGGGTTTGCCATGTTGCTCGGGCTGGTCTTAAACTCCTGGGCTCAAGCAATCCTCCTGCCTTGGCCTCCCAAAGTGCTGGGATTATAGATGTGAGCCACTGCATCTGGCCCCCAGAGTATTTTCAAGCAATTCTCACAGCCAGATATTACACTGTTTTCCCCATAATACTTTAGCACACATCTCTAAAAGACACAAGTTTTTTTTTTTTTAAGCCATTGCCATAATTATGTCTATCTAACAGAATGAATGATAATTCCTTAATCTAGTACCTAGTTCATGCTGACTGTCCTCCAGGTGTCTCAGAGATGTCTTTGAACCGTTTTCTTCAAATGAGGACCCACAGGGGTTCTCTTAAGTCTCTTCTCATCTGTAATAATCAGCAACTCCCTTTATTAAATGCCAGTTACTTATTGAAACTGGGTCATTTGTCCCGTAGAATTTTCCATATTCTGGATTTGGCTGATTGCATCTTCCAAGTGTCATCTAACATGTTCTTCTGTACCTATAAATAAGTACTAGGTCAAGAGGCTTGAATCAATTCAGGTGCAGATCCTTGGCAGGAATACTTTGAAGGTGTTTTTCTGTCTTCTCTTGCATCAAGTCAAGAACATAAAGTTCGGCTAGCCCACTTTTAGTGATGTTGGTTCATTAGTGAGTTTAGGGTATCAGTCTGACCTCCGTCGTAAAGTTCCCTATCACCCTCTTGCCAAATGACTTTACAGCCTGCTGATGAGCAAAGCCCAGATTATTGTTTCATTACTATAGTGATTTTCTACTTCCATCAATCTTTCTGTGCTTATTAGCTCTTGTTTTTTGTTGTTGTTGTTTCTGGTTTTGTTTGTTTGTTTGTTTTGAGACAGGGTCTCTCTCTGTCACCCAGGCTAGAGTGCAGTGGCACAATCTTGGCTCACTGCAACCTCAACTTTTCAGGTTCAAGCGATCCTCCTGCCTCAGCCTCTTGCATAGCTGGGACCACAGGTGCTCGCCACCATGCCTGGCTAATTTTATGTATTTTTGATAGAGATGAGGTTTCACTATGTTGCCCAGGCTGGTCTCAGACCTGAGCTCAAGTGATACTCCTGCCTTGGCCTTCCAAAGAGCTGGGATTACAGGCATGAGCCACTGTGCCCGGCCCAACTCTCATTGTTCTCTACCACATGACTTTCCTCAAGCATTTGCTTACCCTGAAATACAGTCCCTGAAAGGCAGAGTACATGGTTGATTATGTCCTCTTTTTGTGTGTGGGCAGGGCTAAGTCTATTTTCAGAGTAATGAGTGGCCCTAGCAGCCATGAAAAGTATGAACGAGTTGTTTTTGTTTTGAGTGGTGTTACGACCTTATGGTTTTGAAAGCTATTTTGATGTGTTTCAATCCACTGCAGTCATCATCCGTTTGCAGCCTCTCTTTGGCAGCCCATGCCCCTGGAGGGTCCTCGTTTTCAGGCAAGAAGATATCTCAGCTCATCATGTACATTTCTGCCCCAGCCCTAGAATCAGCCATTTCTCCAAGGAGTCCTGGTTCCTTTCAGTGGGAAATGTTCTTAGAGACATCATAATCTGGACACTAATGATGTCTGTGGAATTTTTACAAGATCGCTTTGGCTTCTCTGTGCATAATGAACTGGAGGGACAAGACCGGGCGAGAGAGACGGGTCAAGAGACTTGTGCAGTGGCCCAAGTGAGATATAAATGTGGCTTGAATTTGATCTTAGGTAAATCACTTAGCACAATGCTTGGTACATGCTGGAGAGCACCATAAATGGTAGCACACTCTTTCGTCAATGACTTGATCTGTATTCGTTTACTTAAACTCCAAAACTGTATGAGGAAGACTTCCTTATCATTGTATACATGAGAAAACCCAAGCTCAGAGAGGTGAGGAAACTTGTTCAAGGTCACACAGGAAATGAACAGCAGAAATAGAACCTGAATCCAGATCTCGTGCTCCAACCAATGCACTGTGTCGCCCAGAGGGTTCTTGGTTTCACACTCAAAAATGACTTACATTTTGGTGCAAAACCTGATCCATCATGAGTTCATGGCGATTCTCCTGGTTGTGCCCTTAGGTTTGTGATTTTATTTGCTTCCCAGTGAGATCATAAACCCACGAGGGCAGGGCTGGGCCATTCCTGTCTTGTTTGCTCCATGTCTCCAGCAGCCTGTACCACACCTGGCAGGTGCTCAGGAAATATCTGCTAATGAATGAGTGAATGGCTGAAGAAGGCAAATTCACAGCACAGCAGGGGAAGAGGGGAAGGAGGATAGGATTCCACCTGTGAAGATGGCAAGGACCAGAACTTAGGAGAGCTGAACAGCAGACTTCAACAATTTCTGCAGGGATAATTCAAGTGAGAGGCTAGCCGAACAGATCAGACAGACAGGCCTTTAGACGGCGGAACGTTTTCCATTGGAGGTGGAGAAACGGCTCCTCTTACCTTCCTTCAAGGCAGGGGCCGATCTGGAACCCTTCAGGCCAGTTTTGCTTGGGATGGCAGATTCACCACATCAAGAATTTGATTTGAACCAGGCATGGTGGTTCAAATGGTGGCTTATGCCTGTAATCCCAGAACTTTGGGAGGCAGAGGTGGGAAGATTGCTTGAGGACAGGAGTTCAAGACCAGCCTGGGCAACATAGAAAGACCCTATCTCTACAAAATATAAAAAAGATTAGGTGTCATGGTGTGCACCTGTAGTCCCAGCTATTTGGGAGGCTAAAACAGGAGGACTGCTTGATCCCAGGAGTTCGAGGCTGCAGTCAGTTATGATTGTGCCACTGGACTCCAGCCTGGGTGACAGAGAGAGACCTTATCTCTACACACAAAAAAAAAAAAAAAAAAAAAGAAAGAAAAAAGTTTGGTTTGTCTCAACAGGCATTAATTGAGCACCTACAGTGTACCAGGCATTGTGGATGTGCATCTTTCTGGGTCTATACTCTCAGAGAGCCCTGGGAGACTCAATCATTTGAGTAATTTCCTGGCTGAGGGAGAAGCTGAAATGTACAGACTTCTCTTAAATATGTTTTGCTCCCTGAAGTTGTTCCAAAATCAGAGGCCTTGAATGCTGTACACCCGTATTCAACTCTAGGATGGAGTGGTTTGGGATTTGGCACAAAACCAGAGATGTAATAATCTTTTGCTTACTCTAGCAGTACTGGCTGGGATTCTCTGAAGACCCAGATGGTCTGACTTGTTGTAAGTTTGAAAACTGCTGACCCTCTTTGGGTGTCTTTTTCAGGCTCTGATTCCACCAATCCAATAGGGTAGCCCATTAAACAATTGAATCAACGACCTGGTCACCTCCACCTATGACAAATCTAGCTTTAGAGTCAGGTAGCCCAGGGTTGAATGCCATGTATACCTCCAAGCTGGTGTGACTTCAAACAAGTCACTCCACCTCTCTGGACATTGAATTCTCATGTGTGAAATGGGATATGTGTAAACAAGATGCTTATAATGGAAGGCATTATTGGTATTATTAATTATTAGGATAAAGCTCTTAGGAGTTCAAGACCAGCCTGGGCAACAAAGTGAGATCCTGTCTCTACAAAAAACAAAAAAACAAAAAAACAAAAATTATCTGGGCATGGTGGCACATGCCTGTAGTCCCAGCTACTCTGGAGGCTGAGGTGGGAGGATGGCTTGAGCCTGGGAGGCAGAGGTTGCAGTGAGCCAAGATCATGCCACTGCACTCCGGCCTGGGTGATAGATCCAGAATTTGCCTCAAAAAAAAAGGAAGAAAGTTCTTAGTATTTGCAGTCAGGGAGTGTCAGGGAGCAGACTCACTCCCTAGATTCCTAGAGATGACGGTTGCAATTATTTTGCCGTCCCAGAACATTCGTTCCTCTGGGGTAAGGGAGCATGGTGTGTCACCAGTGCCGTCAAGCACAGTTGCAGGGGAAGGCGAGGTTCTTGGATCACACTAGGGGTGTGCCTTTTCAAGTCTTACAGTTCACAGGGAGGGTAGACCTCCCTCCACTGCCAGCTAAAAGTTGTCACGTATCTTCTTCAGATGCAAAAATCTTAAAGGATCATCCTTCACAACATAGCCGATTTGCTAATCACAGCTCCTGCTTTAGGAGCTTTGGCAGAGTCCCCAAAAGTAAATTCTTTTTTTTTTTTTTTTTTTTTTTGAGACGGAGTCTCGCTCTGTCGCCCAGGCTGGAGTGCAGTGGTGCAGTCTCGGCTCACTGCAAGCTCCGCCTCCGGGGTTCATGCCATTCTCCCACCTCAGCCTCTCCGAGTAGCTGGGACTACAGGCGCCCGCCACCACGCCCGGCTAATTTTTTTTTGTATTTTTAGTAGAGACGGGGTTTCACCGTGGCCTCGATCTCCTGACCTCATGATCCGCCCACCTCGGCCTCCCAAAGTGCTGGGATTACAAGCGTGAGCCACCGCGCCTGGCCCCCAAGAGTAAATTCTGCTTGAGATGTCCTGCTCCCTTGGCAGCCTGGTGAGCTCCTATTCAACCTTCAAAGTCCCAGTGCAGATGTTCTTTACTTTTTGCTCTGCCTCACGTCTGTCTCCAACCCAGAAGTATCCTCTCTGAACTGCCTTCTAGATGCGGCTTTTCCTGATTCTGAGATTCTAGCAATTAGATCTTACAGAGTTTGGCTCTGTCGCCCAGGCTGCAGTGCAGTAGTATGATCTCGGCTTACTGCAAGCTCCACCTCCCAGGTTCAAGTGATTCTCCTGCCTCAGCCTCCCAAGTAGCTGGGATTACTGCTGCCTGCCACCACACCTGGCTAATTTTTTTGGTCTTTTTTTTTCTTTTTTTCTTTTCTTTTCTTTTCTTTTTTTTTTTTTTTTTAGACAGAGTTTCACTCTTGTTGCCCAGGCTGGAGTGTGATGGCACGATCTTGGCTCACTGCAACTTACACCTCCTGGGTTCAAGTGATTCTCCCGCCTCAGCCTCCCAAGTAGCTGGGATTACAGGCATCCCCCACCACGGCCAGCTAATTTTTTGTGTTTTTAGTAGAGATGGGGTTTCACTATGTTGGCTAGGCTGGTCTTGAACTCCCGAACTCAAGTGATCCGCCTGCCTCAGCCTCCCAAAGTGCTGGGATTACGGGCATGAGCCACTGCACCCAGTCAGTAATTAGATTTTAACTTTAAAAGTTTTTCTTTATTTGGGCAGAACATACCTATCTCCCCCAAAGTCTTTCCAAGAAGAAGAACCCAAAGTCTACAGAAGTACTTTTGTTGCTTTCTTTTTTTTTTTAAAAGCAATAATAGATGGACTTTTTTTCCCCAATTTAATTAATTAATTTGTTTTCTGAGAGAGGGTCTCGCTATGTTACCCAGGCTGGTCCTGAACTCCTGGGCGCAAACGATCCTCCCACTTTGGCCTCCCAAAGTGCTGGAATTATAGGCATGAGCCACTGTGTCTGGTCAACTTAATAAATTATTAATTGACAAATAAACATTGCTTATTTATTTGTGGCCTGGACACAAGCCAGGCACAGTGGCTCAGGCCTGTAATGCCAACACTTTGGGAGGCCAAAGTGGGAGGATCACTGGAGGCCAGCCTGGGTGACAAAGCAAGACCCTGTCTCAAAAATAAATAAATAAATAAAAAAGAATGGATACAGATTTAAAAACAAGCCCACAACTCTAAAAAACAAGGCAGTGACGATGACAGTCACTTAGGCCCTTTTCTAGAGTTTGTGGACAGAAATTCTGCGTGTAGAGCAGGAGAGTGTGAGAATTAGGAGCTCAGACTCCAAAGTGAGGCCACGTGGGTCTTAAAGTGTGGGCTTAGGAGTGACTGAGCCTTGGTTTTCTTGCCTGTGAAAGGAGCAGGACCCTGCATGTAAAGCTCTTAGCACAGTGGCTGTCATAGCCCACACACATGCCAGTGACACAGAAAAACACTTGTCATGACTTATTAGGAATCACTTCCTCTTCCCTGCAACACTCCCTAACATTTCCTTTCTTCCCTTCTTCAACCCCTATGTGGGCATTAAAAAAATAACCCTCTGTTGAAATAACCTAAAAAATGGTCTCCCTGGGCCCCCAAACACACCCAGAGTCCTTAGGAGCATCCTCATTGGATCAGGGAACAGATAGGATGTTAATTCAGCCTGGTCCATGCTGCTGAAAGCCCAGAGACTTTCCCCTTTGGAAAAATGCCTGCCCCTGCAGGGCACCATCCCCTCTGCCCCGTCAAAGAGTTCTAGGCTGCAGGCCTGGGAAGCTGTCCTTGATGGGGGGATCTGCATGTCCTGCCTGGGCTGGCCGATCCTTAGAGAGTGGCTCTGACACCTAACCAGGACTGACAGGTGCTGCGAACCAGATGTGAATCCTTTCTGTCCATGAGTGGAGGAAGATGCTCACAGCAGAAGCCGCAATCACTATCACCTGCCTGGTTCTTTCTGTTTGGTGCACCAAGAAGGGGAAGGCTCTATTTGGTGTTGGGTGACTACATGAATCTTGGTTGATTCTCACAATAAGGCAGGTGAGGTAGGCGAGGCTGGGTATTTTGCCCCTTTTCTAGATGGGGACACTGAGGTTTGGAGAGGAGAGGTGATTTGTTCAAGATCACACTGTCTGTTGGTGGCAGAGTCCTGGAGTGGTGGCTCACACTGCCCGTGGTGCTCTGAGTACAGATGGTGAATGCTGATGGCTCAGATGTGTACAGCCCAACTGCATCCAGCACTGCACTCAGTGCCCCAGGGGGGATGAACTCATTGAACTCTTAACAGCCCAGCAATGATGTAGGTACCATCCTTATCCCCATATTGCAGATGAGGAGACTGATGATCAGACAGGGCATTTAACTTGTCCAAGCCTTCCCCAGCTTGTAAGTGGCAGAACTGACATGTGAACCCAGATCAGTTTCTAGGGGACCAAACAAGGTGCCCGGTGACAGTCAACTTTGGCCGCCAATCATGCCTCAATATAGTGGAAGAACTGGCCCGGAGCTGGGGATCTTGGTTGGTCCCAGTCTTTGGCTGTGTGGCTAATTGCTCCTGGCCACCATTTGCTCATCTACAAAACAAGCACACTGGACTTGATGATCCTTGTGCTTCCCCGCATTCAGCTGTAGGTTGCAGCAGGTGGCTTTTGAGAAACACTCTGATCTGTGACACCCCGGACCTGCAGGCCGAGTGCAGGTGAAGGTGTCCACCAGTCAGCCTCTTACGCCCTGGCAGCCACACTTGGCCTGTCCCCATCAGTTTAATTATCTCTGAATTTGCGAAAGGACATTGTGCAACTTGCTGGAGGGCCCCTGACCACACCCTCTTCGTCCCGATACTGTTGCTTCTCTTTCCTGCCTGGGCTGACCTGTGTGTCCAGCTGGCCATTCGTGCCCAGTATGGCCAAACACAAGTTGTGCTGAGTCTCACCCTCCCTTCTGGACAGGCGTCTGATAGATGAACCCCTTGGAACATCTGTCGATGTTGTTTTCCTGTCCACCCAGGGCTGTTGTGATTACAGGACTGTTTAAAGCCTATTCCAGAGATGGAGAGTTGGGCAAGAGGGCAATTGCATGAGCAGTGAAGTAGGGCTAAGTACAGAAATGTGGCAAGCCGGAGGGAGGTGGCCCTCGAGCCCACGAAGCCCCTGGGAGCGCAGATAGCCTCTTAACTACCTAAGCTTGAGGTCAGGAGAAGGCTGAGTGAGGACCTTTGAAATGGCTTAAATTTACGGCTGACAGATAAAGGCATGCTGCACTGCCAACTTTGGGGAATGCTCACCCATGTCAGAGTGCTGGCCGGTCCAAGCCCCGCCCCCATGGCATGATGCACGCCACCAGCCTTCTGCTGAAAGGTGACACTCTGCCAGCTGGGTTCCCTTAGTCACCCTGTGGGCGCCTGTCAGCCTCACTCAAGAATGGAGCTGGTGGCTGCATCCCCAGTGACGGTAAGTGGCAACAAGTGCTGGGGAGTTAATCTTGGTGGGAGGAAAAATCCAAGCATGGATGGGGATTGCTGGATGCTGACATTCTGTCCCCTCTGTCCTTCAAAGACCTCACCAGGCATGGGGATGAGTGTACTGTGTTGGAGGGGGGGAGGTACTGGAAAACAGACTCTTGACTCCCGTTTTTTCCCTGCCCTTGCCTGGTGACTGGCCAGCACTTACCAGGACTGAGCAGTTTCTTGCGTTCATTGTGGTGAAGGCCACGATCGCTCTTTCACCAGGCAGCTGTTGCTTGGGTTAGGTTTGCAAGACATAAGAATAGCTTTGTCTGGCACCTGGTTTTCAGGTCGGGTTGGATTATTTCAGCGAAGGGCAGCAGCTTGTCATGATAGCATCCACAGAGGTTCACTGGAAGGGCTCATCTGGCCTTTCCTGCTCATGGAATCAAACTGCATGATCAGTGCTCATTCTCGACCACGGCCCCCCCAACCCCCGTCTGGCACCATTAGTTTACGTGTCCATCTGTGGCTGTGTCTTAAAGGTACACAGCCAGGTGTCTGTCTGCTTTTAGGATCGTATCTACACACTCCTTGTACCACCTGCTGCCTTATGGAATTTACTTATCTCCACTGCGGTGGTGGGACACTGGAAAAGGTATGAGCAAGGGAAAGTTACTGATCCACAGTTTACCAAGCTGTAAAATGGAAGTCAAATAATGACAATGACAATAATAACGTCCATTGGGTTGTTCCTTTTTTTTTTTTTTTTGAGATGGAGTCTCACTCTGTCACCCAGGCTGGAGTGCAGTGGTGTGATCTGAGCTCACTGCAACCTGTGCCTCCTGGGTTCAAGTGATTCTCCTGCCTCAGCCTCCCAAGTAGCTGGGATTACAGGCGTGCACCACCATGCCCAGCTAATTTTTGTATTTTTTAGTAGAATGAGGTTTCACCTTGTTGGCCAGGCTGGTCTCAAACTTCTGACCTCAGGTGATCCACCTGCCTCAGCCTCCAAAATTGCTGGGATTACAGGTGTGAGCCATCACGCCTGGTCCCATGGGGGTGTTTTGAGGATTGGAGGGAGGTGGTGGTGAGGGTCTTGGGAGCTTGAAGACACTCCACAAATTTGATGGCTTATATGGGTGGTTGCTATATAGGTACAGATGTTATGCAGAGAGCAGCAGTGAGGTGAATGGGGTGAGAATTCGTATCCCCATTTTATAGATGAGGAAACTGAGGCTCAGAGAGTTTCTTCTGTAGCTTTCTCAAATAGTTCCCCGATTTGTCTCTGTGTATTCACTTAGGAAAATTTCTTGTGTGGGGTGACCTTTGGGTCCCATGTCATTACTCCACAAAGAAAAGGGAAAGGCTCTGAGGTTTTTCATGTAGGTAACCCTGGCAAGGAAGGTTTGGGGGATTAGATCCAACAGAATAACAGATTGTAAAGGATTTGCAGAGTGAGAGAAGGGCTGAACTGGGGAGAAGAGCTGGCCACTGCATTCATCAGAGCCTCTGCTGTACAGCTTGCAGCTTTACCTGCCATCCCTCTATCACCTGCCATGCGTGTGTCTAACCATCTTGCCCATCGACTCATCCACTCACCTTCTCTCCCCACGCACCACCTACTCATCCTTCTATCTGTAGTTAATCTGCCATCCATTTGTCCAGCCAGCCAGGATTTTCTAAGCAAGTTCCTGAAGAACTTACATCATGCGGCCGGGCGCGGTGGCTCACGCTTGTTAATCCCAGCACTTTGGGAGGCCGAGGCGGGTGGATCACGAGGTCAGGAGATCGAGACCACGGTGAAACCCCGTCTCTACTAAAAATACAAAAAATTAGCCGGGCGCGGTGGCGGGTGCCTGTAGTCCCAGCTACTCGGAGAGGCTGAGGCAGGAGAATGGCGTGAACCCAGGAGGCGGAGCTTGCAGTGAGCCGAGATTGCGCCACTGCACTCCAGCCTGGATGACAGAGCAAGACTCCGTCTCAAAAAAAAAAAAAAAAAAAAAGAACTTACATCATGAAAAACTTGCATAATTTGATTGGCTTTCCAACAGGAATCAATGTAAACAATGTATTCTCACACCTCATAATTCACAACCGTTGTAGCACATTTTTGTCTTGATGCTGCACTTCTCTTTCTCTCTCTCTCTCTCTCTCTCTCTCTCTCGTTGCCCAGGCTGGAGTGCAGTGGCGTGATCTTGGCTCACTGCAACCTCCCCCTCCTGAGCTCAAGCAATTCTCCTGCCTCAGCCTCCCAAGTACCTGGGACTACAGGCACACACCACTGCCCATGGCTAATTTTTATATTTTTTGTAGAGACTGGCTTTCGCCATGTTGGCCCAGGCAGGTTGTAAACTCCTGAGCTCAAGAGATCTGCCCGCCTTGGCCTCTGAAAGTGCTAGGGTTACAGGCATGAGCCACCGTGCCTGGCCTTGATGCTGCACTTTTCTAAGCAATAATTCAAGCATTTTTTAACTGGGGTAGGGGGATACCCACCCTATCAATTTTATGCACCTGCTGTTTCTTATATCTCACAATTTCAAATGTGCACATTTAAAATTTGCCTAAGATTGGTCGCATTTGTATGAGTTGTTCTCTTCAGCCCTTTCTTTCAAAACGGTCATGGAGATACTTGCCTCATTCTCTTGGTGTTCCTGAATGCAGTTTCAGAAATGAGAACTTTAAAAATCAAAATTCCAGCTTGGTTCAAGACATTGGTTGGTGCTCAATGTGTGTGTGTGTGTATATATATATATATATATATAAAATTTTATTTTTTAAGCACACAGTTTTTTTTCATTTGTTTTGTTTTGTTTTTTTGAGACAGGATCTCACTTGGTTGCCCAGGCTGTGCATTGGTGCAATCATGGCTCACTGTAGTCTTGATGTCCCAGGCTCAAGTGAGCCTCCCGCCTTGGCCTCCCAAAGTATTGGGATTACAGACGTAGCCATCGCCCCCACCTTACACACAGTTTTTGAGCTCTTACTCTGTGCCAGGCACCAAGCTGGGTACCAGGATCCAAAATGAATGACACTTGGTCTATGTCCCCAAGCACCACCCAGTCAGTCAGGAGAACAGACAACCGAACAAGCGACTTCCATGCCATGTTGTCTGTGTCACCATGATGGAAGTCTGTATCCAGGCCTCCCAGGCCAGGATGGACTGGGCAAAGGGCCCCAAGGGAGTGGACTGCCGAATTTCTAAAGCATTTGGCCACTGTGGCCAGCAGAGGGCATGAGAGGGAGTGGCCACTCAGCAGGGGTCAGGTTTAGAGGGGCCCCATATGCCCTCCTTTCCTGGGGAGGATGTAGGATTTAATCTATTGGGCCTCTGGGAAAGCCAGGATAGCTTTTGCAACATTTTTGGCAATGTTCTCTGCCTGTTGTTAATTTCAAAATTTTTCCTGAGGGCATGTGTGAACCAGCTGTTTCAGGACTCGGACCTTTCTTGCAGACAATTTTAAAGATTTTCTTGAGAATTTATTGTGTGCAAGAGAAATAGTAAAAGTATGAAATAGACTTTGTCCCCAGAGTTTCCTAGCTCACCATTCAGAGGCAAAAGGAGATGGGAAGGCAGGGACTAGGCAGAGGGGTTGAGACCAGAGAGTCACAACCAAAGGGCAGTTTTGCCTCCCGTGGGACATTTGTCAATGTCTGGAGATGTTTTGGTTGTTCCAGCTGATGGAGGTAGATGCTACTGGCATCAAACAGGCAGAGGTCAAGGGTGTTGCTCTACATACTATAATGCACAGGACAGCCCCCAACACAAAGAATTTTCCAGCCCTAAATATCAGTAGTGCCATAGTTGAGAAATCCTGGGTTAAGAACAAGGCTTGGGCATCAGAAAGATACCCATAGTACTGCTATGTATTTGTTTGAGTCGTTGTTTTCAATTCTTTTGGGATATACCTTGGAGTGAGATTGCTGGATCATATGATAATTCTATGTTCAACTTTTTAAAGAACCACCAAACTCTTTTCCACAACAGCTCCACCATTTTAAATTCCTACTGACAATGGTTAAGAGTTCCAATTTCTGTACCTCTTCACCAACACTTGTTATTCTCTCTCTCTCTCTTTTGGGTTATAGCCATCCCAGTGCATGTGAAGTGGTATCTCACTGTGATTATATGATTTGCATTTTCCTGATGCCTAAGCATGTTGAATATCTTTTCATCTATTTATTGACCATTTGTATATCTTCATTGGAGCAATGTCTATCCAAGTCTTTTGTCCACTTAAAAATTGGGTTGTCTTTTTGTTGTTGAGTTTTAGGAGTTCTTTACACATTCTGGGCACTAGACTCTTATTAGATATATGGCTTGCAAATGGTCCTCCCATTCTGTAGGTTATCTTTTCGCTTTCTTGATAGCATCCTATGATTCACGAAAGCTTTTAATCTTGATGAAAGTCCAATTTACCTATTTTTTCTTATGTTGCTCATGCTTGTGGTGTCATATCTAAGAATCAATTGACAAATCCAAGGTCATGATGATTTACTTCTATGTTTTCTTCTAAGAGGTTTGTGGTTTTAGCTTTTATATTTAGGTCTTTGATCCATTTTGAGTTAACAATTGTATGTGGTATGAAGTAGGGGTCCAACTTTTTATTCTTGTGCATGTGGAAATCCAGTTGTTCCAGCACCATGTGGTATTGAAGAGATAATACTTTTTTTTTTTTTTGAAACGGAGTCTTGCTCTGTCGCCCAGGCTGGAGTGCAGTGGTGCAATCTCGGCTTACTGCAAGCTCTGCCTCCCGGGTTCATGCCATTCTCCTGCCTCAGTCTCCCGAGTAGCTGGGACTACAGGCGCCTGCCACCATGCCTGGCTAATTTTTTTTGTATTTTTAGTAGAGACGGGATTTCACCGTGTTGGCCAGGATGGTCTTGATCTCTTGACCTCGTGATCCGCCTGCCTCGGCCTCCCAAAGTGCTGGGATTACAGGCGTGAACCACCGCGGCCAGCCTGAAGAGATAATTCTTTCTCCATTGGATGGTCTTGATATCCATGTCAAAAATAGATTGACCATAGATGTATAGGTTTCTATTCCATTGATCTATATGTCTATCTTATGCCAAATACCATGTTGTTTACTGTAGCTTTGTAGTAAGTTTTGAAATTGGGAAATGTGAATCTTCAAATGTATTTTTTAAGATTGTTTTGGCTGATTGGGACCTCTTGAAATTCCATATAAATCTGTATATTCCTTTGGATAATATGGACATCTTAACAATAAGTCTTCCAATCCAGGAGCAAGGTATGTCTTTCCATTTATTTAATTCTTCTTTAATTTCTTTTAGTAATGTTTTGTAGTTTTCAGTGTACAGGTCTTTCACTTCTTTGGTTAAATTTATTCCTAGGTAGGAAACAAGTGTGATAGGCAATAATAGAAAAAGGAAACATTGAAATTAAACGTATTTATTTCTAGGTGTTTTATTCTTTTGAATGCTATTATAAATGGAATTGTTTTCTTAATTTCCTTTTCAGATTATTTACCACTGGTATATAGAAACACAACTATTTTTGTGTATTTATCTTGTATCCTGCAACTTTGCTTAATTATTCTTATTACCTCTACAATACCAAGGTTTTCTGTGTGTGTATTATCTGGCATTTTCTACATATAGGACCATGTAATCTGTGAATAGAGGTGGCTTTACTTCTTCCTTCCTAATCTGGATGTCTTTTATTTCATTTTATTGTCTAATTGCTTTGTCTAGAAATTCCAGTACAGTGTTGAACAGCATCGGTAAAAGCGGGCATCCTTGTCTTATTCCTGGTTAAAGCTATCAGTCTTTCCCCATTTAGTATGATGTTAGCTGTGGATTTTTCATAAATGTACCTTATTAAGTTGCAGTTCCCTTCTGTTCCTAATTTTCTGAATGTTGTTATCATGAAAGGGTATTGGATTTTGTCAAATGCTTTTCCTGAATCAATTGAGATGATCATGTGGTTTTTTTTCCTTTGTTCCATTAATGTGGCATGTTACACTGACATTGAGCCACCCTTGACTGACTTTTCTTTAAAAAAAAAAAAATGATGATCTCAAAAGGAAAAAACCCTTCTGACCCTGTGTACTACCTAGAAAATAGCCTTGGCAACAAATCAGCAAATTCTGCTGCTGAAAGTGTGTAAGAAGTACTTGGATTGTTTAGTTCTGGGAAATATTGAGAACTTTTCCACTTCCCTTAAAAACATTGTGTTGAAATTTAAAAAGAAAAAGCTTTATGGCTGGGCGCAGTGTCTCACACCTGTAATCCTAGCACTTTGGGAGGCAGAGGTGGGCGGATCACTTGAGGTCAGGAGTTAGACACCAGCCTAGCCAACATGGTGAAACCCCATCTCTACAAAAAATACAAAAATTAGCCGGGCATGGTGGTGGGCACCTGAAATCCCAGCTACTAGGGAGGCTGAGGCTCAAGAATCTCTTGAACCCAGGAGGCAGAGGTTGCAGTGAGCCAAGATTATGCCACTATACTCCCACCTGGGTGACAGAGTGAGATTCTGACTCAAAAAAAAAAAAAAAAAGTTTTTAGATACCAAATTGACTTGCTGAGCTTTGTGGTCCTACTTTTGTAATGCTTCTAGTATATAATTGTGGCAAAATTGGTTCAGAAATTTCAACACATAGAGAGAGGTCCCATTTAAAAAATTTTTTTGAAATAGGGTCTCACTCCGTTGTCCAGGCTAGAGTGCAGTGGTGCCATCTTAGCTCATTTCAACCTCTGCCTCCCAGACTTTTCTTTTCTTTTTCTTTTTCTTTTTCTTTTTCTTTTTTCTTTTTCTTTTTTTTTTTGAGACAAAGTCTCACTCTGTTGCCCGGGCTGGAATGCAGTTGCGTGATCTCGGCTCACTGCAACCTCCACCTCCAGGTTCAAGTGATTCTCATGCCTCAGACTCCTGAGTAGCTGGAATTACAGGCACCCACCACCATGCCCAGCTAATTTTTGTAGTTTTAGTACAGACAGTGTTTCACCATGTTGGCCAGGCTGGTCTCAAACTCCCAACCTCAGGTGATCTGCCCACCTCAGCCTCCCAAAGTGCTGGGATTACAGGCATGAGCCACCACACTGGGCTCATTTTTAAAACAAGATTTCCTTCAAATAACAATGATCTACTCATTAGTAGGGCAGAGTTAGGGTGACACAAAGAGGTGTGGCTTAGAGATTGGAATACCTGGGTTCATTCTTTCAATACACACTCATAAGCCCTCATTGCATACCAGGCACTGGTCTAGACCCTGCAATAGAAAACACTCTCCTGAGGCTTGTTGGGCTTCTATGCTAGTTGTAAGCATACCCCACACTGGGGATGATGGCACCCTTCCTCCCTCCAGGGCTGTGATGATGAATGACTATATGATAATAATACTAGAATGATGATGATGATGACAGAAGCAACAATTCCCTTTCATTTATAAAGTGGAATATAATTAAGAGTCTTTTTAAAAAAAATAACAGCTTTGGCTGGGCGCGGTGGATCACGTCTGTAATCCTAGCACTTTGGGAAGCCAAGGTCAGGAGTTAGAGAGCAGCCTGGTCAACATGGTGAAATTCTGTCTCCACAAAAATACAAAAGTTAGCTAGGCATGGTGGTGCATGCCTGTAGCCCAAGCTACTCAGGAGGCTGAGGCAGAATTGCTTGAACCCAGGAGGCGGAGTTTGCAGTGAGCAGAGATTGCGGCACTGCACTCCAGCCTGGGCAACAAAGCGAGACTCCATCTCAGAACAAAAAAACAAAAAAACCCCAGCTTTATTGAGAGATAATTCACATGGCATACAATCCACTCATGTAAAGGACAAGTCAATGTTTTTTAAGTGTATTCACAGAGTTGTACAACCATCACCTCAATCTGCTTTAGAACACTTTCATCATCCCAAACAGAAACCTTACACCCTGTAGCCATCACCCCCATCCCACTAGGTCCTGGCAACCACTAATCTGTTTTCTGTCTCTCAAGATTGGCCTGTTCTGCACACTTCATATACTTGGAATCTTATAATATGTGACCTTTTGTGATTGGCTTCTTTAACTTAGCAGTTCTCAAGGTTCTTCCTTGAATCTTGGCAGGAAACTAAGATCCAGAGGGGTGAAGGAATATGTCCAAGCCTGTTTCAGGCAGAGCAGGGAGGAGAACCCCATCTCTCCCCTCGTCCAGCGTTTCTGGAATACACAGCACCCCAACAGCCTCCTGCCCCACTAGCTTCTTTAGGAGAGAAATCACTTGATTATGTAAATCCTAAAATGTCTCTCTTTTTCTCCTTACAGATTTTCTGAATGGTCTTGCTTCTTTGTCTATCTTGTCTGATTTTCTCCTGTCTGACCTTTTCCTGGTTAAAAATCTGGGGGAACATGACGGACTCCAAGCCGATCACCAAGAGTAAATCAGAAGCAAACTTCATCCCGAGCGAAGAGCCCTTTCTAGCCTCTGATAACTCAGGAGAGACACCGCAGAGAAATGGGGAGGGCCACTCTCTGCCCAAGACTCCCAGCCAGGCCGAGCCAGCCTCCCACAAAGGCCCCAAAGATGCTGGTCGGCGGAGAAACTCCCTACCACCCTCCCACCAGAAGCCCCCAAGAAACCCCCTTTCTTCCAGTGACGCAGCACCCTCCCCAGAGCTTCAAGCCAACGGGACTGGGACACAAGGTCTGGAGGCCCCAGATACCAATGGCCTGTCCTCCTCAGCCAGGCCCCAGGGCCAGCAAGCTGGCTCGCCCTCCAAAGAAGACAAGAAGCAGGCAAACATCAAGAGGCAGCTAATGACCAACTTTATCCTGGGCTCTTTTGATGACTACTCCTCCGACGAGGACTCTGTTGCCGGCTCATCTCGTGAGTCTACCCGGAAGGGCAGCCGGGCCAGCTTGGGGGCCCTGTCCCTGGAGGCTTATCTGACCACAGGTGAAGCGGAGACCCGCATCCCCACTATGAGGTAATGTGCCTTTTCTCCTTGTAACCGAGGAGTGCAGAGTTCAGGTGGGGTCCACACCCTTCCCAACCCGTGCCCACCTTGGTCAAGCCGTTTGCTGATGCCAATGCTTCAAGGGTGGCTATGCACAAAAGGAGAAGATACAAGCCTTCTCAGAAGCTAGCTTGCTTGCTTGCTTCCTTCCTTCCTTCCTTCCTTCCTTCCTTCCTTCCTTCCTTCCTTCCCTCCTTCCTCCTTCCCTCCTTCCCTCCTTCCCTCCTTTCAAAATCATTCCTTGAGGCTGGGCACAGTGGCTCATGCCTGTAATCCCAGCACTTTGGGAGGCCAAGGCAGGCAGATCACTTGAGGTCGGGAGTTTAAGACTAGCCTGGCCAACATGGTGAAACTCCGTTTCTACTAAAAATACAAAAATTCACCAGGCATGCAGGTGTGTGCCTGTAATCCCAGCTGCTCGGAAGGCTGAGGTGGGAGAATCTCTTGAACCAAGGAGGTTGAGGTTGCAGTGAGCTGAGATCACGTCACTGCACTCCAGCCTGGGTGACAGGGTGAGACCTTGTCTCAAAACAGAAAAAAAGGAAAGAAATAATTCCTTGTGCATCTACTGCATGCACAGGGCTCGATGCCATGAAACTGACTTTCTAGAAGACCTCAGCCTAGCTGGGGAAGATGACCTTGTGTGTAGTTATAATTTAAGCTGAATGAGCCAAGGCTGGCAAGAGCCACAAGTGATGATGGTAGTCTAGAGGGAGGGGCAGTTCTCTCTGCCTCCTGAAGAGACATTGATTCATTCATTCATTTTTTTTTTTTTTTGCCATTTTTTTTTTTTTGAGACAGAGTCTTACTCTGTCACTCTGTTAGCTGAGTGTACTGGTAAGATCATAGCTCACTGCAACCTCAAACTCCTGGGCTCAAGCAATCCTCCCACCTCAGTGCACTCCACTCCTGGGCAGCTGGGACTACAGGTGTGCACCACCACACCTAGCTAATTTTTAAATTTTTTATAGAAATGAGAATCTCACCATATTGCCCAGGCTGGTCTCCAACTCCTGGACTCAATCGATCCTCGGTCTCCCAAAGTGCTGGGATTATAGGCAAGAGCCACCACACCCAGCCCATTCATTCATTCATTCATTCAGCAGGTAACTGACAACTGAAAAACCAGCCTTACCCCAGTGATGCCTGAAAAGCAGAAACTCAAACACTCTAAAGGTCTCCATCAATTTGATTGTTGGAAATGAATGCCTATAGGTTCATAACAGGTGGGACTATCCCAGTGGCTGCAGTCAGTGGCTTTGTTGTTGATGTTGCTGTTATCCACCTTCTCTGCCACTCCCAAATTACAAATGGAATACAGCACTTCCAGGTAGAAAATTTGGGAAATATAGGAGAACAGAGAGAAGAAAAGAGCCACCAACCAAAACTTCACCAGCCAGAGGGAAACCTCTGTTCTCATTGTTCTACTTCTTCCTTCCAGTGTGTTTTTCTCCTCTGGAGTGAAGTTTTATTGGCTATTCTTTTAAACATCTCCTGTACTCTCTCCCAAATTAGAAAAATCTAGAGGTGGTCTTCCATACACCTCTATGTTAGCAGTGAGCTTGGTTTTTTTTTTTTTTTTTTTTGAGACGGAGTCTTGCTCTGTCCCCCAGGGTGGAGTGCAGTGGCGCGATCTCGGCTCACTGCAAGCTCCGCCTCCCAGGTTCAAGCCATTCTCCTGCCTCAGCCTCTCCAAGTAGCTGGGACTACAGGTGCCCGCCAACACGCCCGGCTAATTTTTTGTATTTTTAGTAAAGACGGGGTTTCACCGTGTTAGCCTGGATGGTCTCGATCTCCTGACCTCGTGATCCGCCCGCCTCAGCCTCCCAAAGTGCTGGGATTACAGGCTTGAGCCACCGCGCCCGGCAATGAGCTTGGTTTTAACCCTGGTAGCTAGAAGTAGAAGACAGAGAAAAAGGAGGAGGAAAGTATTCCATATACTGAAACTTTTCAGGGGAAGAGTATTTGAGTTTCTAGAAGGGTTAAGGGAAGAGAAAGTCTCAGAATCTAGTACAAAGAGCACAGTCTGTGGAGTCAGCTGGAGTAGGGTTCAACCTTTGGCTCTGCCACCCCCTACTGTGTGACGTTGGGCATGACCCTTCACCTCTCCAGGCCCCAGTACCTCTTTAAAATGTGGAAGGGATTAAATGGGATAATGTAGGCAGGCATGGTGGCTCACACCTGTAATTCCAGCACTTTGGGAGGATAAGGCAGGAGGATCGCTTGAGGCCAGGAGTTCAAGACCAGCCTGGGCAACATAGTGAGCCCTCATCTCTAAAAAAAAAAAATTAAGAATTTGTCAGACATTGTGGCGCATACCTATAGTTCCAGCTACTTGAGAGGCTGAAGCGGGAGGGTCACTTGAGCCCAGAAGTTTGTGGTTACAGTGAGCTATAATTGTGCCACTGCACTCCAGCCTGGGCAACAGAGCAAGACTCTGTCTCAAAACAAAAAAACAAAAAAGAATGTATCAAACCAACAAACTTATAACATGATTATTATTATTACTATTTCCTGAGTCTTGGATGCCAAAATAGTCGTGAAGATTAAATGAACTAATATTTCTCAGGTACTTGGCAAGAGAATAAAGCATCCATATTTGGTAGATTATAAGTAGAAAGGGGGGCAAGTCTCCCACCTTTCCACCCACTGTCTTCCTGCCACCATTTTGAGGGGTCTTTACTGGTTTGAGCTTAAACCATGGCTTTTCTGAGCGGGTACATTTCTAAAGGCGAAAACTATCTCTCTCTCTCTTTCTTTCTTCTTTTTTTATTTTTTTTGGACAGAGTCTCACTCTGTCACCCAGGCTGGAGTGCAGTGGCGTGATCTTGGCTCACAGCAACCTCTGCCTCCCGGGTTCAAGCAATTCTCCTGCTTCAGCCTCCCAAGTAGCTGGAATTACAGGCGTGTGCCACCACACCTGGCTAATTTTTGTATTTTTAGTAGAGATGGAGTTTCACCATGCTGGCCAGTCTGGTCTTGAACTCCTGACCTCAAGTGATCCGCCCACCTTGGCCTCCCAAAGTGCTGGAATTACAGGCATGAGCCATCACGTCTAGCCTACTTAACTATCTTTCATAGGGAAAATGAAACCAAAATGTTGAGTGAATTTCCTGCCCTCGTGTCTTCATGGCATAGAAACCTAACATTGTAGATAAATCTTTTATCCTTACTTTGTCCCAGCAAACAGCTGGCAGGAGGGACAGAGGGATCTTGGAAAGGCAGTGAATGTGGAGCTGAATGACATTATAGGATTGTGGGCAATTCGAAGGGCTATGATACAGTGAATGAAGGAGTGATGTGCTGCATGAACTTGGGTGAGTGCCTTCCCCTCTCTGAGCTTCCAATTTCTCATCTTTAGAATGAGGAGGCTGAGGCTGGGCCTGGTGGCTCACACCTGTAATTCCAGCACTTTGGGTGGCCGAGGTGGGTGGATCGCTTGAGCTCAGGAGTTCAAGACCAGCTTGGGCAACATGGCAAAACCCCATCTGTAAAAAAAATATAAAAATTAGCCAGTTGTGGTGGTGTGCACCTGTAGTCCCAGCTACTAGGGAGGCTGAGGTGGGAGAATCACTTAAGCCCAGGAGGCAGAGGTTGCAGTGAGCTGAGATTGCCCCACTGCATCCCAGCCTGGGTGACACAGGCAGACCCTGTCTCAAAAAAAAAAAAAAAAAAAAAAGAATGAGGAGGCTGCACCAGACTCCTGAGATGTGACCTGTAGCCCTAAAGCTCACTGACATACAGTTAGTTCTTTTGTCCCCAGTATGTGTGCATTTTCAGAGTTGAGAATTTAGAATTTTAGCATCCAGGGGCAATGTGGGTGGTTCTGCTGGCACCTCCCGAGACACTGGCATTTCCTCGAGGAACATTCCCGGCCCCAGAATCAGGGGCTTCTGACAGAGGAGACTCATGTGTGTTTGTTGTTTCTAATGAACTGTAGTGAGAATCCCACATCAAAGAATCTTCAGGGAGTCAAGCCTTAGACATGTGTGCTGGTGCCTGCTGCCTCTGGTGTTTGGCTGGATGAAAAAATTATGTCCAAACCTGGGTGTTCTAGCCTCTTGGAAACAACACATATCAAAGTGAGGCTGAGGCCCAGCATGGTGACTCACGCATTTGGGGAGACTGAGGTGGGAGGATCCCTTGAGCCCAGAAGTTTGAGAGCAGCCTGGGCAACATAATGAGACCCTGTCTACAAAAAGTAAAAATAAAAATAAAGGCCGGGCGCGGTGGCTCACGCTTGTAATCCCAGCACTTTGGGAGGCCGAGGCGGGCGGATCACGAGGTCAGGAGATCGAGACCACGATGAAACCCCGTCTCTACTAAAAAAGATACAAAAAATTAGCCGGGCGTGGTGGCGGGCGCCTGTAGTCCCAGCTACTCAGAGAGGCTGAGACAGGAGAATGGCGTGAACCGGGGAGGCGGAGCTTGCAGTGAGCCGAGATTGCGCCACTGCACTCCAGCCTGGGCGACAGAGCGAGACTCCGTCTCAAAAAAAAAATAAAATAAAATAAAAAAATAAAAAATAAAAATAAAAAATAAAATGAGGCCAGGTAAGGTGGCTCACACCTGTAATCCTAGTACTTTGGGAGGCTGAGGTGGGTGGATTGCCTGAGCTCAGTTCAAGATCAGCCTGGGCAACATGGTGAAACCCCATCTCTGTTAAACTACAAAAATTTAGCCAGGCATGGTAGTGCACGCCTATAGTCCCAGCTACTCAGGAGGCTGAAGTGGGAGAATCGCCTGAACTCAGGCGGTGGAGGTTGCAGTGAGCTGAGATCATGCCACTACACTCCAGCATGGGCAACAGAGTGAGACTCTGTCTCAATAAATAAATAAATAAAATAAAATGGGGCTGAGCATTCTATTATCTTGTAGAGCTTTTGGCTTTGGATTTTGGCATCTTTGGGACCCTTGGTAGCCTGGTGTTTGCTGGTTACCCATTGACTCTTTTGCACACATACAGGCAGTGTAGTAATACCTCTTCCCTGGTGTCCACAGGTCAACACCCAAGCAGTTTTTGGGTGTGGCCCATGGAAGATGGTGTCAAAAGACAAAATCACAGCAAATTTGATTTAAAACTCGAATTGGCTTTTATTTACAATTCTAGAATCATGCAGCACCTCATTGTGTAAAATAAAATGGGTCTTCCGAAGAGCTGAGCAGAGAGGAGCTTGGCTTTATAGACAGAACAGGGCTGAAGAAAGCAGAAACAAGGGACAAAGGGAAGCTTCATAGTTTCTTTCTTTCTTTTTCTTTTTCTTTTTTCTTTTTTTTTTTTTTTGAGACAGAGTCTTGCTCTGTCACCCACGCTGGAGGCTGGAGTGCAGTGGCACAATCTCGGCTCACTGCAACCTCTGCCTCCCGGGTTCAAGCGATTCTTCTGCCTCAGCCTCCTGAGTATCTGGGACTACAGGCACATGCCACCATGCCTGGCTAATTTTTTGTATTTTTAGTAGAGATGGGGTTTCACCATGTTAGCTAGGCTGGTCTCCATCTCCTGACCTCGTGATCCACCTGCCTAGGCCTCCCAAAGTGCTGGGATTACAGGCATGAGCCACTGCGCCCGGCCCGCTTCATAGTTTCAAAGTGACTTTCCTTACAGGGTTAAAACAAACACAACTTTCTTATCATGTTGGCTCAGGTACACTGGACCCCTTCTGATTGGTTGCTATGAATCTCCTGTTTTTTGGAAAACTGGTCAGTTTCAAAGTTCAGATTGATTGCAAGGCAGTTGGCCAGGAGTGATCCATTTTGGTTTGGTCTGTTGGGGCTAAGCACAGGAGCTCAGTTCAAAATCATGGCCTCCCATATATTAAAATTTTGTTTTAATTTTTTAGATTTGGGGGGTACAAGTGCAGTTTTGTCACTTGGATGTATTTCCCAGTGGTGAAGCCTGGGCTTTTACGTAGCCATTGCTTGCATAGTGTACATTGTATCTATTAGGTAATTTCTCATTCCTCATCCCTTCCCACCATGCCACCTTTCCGAATCTCTAGTATCTATTATTCTACTCTTTCTGTCCATGCGTACGCTTTATTTAGCTCCACTTAAAAAGTGAGAACAAGCATAAATTATATTTAAGGGTAGTGCATGCAGGCCAGCCAGCCAGTTGCCTGTAACCAGCTGGAGCATTGAGGAAATGAAGCCTGACCCAAAAAGGCAAATACAGTGAGCAAGAATCCCTGTTAGTTAAATCCAGGAACTCCTTCTGAAAAAAATATATTATTTTTCTTGAGGCCAGGCACGGCGGGTCACACCTGTAATCCCAGCACTTTGGGAGGCCAAGGCGGGCAGATCCCAAGGTCAGGAGTTTGAGACCAGCCTGGCCAACATGGCAAAACCCCATCTCTACTAAAAAAAAAATACAAAAATTAGCTGGGTGTGGTGGCAGGTGCCTGTAATCTCAGCTCTTCAGGAGGCTGAGGTAGGAGAATCGCTTGAACCTGAGAGGCAGAGGTTGCAGTGAGCTGAGACCACGCCACTACACTCCAGTCTAGGCGACAGAGTGAGACTCTGACTCGAAAAAAAATTATTATTATTTTTCTTGATAAGTTGCTAAATAATCTGTACCCTCTGGCAAATCTTCTAACCGTTTGAGGACGTGTTTCTGCAAAATGGAAGCAGGGGCTAGAGGTTTAAGCTAGTCCTTCCAGACAGGACCCAACCCTTGCCCCATTTCCAAGACAAACAACTAAGACCTGGGAGAAGAGGCCAGGGGTGTTTATTCGAGGGTTCTGACTCATGTGGAAGCCACAGTGAAGGAGTGACTTGTATTTGTGGATCTGCTTCTGCTCTCTGCAGTTTCCTTGGGCAGTCACTTCACTGCTGCTCTGCCCTGGAAGGCCACTTCCTACATTCGCCTCTTCCTGCCAGGCCAGTAGCTGGGAGACTGGCAAGGCACGGATGCAAAATGCTTGTGTTAAGTCTGTGGTTTGGGAGGAAGCTCTTTCTGAAGCAGTCTTCAAGGGGCCGTCTCCTTCCTGAGGTGCCCATAGCATCCCAGAGTTCTCACAATTGTGTTTCCGTTTTGGGACTTTGCACTGGCTGTTCCCTCTGAACTGAAACACTCTCTTTCTCCCAACCCCTGAACCCAGACCTCCCACCAGGGCCAGCTTCACAGGCATGCCCTGTGCTTCAAGGGACCCCGTACTTGTTTTGACGCTCTGTTGTCGCCGTCTTGAGATTCTTTTTTATTTTGTTTTTTGAGACATGATCTTGCTCTGATACCCAGGCTGGAGTGCAGTAGCATGGTCATGGCTCACTGCAGCCTTGACTTCCTGGGCTCAAGTGATCCTCCCATCTCAGCCTCCCGAGTAGCTGGGACTACAGGCACGTGCCACCACAGCTGGCTAATTTTTTTATTTTTGGTAAAGATGAGGTTTTGCCATTTTGCTCAGGCTGGTCGGAAACTCATGAGCTCAAGCAATCTGCCCACCTCGGCCTCCCAAAGTACTGGGATTACAGGCATAAGCCACTGCACCCAGCCCCAAATTCACAATAATTTTTCAACAAGGGGCTCTGTGTTTTCATTTTGCACTGGGTCCTGCAAATTCTGTAGTCGGTCCTGCCTCTACTGCTAGCTCTTTGCCCATCAGAGTCGCTTCCTCAAAGGGCCTTCCCTGTCCCCTACTCACATTTAAAATATCTACCCCCAATCACCTTCAGTATCTTTATCAATCACCCTGATTAGTTGTCTTTGCAACATTTAATTATTTCTTGAGATTATGTCTGTTTTTGTTTGTTTGTTTGTTTTGACACAGAGTCTCACTCTGTCACCCAGGCTGGAGTGCTGTGGTGCGATCTCAGCTCACTGCAACCTTCACCCCTCGGGCTCAAGCAATCCTCCCACATCAGCCTCCTGAGAAGCTGGGACTACAGGCATGCATCACCATGCCTGGCTATTTTTTTTTTTTTTTTTTTTTTTTTAGTATTTTTAGTAGAGGCTGGGTTTCACCATGTTGGCTAGGCTGGTCTTGAACTCCTGAGTTCAAGCAATCCACCCACCTCAGCCTCCCAAAGGGCTGGGATTACAGGTGTGAGCCTCCACAACCGGCTCCTAAAAGATTACGACTTTTTTTTTTTTATGATCTACTTGGTTATTACCTGTCTCCCTACACTGGAAAGCAAATTCCTTGGGCAGGGCCATAGTTACAGTGGTCTCTGTTTTCCCCCACTGCCTAGGCTGGTGCTGGCTCATGGTAGGCTTTGAATATCTGCTAAATACATGAATGAAATGAGCTGCAACAAGCTTGCCAAAGACAGAATTCTGCATTACAGGGGAATGCAAAACACATGATGAATGAGTGCGGGAATGGATGAATGAATGAATGGAGTAATTAATTAATTAACAGGTGAATAGGCATTTTATATTTGTTGCTCTTTAGCAGCAGTAAATTTTTGTTTTCATAAAATTCTTTCTGCTTATATCTTGTGACTTTGGAGACTAGTTCTGGGGTGAAACTCCAATTTTAAATTTTTCTTCTGTCTTTGATAGGATCATGCAAACTCAACCTTTCTCTCCTTTCTCCCAGCTGGCTAGGGCTGGCTGAGAATATGAATCCAATGACCTCGTGCAGTGTGTTAAGCTCTCTCCTCCCATCTCCTCCCCTTTGGGTTGATCTCAGGGCAGGGATTAGAACTTGGCCTTTCCTTGGACTTGGAAACAGTCCCCGGTGGTTGGAAATCCCATGCAACACTTAGAAACAGAGCTAATGAGAACATTACATGATGTGGCAAAATCACTGCCTACATGCTCTGAAATGAGCATGGTTACAAGAACCTCCTGTTCCGTGTGATCCCATTTTGTTGGACAAATAGCATGTGGTTAGTGCATAGTGGGCCTATGATAAGACACTCAGGTTCAAAGCCACCTCTTCCTAGCTTGTACCCCTACTTAGTATGACCCTGTGGGGTGCACATGTGGACTGAATGGAATGGGACAGGTTCAGGATTGCTGAGATTGCAGCTGGAATCCTGAAACTTAAAGCTATGAAATTGAAGTTCATAAATTAGTGGTGAACTCATTTGGCAGCAAAACCTGTCCTGAATTGATGTGAAGTTATGTATAGTAATTATCCTATTCTGCTGCTGAAATATTAATATGATAATGTGGAACCGAAAGTTTTACCTTCCTAAAAACAATAATTTCCAAGTTCCAAAGCACATCAGGCCCTGGGAATTTCAGATAAGGGATTATGGGCTATATATAATATGCTTAGAATAGTTCCTGGCATATAGTAAGCATAAAAAATGCTTCTGCTTAGTAAATGTGCCTAACAAATGCGTGTGTGTTTGTATGTGTATGTGTTTGTATGTGTGTGACTTAGAGAGACTGTAAAGAGTGTTTCCAAATAGTAAATAATCATTTTTATGTGGTATGATTAGGAGCGATTTAAATTTTCTTCTGCATTTTCTAACTTTCTGCTCTAAATATCATTTTATAATGCATTTTAACAATGTATAATAATAAAACAGTATAAAAATACTGGGAGAAAGAGTAAACCAATCATCTCACTTCCTAGATAGGAAGCTGAAGCCCAGAGAGATTCCAGGCCTCTCAGCAAGGTAATCAGAGGCCCAGAGCACCATTTGAACCCAGACCCTCATTAGATGTGGATGTGAAATCAGTCAACGAACTGCTAGTATTAGTGTCACTGCCTAACCTTCCCCCAGCGGGTAAGAGGCTTGGACTCCAGGACGGGCACCTCCGTCCTCCTCCTAACTTGTTCTTTCTGTTAGTGGGAAGGGTTGGGGGATTGGGGTAGTTTATGGATAACCTTTAAGTTGTGCGAGCTTGAGGACATCATCTACCTTCTTAGGGGCCAGATTGGACACTCTGAGGTTCTTTGTGGCTCTAACAGTTGGTGGCTTTATTCCTTTATATGTGGAGGAATGGACAGTAGGGAGGGGGCTGGGAGATAGAGAAGGAGAGTAGCTGGAAAATGGGGGAAAAGTTTATTAACTTACAGGCAGGCTGAAGCAGGAGGATCGTTTGAGCCCAGGAGTTTGAGGCTGCAGTGAGCTATGATTGTGCCAATGTACCCCAGCCTGAGCAACAGAGCAAGACCCTATCTCTCTTAAGAAAATTGTTAATTTAGAACCATTTTCTCCCTGGTAAGTGACCACAGATAGTCTGGGTTCTAGGCAAGAGAGAGGACACCCTAAGGGATGAAATGGTAGGTGGGGAAGCCAAGGTTTGTCCCATCCATTTGTTGGCCCAGGAACAGTTATTGCAACTGTGCTGGGTGCCAGACACTCAGTTGGCACTACGGATGCAAAGATGGTGAGATACAGCCTCTGTCCTTAGGGAGGCGAGGGCAAGGGGTCTGAGAGCCCACAGGCCAGGGCATTCCCCATCATTTTTACAGAGAGAGCTGTGGAATAGTTAAGAGCACAACATGCTGGTGGCTGAGGCTGGAGGCTGGTGTGCTGGCTTCTCCACCTAGCCATCATGTGACTTGGGGCCAAGTTCTGTGACTTTCTGTGCCTCAGTTTCCTCTGAAATGAAGTCATAGTGTTACCTCCCTCACAGGGTTGGGATCAGGCTTCATTGAGTTGCTGTGTGCACAGCACTCAAAGCAGCACCCATGGTGCGATCATGGTCATTAGATCCAGTGCACGGCATAAGAGCCCAGGACCCACAATCAGGTCTGGATTCAGACCTCTCCTGTTATGTCTCTGAGCTGCAATTTCCTGCTCTGTTGAGGCAGGATAATACTAGTGCCTACTTTAGAAGATTGTTGAGGTCAAGTGGGAGCAAGTGCTGGGGGTGGACGGCCCAGAGGTGGTTCAGTAGCCATTAGTTGGGTGGGCTTCTTCCAAAGTTCTTTCCTGTGCTCATGGTTATTCCCAAGCCCTGGCCGGGCTTACACCTTGAAGGTGTAGTAACCTGTGTCCACGGAGGAGGAAGAGGATTGAAAAGGCAGGTGAAGTGTCCCGATAAAAGGATAAAGTCCAAAACAGCAGATGGGTGCTGAAGTGTTCCTTCCTGCCACCATTTACGACCATGTTGGGATCACTGAGGTAAGAACAGTTTAGCAAGGCAGACCTCAGATCCCAGGAAGGCAAATGAGGCTCTGTGGGGTCTGGACATACAGAGGGGGGCCTGCAGGCAAAGGTAGGTGAAGGAATACCAGGAAAAGGAGCTGACACGAGGGACCTGGCATCGCCCCCACTTTCCCAGATAGCAGACTGGGTGGGGCTTGCAGTGCAGCCTCCCAGCTGCTTGTTCGTCATCCCAGCCCACACCTCTTATCAGCTCCAAGCAAGGAGCAGGTCAGGAAACTAAACTGTCTATGCATAGTTTTATGCGCCCCTGAGTGAAATGCCAAGGATCTTTCTGTAATGTTTAATTTATTCATTTATTGACTTAGAAAGGGGCTGGGAGAAACTCTCTTTTCAAGTCTCTTTAGCTCCTAAAATGTTTACTTTTTCTTTTTCTTTCTTTTTTTGTTTTTTTGTTTTTTTTTTTTGAGATGGAGTCTCGCTCTGTAGCTCAGGCTGGAGTGCAGTGGCACAATTTCAGCTCACTGCAACCTCTACCGCCCGGGTCCTGGTTCAAGCAATTCTCCTGCCTCAGCCTCCCGAGTAGCTGGGATTACAGGCACGTACCACCATGCCCAGCTAATTTTTGTATTTTTAATTGAGACAGCATTTCACCATTTTGTCCAGGCTGGTCTTGAACTCCTGACCTCGTGATCTGCCCTCCTTGGCCTCCCAAAGTGCTGGGATTACAGGCGTGAGCCACTGCGCCCGGCCTCCTAAAATGTTTTCTAGGAGCTTGGGGGAAAGAGGATCCCTGTCTTTGAGTTGTTCTTGTATTAAGTTAATACAAGGTACAGAGCAACTAACCATTCATACATTCCCCTCCCCCTTAAGCATCATTGCCCTATTTTAGAAAAATCATTCACTTCTGCTCTATACTTAATGTAACACAGTCCCCCTCACCCCATATATTGAAAGAGATTATTTCATTTTGCTTTTCTGCAAAAATGAAGGCAAATTATATGTGGATAATTTTATAGTTGAGGAAGTGGAGAGAAGGGATTTACTTAAGGTCATCCGTGAGGGGAAAGGTAAGTTCAAGCCCATGGATGGCACAGTCTTTCTACCACGCTGCTGGCCACGTGCATGTGGATTTTCTTGTTGATTTTGTGTGTGTATTGTTCGTTGACCTGGGTTTTCCCTCTGCAATACCAGCAAGTAAAATTGAGCTTCTAGTAAGTCTGAGAGGAAAGGCTTAATGCATGAGACAGCAACTACCGCCATGCTTGAACTGTTTCATCAAAAAGCACAACTATGGATGTTTGTATAAAGGTGGTGTTGTGCTTGGAGGTGGATATTAGGTTGGTGCAAAAGTAATCGTGGTTTTTGCAATCCCTTTTAATGGCAGAAACTGCAATTAGCTTTGCACCAACTGAATATTATTCATTTCTTTTCGTCTTCTGTTCCCTAATAATGCGATTAGAGAAAAATGCAAGGTCATGATCACTGTGATGAAATGATGAGCCCACCCATCTAAGTGAAATCCCTTATTTGAGACCCTGGGTCATAGTGAGATGTGTGAGGCTGTCTTTCAGGCTGTATTAGCAGAGAAGTGAGAATATCTATACAGTGTTTAAGTAGTGTTGGGGTTTTTGCAATAGAGAATAAAAATCTAGAGCAATACAAGTATGCTGGCAAGCAGTTCTCTTCTGCATGATCCTAACTGACTTTGGTAGGGTTGAGGTGTTTTGAAATATCTTCATTTCTTGATTTTCATTGCTTTCCCTATTTTGAGGTGGTTAGATTTACACTGGGGACATTTGGGGGATGAATACTTGTTGGTTTTGGTTTGAAACTCTAAAAATCGGGATATAGTGGGTTACTTCTTTGGAGGAGGCGAAGACAAGGCTGTAAACACCTTCCCAGAAACTTGAAGTTCAACTGAGAATTTTGTTTATCTGTTTTTTTTCTTAAACCTGTTGTTGAAATGTTATTTAATATATGGTCAGAGCATAACTGTCCACTGCTGTCAGGCATGGCTGCTTAAACAGGGGCCCAGGGTGTTTATGTTGTGGCCAAGTACTTGGCACCCCCTGGACGTGTGGCTCTGCCTGTGCCTTTTCTTTCTTTCTTTTTTTTTTTTTTGAGAAAGGGTCTCGCTCTATTGCCCAGGCTGGAGTGCAGCCTCAGCTACCTGGGCTCAGGTAATCCTCCCGCCTCAGCCTCCCGAATAGCTGGAATTACAGGTATGCACCACCGCGCTGGCTAATTTTCATATTTTTAGTAGAGATGGGGTTTCACTCTGTTGGTCAGGTTGGTCTTGAACTGCCAGCCTCAAGTGATCTGCCTGCCTCGGCCTCCTAAAGTGCTGGGATTACAGGTGTGAGCCACTGCACGTGGTCTGCCTGTGAAGTGAATTTTTAATTGTATTTTAAAATTTGTTTTCATGTTTTTGTTTGTTTGTTTGTTTGTTTTGAGACAGAGTCTTGCAATGGTGCCTAGGCTGGAATGCAGTGGCCTGATCTCGGCTCACTTAAACCTCTGCCTCGTGGGTTCAAGTGATTCTCCTGCCTCAGCCTGTGGAGTAGCTGGGACTTCAGGCTACCCCGCCACCACACCCAACTAATTTTTGTAGTTTTAGTAGAGACGAAATTTCACCATGTTGGCCAGGCTGGTCTTGAACTCCTGACCTCCAGCGATCTGCCCACCTCGGCCTCCCAAAGTGCTGGGATTACAGGCATGAGCCACCATGCCTGGCCTGTTTTCATGATTCTGATACATTATATTTTTACGTATTTATAGGATACATGTAAAATTTTGTTACATGCGTAGAATGCATAATGATTGTAGGGACCAAGGGAATATCTTCTGCTTTGCCCTCTGAAGTTTCGCTGAAAAATTAACTTGTAAAAGGCAGATTACTTGGAGAAAAGACACACAAATTTAATTAATGTGTACACTGGGAGAACCGCAGAGTGATTACCCAGAGGGGAATTTACTGGCCAGCATTTACATTATTTTTGGTTGGTTTGTTGGCTATGAAATTAGGCTACCTTTATTATTACTGCGATGACTTCTAGGTAGTGTTTTGGTTCTTTGCATTTATTATATTACTTGAAGAAGCATTCATTCGTTTATTGTTGATTTTTTGAGATGGAGTCTCACTCTGTCACTCAGGCTGGAGTGCAGTACCACCATCTGGGCTCACTTCAACCTCCGCTTCCCGGGGTTTTAGTGATTCTCTCTCCTCAGCCTCTCGAGTAGCTGGGACTACAGGTGTGCACCACCATGACTGGCTAATTTTTGTATTATTAGTAGAGACAGGGTGTCACCATGTTGGCCAGGCTGGTCTCAAACTCCTGACCTCAAGCGCCTGCCTCAGCCTCCCAAAGTGCTGGTATTACAGGCATGAGCTACCAGGCCCGGCCTCATTCATTTATTCTAACTGGAATCAGTTTGTCTGAGTTCAAGACCCTGGGCTCTGGCACTTCAGATAACATGCATCTCTGGGCCCCAGTTTCCTTATCTGTATTGTAGGGATAAAAACAATAAGATTCCCACGAGGATTAAGTGACACAGAGGAACAAAGGAGCACTTAGTAAATGTTAGTCTTACCAGGAGTTTATTTCCGATCACCGGGCTGCTGGGGTCCTCCCTGTCCTGGAGGCACTCGCTTTAGTAGCGGACCCAGGTGGTGTAAAGTGCGCGCTAGAAGCACACTGGGTGATCGCGCAGCCACCTGTCCCAGGGAGTGGAGATGAAAAGATGAGAGAAACCAGGACTTTGGAAAATAGAAGTCGACCTGACAACAGGGACTTTTAACGGACACAGTGGCGACCTCTGACTCACATTTTAAATTTCCCATATTTTCCACCGCTTCCCTATCGTGTGTGTATTCAAGCATATCAATTGCTGCCAATATGTAGGGGTGTCCCATATTGGGGAGCAAAGCAGAAGAGAGGCTTTAAAAAAATTGATCTCCGCAGCTCATTTCGGCTGCCCAAGGTCAGCGGCGGGTCGGAGGTAGGCCGGCCCGGGGGCGGGGCTCTGTCCGGAAGGCGGGGCCCTCCAGGGGCGGGGTCGGCGTGGGGGCGGGGCCTGGGTGGGGCCTAGGCGGGCGCGTTGGCTAGGGACTCTGGCGCGCAGGGCGCGTTTCGGGATGGAGCAAGCGCAGCGCGAAGTTGGGCGCCCGCCGGCTGCAGCAGAACCCCGCCCGCGGCGCTCTAGGACCGCATCTCGGCCTCCGGGTCGCGACCTGGCTGTCCTGCTGGGTTCTGGGCCTCGGGTCGGCTTCAGGCTGTTAAGGGGTGCATGCTCTGCACCCCTGCGGGAGCCCGGTGGGATTGGCCTGCGGGGTGGTCAACATGAGTCCTGCCAAGTGCAAGATCTGTTTCCCTGATCGCGAAGTAAAGTAAGTAAGCCTGCAATTGGAATGACCATGATCATTTACAAACTTATGCAGTCTTCCTTCCCCTTGAAGTCAAGCTGTATGTCCTCTTAGCACCATCCCCTTTACCCCCATCCCCATCCAAAGAAACACGGGCTTGAGTTGGCTGCTGGGGAGATGATGCCCGCCTTGGAAACTCTAGCTGGCCTTGGCGGGAGGGGAGGAAGGAGGCTGGACATTGGGGGTGACGTTGCTTGGAGGAGGTCGCTTCGGAGCACACAGGTGCCTAAAGATCAGCCCGTGCGCAGGGCACCCCTTCCCCGCTTTCTCTCCTTCGCCTCCAGAAGCTGATGGTTGTGGAAGGCAGGTCTTTTTTGAAGCTGAAGCCCGGGCGAATCGACGTGAACTTGAACAGGCTCTCATTTAGGGTCATTTTCTGAGCAGATTAGCGTAGGCATCTCAGTGCCTGAGTGCTTTGTAGCTCTACCTACTTGGTTTTGTTTCTTTCCTTTTTTGTCCTCATTTTATTGCACTTAAAAAAATTACCAAAGTGATGGTATATCTGTTGTTGACAATTCAGAAAATTATAGATAAGCAAAAAAGAGGAACAGAAATCACCCATAATTCCACCCCTGTGATGTTTGTTAACAGTTGTATATTCTTCAGCTTTTTTTTTTTTCGGTGCAGATATGTTTTAATTTATAAACTTGAATCATGCAGAACGTTCTGTAACTCACTTTTTCATTCAACATTAAGTATTTTTCTACCACTGGGCTTGGCAAACTATGACCCACTGCCTGTTTTGGTATGGCCTGCAAGGAGAGAATGGTTTTTTCATGTTTAAGTGATTGAAAAAAAAATCAAAAGAAGATTGTTTTGTGACACGTGAAAATTACATGAAATTCAAATTTCAGTGTCTACGAATAAAGTTTTATTGGAATGCAGCCATGCTCATTGATTTATGATTTATGCCTAGTTTATGGCTGCTTTTGTTTGTGCCTCACTGGAAGATTTGAGTGGTGGGACAGAGACTGACCAGATCTAAAGTATTTACTGCCTGACCCTTGACAGACAGTGTTTGCCAATCCCTGCCTACAACATGCTTTTACTGGATTCATAGTGTTCCTTTAAATGGTTGCACCTTAAAATGTATGAATAATCCTCGCCAGGCAGGGTGGTGCAAGCCTGTAGTCCCAAATACTCAGGAGACTGAGGAAGGAGGATGCTTTTGCCCAGGAGTTGGAGGCTGCAGTGTGCTATGATCATTCCTGTGAACAGCCACTGCACTCTAGCCTGGGCAACATAGCAAGACCCCATCTCTAAGAAAAAAAAATGTGCCCAGGTGTGGTGGCTCATGCCTGTAATCCTAGTGCTTTGGGAGGCCAAGGCAGGAGAATTGCTTGAACTCGGGAGTTCGAGACCAGCTTGGGCAACATAGTGAGACCCCCCATCTCTACTTAAAAGAAAATTAGCTGAGGATGGTGATGCATGCCTGGAGTTTCAGCTACCAGAAAGACTAAGGGAAGAGGATTGCTTGAGCCTGGGAGATCGAGGCTGTAGTGAGCAATGATTGTGCCACTGCACTCCAGCCTGGGCAACACAGCAAGACCCTGTCTCTTAAAAAAAAGTATAAGTAATCCCCTATAAGCAGTGGATATTCAGGCTGTTTCTCCTTTTTTTTTTTTTTTTGGCTATTATCAACAGCACAGTGAAGAATACCCTTGTAGCTGAATCTCTGCCTCCATCCTTTATTTTCTTAGGATATGTTTACCTGGTCCATAAACATTCATGCACACCTCCCATGCATAAGGCCTGCATCTGGTAGCAGGAAGGGTCGCAAAATGTTTGGAAACCGTGACCTCCGCCCTCCAGGAACTTCAGTTCCATTGTGGAAGGCAGATGTCTTCTCAGTAACTCCAATTCAAGGCCGACTGGTGCAACGGTAATAGCCACTACCATTCATGGGGTGCTTTTGGTATGCCAGGCCAAGTGCTTTGTAGGTGTGGTCTCAGGCCATCTTCAAAATACCACTGTGGGGCACTAAGTGGAGGCTGTTGTACCCATTTCACAAACCACTTTAATGGAAAAAAAAAAAAAACCTCACACAAATTTGGAATTGTCCCAGCAAGTCCAGGACATGGGGTCCCCCTATTTATAATAATATGGACATACTTTGTTGGGGGACTACATCGTTCCTCTCTTAGCTTAGAGTGGCTAAAAAGATGGATTTGGACGATCCAACTTTGCCACCAAGCTGTGTGATCTTCTGAAGCAGGTACCATCAAGCCTTGGAATCTCAGTTTCCCCATCTGTCCAAGGGACTAGCCTTCATAGGCCTTTCTAGAGTTGTCATTACTATTATTATTATTATTATTAGAGACAGGGTCTTGCGCTGTTGCCCGGACAGTGGCATGATCATGGCTCATTACAGCCTCAGCCTCCGGCCTCAAGCAGTCCTCCCACCTCAGCCTTCCAAGTAGTGGGACCACAGGCATGTGCCACCACACCCAGCTAATTTTTTGTATTTTTTAGAGAGACAGAGTTTCACCATGTTTCCCAGGCTGGTCTTGAACTCTTGAGTTAAGCAATCCTCACAACTCAGCCTCCCAAAGTGCTGGGATTACAGGCATGAGCCACCATGCCCGGCTCTTTCTTGGTTCGTTGAGACTCTGTGGAAGTCGCTGGTCTTGAGTACTGCCCTGGGTCAGCATAAACATTGACGAAAACTAATAAGTAAAGACAGTGTTCAGTTATGAAAGAGCCCTCTGGAGTTGGGGGCATTTGGGATCTTGTCCTGAAGACTTGGGCCATCTAAGAAGCCAGAACTCCTAAGAAGGTGAGGTCGCAAATGATGACTGATTTTTCATGGCATGAGAACGGGGTCACAGTTTCGAGAGTGGAGAAATGATTGTGGATCAGAGTGCAGAAGGGCTTGAAATAAAGTTGGGGATGAGGAGGCAGAAGTTGTTTTTTAATGAGTCCCATTTCACTGCCATGCAATTCTGCTCTGAAAGGCCAGCTGCCTGCATGCAAATATTGGCTGTAGACCTATCAGGGATTTTCACTCTTGGCTACACATTAGAATTTCCTGGTGGGGGGATTTTTGAAAAATCTAGATGCCGGGGACCCCACCTCTACCCCCCTAGAGATGCTGATGGGACCCCGACATCAGAATCTTATAGTTCTTCATGTCAGTTTTGAAAACTCATGCCTAGCTCGGGGTCAGCAGACTGCTATTGTAAACAGCCAGACAGTAAATATTTTTGGCTTTATGGCCATGTGGTCTCTGTTATAACTACTCAACTCTGCTGTTTCCTGCATCAGAAGCCATAGTTATGTAATTGAACAGGCCTGGCTGTGTTTCAATCAGACATTATTTATAGATGGGGAAATTCAAAGTTCATATAATTTTTATGTGTCACAAAACAGGATTCTTTTGTTTTTTTTTTTTTCGATGATTTAAAAATGTTGGCTGGGCATGGTGGCTTATGTCTATAGTCCCAGCCCTTTAGGAGGCCAAGACAGGAGGGTTGCTTGAGGAGTTTGAGACCAGTCTGGGCAACATGATGAAACCCGTCTCTACAAAAGTAAAACAATTAGTTGGGCATGGTCGTGCACACCTGCAGTCCCAGCTACTCCAGAGGCTGAGGTGGGAGGATCGTTTGAGCCCAGGAGTTTTGAGGCTGCAGTGAACTATTTTTGCACCACTGCACTGTAGTCCTGGCAACAGAGGGAGACCCTGTCTTTATAAAAAACAATTTAAGGCTGGGTGCGGTGGCTCACGCTTGTGGTCCCAGCACTTTGGGAGGCCAAGGTGGGCGGATCGCCCTGAGGTCAGGAGTTCAAGACCAGCCTGGCCAACATGGTAAAACCCTGTCTCTAATAAAAATACAAAAATTAGTGGAGCGTGGTGGCACACACCTGTAGTCCCAGCTACTCGGGAGGCTGAGGCAGGAAAATCACTTGAACCTGAGAGGTGGAGGTAGCAGTGAGCTGAGATCACGCCGCTGCATTCCAGCCTGGGCGACAGAGCAAGACTCCCTTTCAAAACAAACAAACGAAACAAAACAAAAAATAATCTAAAAAGTTAAAACCGCTCTTAGCTTGTGGGAGATACAAAAACAGGTGGCCGAGTGGATTTGGCCCATAGGTCCTAGTTTGCCCACCACCCCTGGCCTAGCCAAGGTAGTCATTCCAGGGGGTACTGGTGGGGCAGATGGCTTGAGAAATTTCCAAGGTCCATTTCTGGAGAGCGTGGTTTTGTGCTGTGTGAACGATATCAGCCTTTACCGGGCTACACAGTGTTCTTTCTTGCTTTCTTGTTTGGAAGTAGTTGTAATTACAGAATTGCCTGGCTCAGAATCAGCTTTTAGCAGTGCGGGTAGCCGTTAGCATCTCTATTTTATAGAAGAAAAGAGAGGCAAGGAATTGAAGGTCTGATTAATGCCGGGGCCCTAGCCTAATGGCCCAACCTGGGCTCCTGTAATGCGATCCTGCAGAGGTACATGGTGGCTAAAGTGTTGCAAGCTGTTTACTTGGGCTAGGTCCAGGGATAAACTGTTAATTCCATCATGTGAGGAAACTGAGGCAGGGAGTATTGAAGTAACTTTCCCAGGATTACACAGGTTATAAGCGGTAGACTCTGGCTTCAAAGCCTAGGAGGATAGCCGCAGTCTACCAGAGTTTCTAAACTGTGGCTCTGTTGACACTTGGGGCTGTCCAATTCTTTGTAGGGTTGTCCTGTGCATTGCAGGGTGTTGTGCAGCATCCCTGGTCTCCACCCACTAGATGCCAGTAGTACATCCCCCAAGTTGTGACAACCAAAGATGTCTCCAGGTATTGCTCCCTGGGGAGCAAAATTTCCCCCAGTTAAGCACTCAGGGCCGGGCGCGGTGGTGCACGCCTGTAATCCCAGCACTTTGAGAGGCCAAGGTGGGCAGATCACCTGAGGTCAGGAGTTCGAGACCAGCCTGGCCAACATAGTGAAACCCCATTTCTACTAAAAATACAGAAATTAGCCGGGCGTGGTGGCGGGCGCCTATAGTGCCAGCTACTCGGGAGGCTGAGACAGGAGAATCACTTGAATCTGGGAGGCAGAGGTTGCAGTGAGCCGAGATGGTGCCACTTCACTCCAGCCTGGGTGACAGAGCTAGACTCTGTCTCAAAAAAAAAAAAACCAACCAACCAACCAAACAAACAAACAAAAAACCTCAGCATTATACATGTTTGTCTCTTATTTGAGAGGAATATAAGAGGCCATATGTGTAATGCAAGTTTTAAAAGTCCAATTAATAGAGGGGCTTCCATTTATCTCAGATTGTCTTTCTGCCTAGAAGTTAGATTCTGAGATCAGCTAGAGTTGGATTAGAAACGGGGTTCTGCCACTTGCCAGCTGTGTAACTGGAGGTAAATGGTCCTCTCTGAACCTCGATTTCCTCATTGTGAATTTGGAGATGACAGACTCCTCCATACAGGGCTGTGGAGATTCACTGAGAGGCCCCCTGTGCCCAGTCCACAGTGGGCAGCCGAGAATGTTGATTTCCTCCATTCCTGACACTATTCTGCCTGGTCTTGTGCTCTGGCAGCTGACTGTATTTGGTGTTTGGCTGACACCTCTGCTGTTGATTGTACCTGAAGTCATTTCCAAAGTCACCTTGAAACATTTCAGCTCTCACCCTTGCCATGCTGTATAAGGACAGGGCTTCTCACTGGACAGTGGCACTTAGGATGATCCTCCTTCAGTGGAAGCAAATGCTGGCCGAAGGTCAGCTCTCTAGAGCCAATGTTTGTTGGCTTCCAGCTTTATCAAAAAGAATTAAAATAGCCACTTGCCTGGAGATTGGGCCTGAAACAAGGCCAGTCCGGCAGCTTTGTGTGTTTGCTTGCCTAGCCTGCGGTAATGGGCTTGTGGCCTGCCTGATGGAGGAGGGGCTCTGTCACCAGTTTTGAAATCAACATGGTGGCCAAGAATGGTTTTTTTCCCCCTAGGCCACAGACGAAGTTTTTCTTTGTTGTGCTTTAGGTCAAATTGCTAGAGTTTTAATGTTTGTGTGTGTAGAAATGGGATGTCTCAGACTTTCTGAAGCTGAACCGTCAAGCCAGCCAGTCAGGGAAGGTCATGGACAGAATAAGGGGTGTGGCTGTGGGTGGGAATGTCAGTTAGTACAACCTCTGTGGAAAACAGTTTGGAGAGTTGTCAAGGAACTAAAATAGATCTGCCAGTCTCTCCAGCAATCCCACTACTGGGTATGTACACGAAGGGAAAGAAATCACTTGGTCAGATTCTCTTTTCATTGGGAGGATCTTAACATGATTGGTTGAAAACAAAAAATAAAATTAGCATGGAGTCCAGTTGTGGGGGCTCATGTCTGTAATCCCAGCACTTTGGGAGGCTGAGGCAGGCAGATCACTTGAGGTCAGGAGTTCAAGACCACTCTGGCCAACGTATAAAACCCCGTCTCTACTAAAAATACAAAATTTAGCCGGACATGGTGGCAGGCACCTGTAACCCTAGTTGCTCGGGAAGCTGAGGGAGGAAAATTGCTTGAACCCGGGAGGTGGAGGTTGCAGTGAGCCGAGATTATGCCACTGCACTTCAGCCTGGGTGACAGAGTGAGACTCAGTCTCAAAAAAAATAAAATAAAATAAAATAAAGAAATAATTATATCAAAAGATACCTGTACTTGTATAGTTATCACAGCACTATTCACAGTAGCAAAGATATGGAATCAACCTAAGTGTCCATCAACAGATGACTAGATAAAGAAAATTTGCTATATATATATATATATATATATATATATATGTATAATTTTTTTTATGGCTCAGTAGTATTCTTTTGTGTGTGTGTGTGGTGTGTGTGTGTGTGTATATACCTACATGTATACATGTATATATGTATCTCTATATATGTGTATATAATGTGTATATATTCACACGTATGTGGATATGTGTACATATATGTACACATATACGTGTATCTATGTGTGAGTATATATAGATATGTATATATATGTGTGTACAGTATACATATATATACACACACACCAGGGAATACTGTGCCACAAAAAAGAATGACATCATGTCTTTTGCAGCAACATGGATACAACTGGAGGCCATTTTTAAAAAAATGATTTAATTTTTTAAATTAATTAATTTCTTTTGAGACTAGATTATAAGACTGCCTAATTTTTGTATTTTTGGTAGAGATGGAGTTTTGCCATGTTACCCAGGGCATTCCTGAGCTCAAGCGATCCACCCGCCTCGGCCTCCCAAAGTGCTGGGATTACAGGTGTGAGCCACTGCACCCAGCCGAGGCCATCATCTTAAATGAAATAAGTCAGAAAGTCAAATATCACATATTCTCACTGTGGGAGTGAAATAGTGTTTCCACATGGATGTAGAGTATGGAATAATAGACACTGGAGACTTGGAAGGGTGGAAGGGTGGGAGGAGTGTGGGATGAAATACTACCTGTTAGATACAAGGTGTACTATTTGAGTGATGGTTACACTACAAGTCCACACTTCATCACTACATAATATATCCATGTAACAAAACAGCACTCTACACCCTAAATTTATACAAACAAGAATGGGGAGCGTGGATGGGCAGGGAGCAGGCCATGGGCTTCATGGAGCCTGGAGCAGATGAGTGGCCTGCTGCTCTTCCTGGTTAGGTTAGGAGATCAGCTGTATCTCTGCATCACTGCATTGAGTGATAATATAGCACTTACTATGCACCAACACCATCTTTTACTTACTAGGTCTTGACATATTTAATCCTCAGAACCTTATTTAACCTTTATTTCTATGTATTGACTTATGAATGAAGTACGTGTTATTATCCCCATTTTACAGATGGGAAACTGAGTGCTTTGCCCAAGGGGCACTGGAGTGGCTGTGGCTTTGAGTGTTCCTCTTACAAAATTAATAGCTTTTTTCTTATTGAAAATAACACATCATTGCAGAACATCTTTTAAAACATAGCAAAGAGATAACGGCTCTTAATACTTTAGCATTTTTTCCCCCAGATCAGGGGTCTGTCTGCAAATGATGTCCCTTGGGTTGCATCTACCTTTTTTTGTAAATAAATAAAGTTCTCTCTTTTTTTTTTTTTTTAGGTAGAGTTTCACTCTGTTGCCCAGGCTGGAGTGCAGTGGTGTGATCTCGGCTCACTGCAACCTCCACCTCCCGGGTTCAAGTGATTTTTGTGCCTCAGCATCCCCAGTAGCTGGGACCACAGGCATGCACCACCATGCCCAGCTACTTTTTGTATATTTTTAGTTGGGATGGGGTTTCATCATGTTGGCCAGGCTGGTCTCAAACTCTTGCCCTCAAGTTATCTGCCCATCTTTGCCTCCCAAAGTGCTGGGATTACAGGGATTACAGGTGTGAGCCACCGTGCCCGGCTTAGCATTAACCTTTTAGAAGCTAGAAAGTAGATAAATGAGTGGTCACTGGCTTAAGGCTGAGTCCTAATGGAGCAGTGAGGAAAGTTGGGGACCCCTGGCCATCTGTACCACAGAACCCCCAAAAGGCATGGTTTCTGGCAGCAAGGGATGGCCCTGGAGCTGAGGGGTAAGGAGGGTACCAAAATGAGAAGGACTGGGTGGAAGAGTCCCAGGTCCCCTCCCCTGTCTCCTGCGGAAGGGGCTGTCCACTTCGACCCCAACAGAAGGCAGCAGTTCAAAGGGACATATGGAGGGTCTTGGGAGAGGGGATCGACAGGCACAGTTGAGGGCATGGGGCCTGTATCCCAAATAGGAAGATAAGGGTCTGAATACGTGCTGAATTCTTAGAACTTCCCCATTCCCCCCGGGGCTCCAGGCTGACCTTTACTGTCCAGGCAGAAGACTGGAAAACTTCTCCCTGGGGAATCTGGCCAGCAAGAGAGAAAGACACGAAGATACTGACTCAGGGGATCCCTAACGCACTCCTACCTCACCCTACCTTGAGCTCAGGGTCAACCAGGTCCACCACAGTCTCAGAAATTCTGTTCTCACTCATAGTCACAAGGTTGGAACCAAGGCTTCCCTGACATTTGGGTTCAGTTTCTTTTTCTTTTCCATTTTCTTTTTTGAGATGGAGTTTTGCTCTTGTTGCCCAGGCTGGAGTGTAATGGCACAATCTCAGCTCACTGCAACCCCCGCCTCTCAGGTTCAAGCAATTCTCCTGCCTCAGCCTCCCATGTAGGGGGGACTACAGGTGCACGCCACCAAGCCCGGCTAATGTTTTGTATTTTTAGTAGAGATGGGGTTTCACCATGTTGACCAGGCTGGTCTCAAGCTCCTGAACTCAGGTGATTCGCCTGCCTCGGCCTCCCATAGTGCTGGGATTACAGGCGTGAGCCACCGCACCCAGCCCTGAGGTCCGGTTTCTCATATGTAAGTCAAGGTCCAAACTAGTAGACACAGGAAGCTTGGAAGAAACAGAAACAAAGAGAAGTTTAGAAAGCTCTCATTAATATCGTCATTGAGGTCAGACAGGATGTTGCACTCATAGGAAGAGGATGCTATAACGAAGGGAACATTTGCAGGCCAAAAACAGGCTCGTAGACATCAAAAACATGATAGCAGAAATGAAGAACTCCACTGACTGTTTAGAAGATGAGGCTGAGAAAAATCAACCAGCAAGTAGAAGAAGAGAGAGAATAGGAAAGGGGAAAAATACATAAACCAGTAGGCCAGTGTAGGAATTTCAACATCCAAATAAAGGACTTCGGGAAAAAATAGAGAAAAAAAGAGGCAAGGACATCCTCAAGGAAGTATTTGTTTCTTGTTGTTGTTGTTGTCATTGTTGTTGTTTTTTGAGATGGAGTCTCGCTCTATTGCCCAGGCTGGAGTGCAGTGGCGCAATCTTGGCTCACTACAACATCTACCTCCTGGGTTCAAGTGATTCTCCTGCTTCAGCCTCCTAAGTAGCTGGGATTACAGATGCACACTACCATGCCCGGATAATTTTTGTATTTTTAGTAGAGATGGGGTTTCACCATGTTGGCCAAGCTGGTCTCTAACTCCTGACCTTAAGTGATCTTCCCACTTTAGCCTCCAAAAGTGCTGGGATCACAGGCGTAAGCCACCATGTTCAGCCCATCAAGGAAGTATTTGAAGACAAATTCCCAGGATGGAAGTTTCCAGATTGAGAGGGCCTGAGAGATGTGCAGCCTCATTGGTGGAAGCAGACACATACCTGAGCCCATCACTGTGAAATCGTAGAGTTCTGGGGACAGAGGGATGCTCCTGTAAGCATCTGGGTATGAAAAAACAGGTCACCTACAAAGGATCAAGGATCAGAATTACTCTTGTTCTAGCAGCCTTAGAAGCCACAACACATGGCACAAGGCTTCTAAAACTCTGAAGAAGGTTTTCCTTCCTGGAATTTCTTTTTGTTTGAGATAGAGTCTCACTCTGTCGCCCAGGCTGGAGTCCAGTGTCACGATCTCGGCTCACTGCAACCTCCATCCTCCGGGTTCAGTCGATTCTCCTACCTCAGTCTCCCAAGTAGCTGGGATTACAGGTGCACACCACTGTGTCTGGATAACTTTTGTATTTTTTGTAGAGATGTGGTTCACCATATTGGCCGGGCTGGTCTCAAACTCCTGACCTCAAGTGATCTACCCACCTCAGCCTCCCAAAGTGCTAGGATTACAGGCATGAGCCACCATGCCTGGCCCTTCCTAGCATTTCATACACAGCCAAGCGGTAAGGTTGAATGTGAGGGCAGGAGAAAGGCTGAAGTGCAATGGTACAATCCTAGCTCACTGCAGCCTTGACCTCCTGGGCTCAAGTGATCCTCCTACCTTAGCCTCCTGAGTAGCTAGGACTACAGACAGGTGCCACCATGCCTGGCTAATTTAAATTTTTTTTTTTTTTGAGATGGAGTCTGACCCTGTTGCCCAGTCTGGAGTGCAGTGGCGTAATCTCGGCTCACTGCAACCTCCGCCTCCCGGGTTCAAGCAATTCTGCCTCCTCGGCTTTCCAAAGTGCTGGGATTACAGGTGTGAGCCACCACACCTGGCCCTGAATAGCCTTTCTTAGAAAGCTACTTGAGGATATCTTCCACTGAAACCAGAGGGTAAACCAAGGAAGAGCAACACACAGGAGACAGGAAACAGGAGATTCAACATAGACTCAAAGGGAATCTCCAGGGTGATGGTGATAAGGAAGCCCAGTCAGGAATAGGGCAGGGAAATGGAGGGCATCATTGTCATGTGCCCTGCCATTCTACCGTCTTGTTAAGTGGATGAAACTACTGGAGGATATGCCCCAGAAAAACAAGGGAGTCTACCAAGAAAGACGAGCCACCCATTCCCCCAAATTAGGAATCCAACCCCAAGGAAAGGCAAAGGGAATTCTAAGGATGTCAGCAAAGGGAAGCCCCAAAATGATGGTGATGTAGGGGCCTAGAGGACAGCCAGTACCTATAGAAGGAGAACAGAGGCCGCCAGGAGAGATGCCACCAGTGGAAAAAAGCAGAACTGATCAATTATTTATTATTATTATTTTTAATGAGATGGGGTCTTGCTTTGTTGCCCAGGCTGGTCTCGAACTCCTGGTCTCAAGCAATCCTCCTGCCTTGGGCTCCCAAAGTGCTGGGATTACAGGTATGAGCCACTGCATGTGGCCTAATCAATTATCTTATGTGTACTGGGAATCTATTAGGAGGAGTGGGGTGATTTAGCAACAGGTACAAGGAACACTAAGTAAAGGAAAAAAATCATTAACTCCAGGAAAAGGCAAAAAGAAAGGAACTAAAATCTGGTACACTGCAGCTCTCATATGTGAATAATGATCACAAACTTCGTATGTCAATAATGATCACAAACTAGTGAAACATTGAATACCCAGTTTGCTAAATTACAGTAGACTTCTATGGTATTGACCAGCTGGTGGAGGGGAGCCGATGGGGTGGCCTTGTGAGATAACTAAATTCACATCTCTCAGGATGGGAAGGCCGTAGATGCTGTCTCACATGGATGACTCACAAGATTGTATACACTTGTTGTTTAGGACTATGGAGATGTGTAATTGCTAGAAAAAATCAGCATCAGTTTCCTCTGGTGTGGAGGGACAGAGCAGGAAACCTGTTTTGTTGTTAAACATTTAAAAAATTGTTTTCAGTTTTCTAAAGAAATTTTGTGGGCTGGGCGTGGCGGCTCATGCCTGTATTTTGGAAGGTCGAGGTGGGAGGATCACTTGAAGCCAGGAGTTCAAGACTAGCCTGGGCAACAAAGTGAGACCCCTGTCTCTACAAAAAATAAAATTTAAAAACTTCTGAAATACAAATGTAGAAAAGTACATGAAAGATGTTAATACCATGTAATAAGTCTGAACGATTAGAATGTGTGGACTTCTTCCCTGATCATAAAACTCTTACCCTTGTTATAAGTTTTTTAGTATTATTTGGGTTCCTAAACGATGGGCATGTAAAGTAAAAATTAACTTAGGATTAAAAACCTACACATCCACCTTGGGACAGGTAGAAGAAACTGCACCTTCTAGTTCATGTGCTGGTACCTTAGCTGGCCTCTTAAGGTGCTTTCAGTTGGGTACAGTGGTTCACGCCTGTAATCCCAATGCTTTGAAAGGCTTTGACGTCACTTGACATCAAGAGTTTGGACCAGCCTGGGCAACATAGTGAGACCCCATCTCTACAAAAATGTTTAAAAATTGGCTGGGCTTGGTAGTGCACCTCTGTGGTCCCAGCTACCCAAGGATGTTGAGGCTGCAGTGAGCCACGATTGCACCACTGCATACTAGCCTGGGTGACAGAATGAGATCCCGTCTCAAAAAAAAAAAAGAGAGAGAAGGTGCTTCCTGCCCTTGAGCCTCCTTGTAAATTGCTTCAGGGGCTCTGGAGAGCAAGTGCAAAGCAGGGGGGCTCTGGTGCACTTCGGCTCCTCTGCCCCACTGGCTTTACAGGTGCCGAGCTCTGAGTCCTGGGCTTCTTGCCTCATGCACATCTGTCCCTCATTCTTACTCTGCAGGCCAAGCATGTCGGGACTCCACCTGGTGAAGAGGGGACGGGAACACAAGAAGCTGGACCTGCACAGAGACTTTACCGTGGCTTCTCCCGCTGAGTTTGTCACACGCTTTGGGGGGGATCGGGTCATCGAGAAGGTATGGACGGGTCTCGGCACTCTGGGTGGGGTCCGATTGGGGTGCAGGGGCCCCTCCTGTCAGCTGGAGGTGGGAGATTCGGGTTCAGGCTCGTTCTGCCTGCTGCAGAGAGGGGGTGAGGGCCACACTCCTCTGAGTTGAGGGTTAATAGTTTAACCCTCAAATAGAAATAATAGTGAAACCTCTTTCAAAGGGCTATTGTGAGGATGAAATGAAATAACGCAGGTAAAACACATTGTACTGTAAAACACTCATAAAGTGTCAAGGGTGATCACAATGACACCAAAGGAATGAAAAAAATCATTCACTGGGCTCGGCACAGTGGCTCATGCCTGTAATCCCAGCACTTTGGGAGGATAAGGTGGGCAGATCATTTGGGCCCAGCCTGGGTTTGTGTTCAAGTTCAAGACCAGCATGGGCAACGTGACGAAATCCTGTCTCTGCAAAAAAATAAAAAAATTAGCAGGATGTGGTGGTGTACACCTGTAGTCCCAGCTACTCGGGAGGCTTAGGTGGGAGGATCACTTGAACCTGGAAGGTCAAAGCTGCAGTGAGCTGTGATTGCACCACTACACTCCAGCCTGGGTGACAGAGCAAGACTCTGTCTCAAAAAAAAAAAAAAAAAAAAAAAAATATATATATATATATATATATATATATTTCATCCAAACATCCATCCATCCATCCATCCATCCAACCATCCATCCATCCAACCATCCATCCATCCATTTGATGATCCATTCATGTGGATGGCAGACTTTGAGCTCCTGCTCTGTGCTGGGGTGTGTGCCATGGAAATACACAGAAATACCAAGAGGAATGATGTGCTGCGGGGGCTGCAGGAGGCTCTGCAGCTGTGAGGTGGACTCGGGGTAGCACGTGGCCCCCAGTGCAGGTAGATCTGCATCTTCAGCTCCTTCCTTGTCTTCCTATGCAGGTGCTTATTGCCAACAACGGGATCGCTGCCGTGAAGTGCATGCGCTCCATCCGCAGGTGGGCCTATGAGATGTTCCGCAACGAGCGGGCCATCCGGTTTGTTGTGATGGTGACCCCCGAGGACCTTAAGGCCAACGCAGGTACCTGGGCCTTGACCCTCTCCTCCCATCACGCCCCATCCTTGCCTGCCCTCGTCTCCTTCCCCTGTGCCTAGGCAAGTCCATCCTGGACTCCCGATGGTCGGGACCTCTTGTGAGTCTGTATTTATTTGTCCTTCCTTCTTTATTTAATTAAAACATCTGCTGACCTCAAGAACAACTCATGTGCCTTACAAAAATGCAGATGGTTAACATGCAGAGAGGAAATTCAATCTTTGAGAAATGTCTGTGTTCTAGCAGATTGGGGGCTGTTTCTCCTGGTGTTTCTCCTACAGGTGTATGTAATTGTATTTCAATCATTTGTTCATTCTTCTGTTCATTTGCCTAAGTTTATTATAATGAATCATTCTATAAACCACTGTTGGATGATTTACTTTTTTCCTGAACTTTTTTCTGCTGTGTTTTCTGAAGGTTGTTAAAAACAAAAACCTCAGCCAGAGTGCTGGCTCACGCCTGTAATCCCAGCACTTTGGGAGGCAAAGCGGGAGGACTGCTTGAGCCCTTGAGTTCGAGAGCAGCCTGGGCAACATAATAAGACCCTGTCTCTACAAAAAATAAAAAAAAAAAAATTAACTGGGTACAGTGGCACACACCTGTAGTCTCAGCTACTCAGGAAGCTGAGGTGGGAGGATCGCTTCAGCCCAGGGGGTCTAGGCTGCAGTGAGCTGTGATTACACCACTGCATTCCAGCCTGGGAAACAGACTGAGACTCTGTCTCAAATAAAACAACATAAACCTAAAAGCATAACTCAGGTCTGAGCACAGTGGCTCACGCCTGTAATCCCAGCACTTTGGGAGGCCAAGATGGGCGAATCACTCGAGGCCAGGAGTTTTGAGATCAGCCTGCCCAATGTGGTGGAACCCCATCTCTACTAAAAATACCTCCCAAAAAATAGCCGGGCATGGTGGCAGGCACCTGTAGTCCCAGCTATTCAAGAGGCTGAGGCAGGAGAATTGTTTGAACCCAAGAGGTGGAGGTTACAGTGGGCTGAGATCACCCCACTGCACTGCGGCCTGGGTGACAGAGTGAGACTCTGTCTCAAAAAAAGAAAAAAGCAAAACAAAAACCAACATAAGTCAGGTCTTCAGGTCTTTTCGTGCTTCTCCTTAAAGTGCATCAGAGGCTGTGTGCTGTTCCCAGTATTAGCAACCTCAGCACCATCCCCTAAGCCTTCCTGCCCCAAGCTCTTCGCGGACATGCCTCATTTGTTACTTACAGCTCTGTTTTACACATGGCACAGTCGAGGCACAGGGACGTGAATTTATCACTTGTCCAGGGTCACACAACCATCATGTGATGCAGGTGGGATGGGAACCCTGGTCTGGGTTCAGAGCATTATCCAGTGGGTCCTCCCATCTTGGTTAGTCTAAAATTCAAGATTCTCAACCAGGCCCGTTAAGTCCCCTCCTGGCTCCATCTCGAACCTCTTGTCCTCCATCAGCCGAGTACCAGTTACGCTGGCCTCTGGCAGCTCGTGGGCCTGTTGCAGAGTCTTGGCACCTGCTGGAGCCTCTATTGAAGGTGCTTCTCCCAGAGCCCTTTGTGCAGTGGACTCCCTCTCCACCCAGCCTGTAGGTCTCAACATGATCATCGCATCTCTCTCAGAGAACCTCACTTATTTTCTTCCCAGCACTGACCTGAGTCTGTAGTTACTGTGTTTATTTTCTTGTTTATCTTCTCCAACATAAAAGAAAAATTGGACAAGGACCAGGAAGGCTGTCTAGCCGCTCACTTCATCATCTCTGGAATCTCCCCATTGGCCGACGCTTCTGTGTTTGATGAACGTAGGAGGCAGGCAGGCCGGAAGGAACAGCTGCTCTGGGGTTTCTTTCTGTGTTTGCATGTAAAGTGCCACATTGTTCAATTTCAGGATCTTAGCAATTCTATAGTACAGATGTCCCAACCCCTGTGTTTGGATTGAGTCTAACTTTTCCTAGTCCAAAACACTGCTCAGTGGCTGTTCTCTGACTTTGGCCTCATTGATATGTGGGTTTTTGTTTGTTTGTTTGTTGTTGTTGTTGTTTTGAGATGGGAGTCTCGCTCTGTTGCCCAGGCTAGAGTGCAGTGGTGCGATCCTGCTCACTGCAGCCTCCACCTCCCAGGTTCAAGCAATTCTCGTGCCTCAGCCTCCCAAGTAGCTGAGATTTCAGGCATGCACCACCACGACTGGCTAATTTTTGTATTTTTAGTGGAGATGGAGTTTCACCATGTTGGCAAGGCTAGTCTTGAACTCCTGACTTCAGGTGATCTGCCCGCCTCAGCCTCCCAAAGTGCTGGATTACAGGTGTCAGCCACCGCGCCCAGCCAACGTGTGTTTTTTTTTAAGGACATATTCCTAGACATGGAATTTCTGGCTTAAAGAGCATGAGTATTTTAAAATCAAAACATTGCGTTATGTTCAGCCTTAAAAAGGAAGGAAATCCCGTCATATGTTACAACACAGATGAACCTTGAGAACATTATGCTGGTCACAAAAAGTGAAATAAGCCAGTCACAAAAAGACAAATACTGCATGATTCCATGTATAAGGGATAACTAGAGTAGTGCAATTCATAGAAAGAGAGAGAGTAGATCGTTGGTTGCCAAGGACTTCAGGGAGGGAGAAAAAGGGAGTTGTTCATGAGTATAGAGTTTCAGATTCATAAAATGAAAAAGTTCTGGACATCTGTTTCACAATATAAATATACTTCACTATTGAAGTGTACACTCAAAAATGGTTAAGATGGTAAATTTTATGTTTTGGTTTTTTTTTTAACCATAATTTAAAACTCCGATTGTATTTTTGTTTGTTTGTTTTTTGAGACAGGGCCTTGCTCTGTCGCCCAGGCTGGAGCACAGTGACATGATCACGACTCACTATAGCCTCGACCTTCCAGACTCAAGTGATCCTCCTGCCTTAGCCTCCCAAGTAGCTGGGACTATAGGCATGCACCACCATTCCTGGCTACTTTTTTTGGATTTTTTTTTTTTTTTTTTTTGTAGAACAAAGTCTCCGTGTGTTGCCCAAACTGGTCTTGAATTCCTGGCCTCAAGCGATCCTCCTGCCTCTGCCTCCCAAAGTGCTGGGATGACAGGCATGCACCTCCGCACCCAGCCCTATTATATTATTTAATGGTAAAACGATATTAAAATAAACTTTAAATAGGATATTTTTTTAAAAACCCACCTCTAATCCCAGTCTGTTGACAGATTACTTCCTTCTTCCTTCGTTCCTTTCCAGGCCTTCCAGGCCTTGTCCAGAAACATATCTGTATCACGTAATTAAAATCATATTTCATTTTCTTTAAATTTTCTTTTTTTTTTTTATTAGACAGAGTCTCATTCTGTCCCCCAGGCTGGAGTGCAGTGGTGTGATCTCAGCTCACTGCTACCTCCGCCTCCTGGGTTCAAGCGATTCTCCTACCTCAGCCTCCTGAGTACCTTGGATTACAGGTGCCCACCACCATGCCCAGCTAATTTTTGTATTTTTAGTAGAGACAGAATTTCACCATGTTGCCCAGGCTGGTTTCGAACTCCTGGCCTCAGGCCATCTGCCTGCCTCGGCCTCCCAAAGTGCTGGGATTACAGGCATGAGCCACCACGCCCGGCCTTCTCTTTACATTTTCATATGTGTTTGTCCATTGTTAACACAGAAATCTGCATGGTTCTGCTTTCCATGGCTGTACATAGTCACATCTTGTAATGTTCTGCCATTGATTTCAGTCTGTCAGAAGTTCCTTCCTTCTCCCTCCCGTTTAATTTCAGAGTACATCAAGATGGCGGATCATTACGTCCCCGTCCCAGGAGGGCCCAATAACAACAACTATGCCAATGTGGAGCTGATTGTGGACATTGCCAAGAGAATCCCTGTGCAGGTAGACGGACCGGGGTGCCCGATTGTGGCCCCTGAGTGTGGGATGATGCCCCTAGGTTCTAGTTCAATTCCACAGTTCACAAGGGGTGGAGGGTCCAGATCCCACAAGGCTCCAAATTCCTGGGCTGATATAACACAGAAAAGAGTGTTCAAGTGATGCGAAGCACATTCTGTTTTTTAAAAGAAATTTTATAGACAGAATCTCGCCATGTTGGCCAGGCTGGTCTCGAACTCCTGGGCTCAAGTGATCCTCCTGCCTTGGCCTCCCAAAGTGCTGGGATTACAGGCGTGAGTTACTGTGCCTGGCTGGGAGGCATATTCTTAAAGGAAGATTGTTGCTCACCCCTTTCTGTGTTTGCAGGCGGTGTGGGCTGGCTGGGGCCATGCTTCAGAAAACCCTAAACTTCCGGAGCTGCTGTGCAAGAATGGAGTTGCTTTCTTAGGTAGAGTGTGTCCCCATCAGATACGTGGGAATTGGGGCGTTGCTGGGACACTCTGCTGGGTCTGACCCTCTTTCTACTCCTGTCCTGTAAAGCGGAGGTCCGTTTGATTTCCCACCTCACACTTTCGTTGCGAGGAGTGAGTGAGTCCCAGGGTGGAAGGGCACATAGCTAATCTGCCAACTCATGGAATTAGGAGCTGCCCGCTTTTCAAAGGAAGACACACAGGCAGCCAACAAGCATATGAAAAAAAGCTCAACATCACTGATCATTAGAGAAAAGCAAGTCAAAACCAGAGTGAGATACCATTTCTTGACAGATTCTGAGATTGTGGAGAAAAGGGAACGCTTATGCACTGTTGGTGGGAGCGTGAACTAGTTCAACCATTGTGGAAAACAGTGTGGCAATTCCTCAAAGAGCCAAAAATAGAACTACCATTTAACCCAGCAATCCTGTTACTGGGTATATACCCAGAGGAATATAAAATCATTCAACCATAAAGACGCGTGAACACGAATGTTTATTGCAGCACTATTCACAATAGCAAAGGCATGGAGTCAAGCTAAATGCCCATCAATAACAGATTGGATAAAGAAAATGTGGTACATATACACCGTGGAATACTATGCAGCCATCAAAAATACTGAGATTATGTCTTTTGTGGGAACATGGATGGAGCTGGAGGCCATTATCCTTAGCAGACTAACACATGAACAGAAAACCAAATATTACATGTTCTCACTTACAAGTGGGAGCTAAATGATGAGAACACATAGACACAAAGAGGGGAACAGCAGACACTACTTGAGGGTGAAAGGCGAGAGGAGGGAGAAAAGCAGAAAAAATAACTATTGGATACTAGGCTTGGTACCTGGGTGATGAAATAATCTGTACCACAAACCCCTGTGACATAAGTTTACCTGTATAACAAATTTGCACATGTAATTATGTCCATGTCCTTGTGTAGTTTAGGGGAATCACTTACTATCATGTAATAAATCCCAGCTTCTCCTTACTGGTGGGTCTGAAAACAGTCTTGCCCAAATGTGAAACAGCTCAGTGCAGATCAATACCTGATATTCACCTGAGGTACAGCCAGGAGTCCCATGCCCACTGACGTTTTCTCTGTGGACTCTGAGTACATGTGGGCATCTGTCCTGTCTGACAGTCACCCAGGACTCTCATTATCAGTCTTAATTCCTCTGGGGGTTGATGATCCAGCCCACTGGACAAACTACAGCTCATAGGCCAAATCCAGCCTATGGCTTGCCTTTGTAAATAAAGTTTTATTAAAACATGGTCATGCTCATTCATTTATGTATTGCCTATGGCTGCTTTCACCCTACACTGGCAAAGTTGAGTCATTGTGACAGAGACCTGCAGGCTCGCAAAACTGAAAGTATTTCCCATCTGGCTCTTTATAGAAAGAGTTTGCTAACCTATGGTCCAGCTCTTTGAGCTCCTAGCTTACCTCTTGATCTAGCTTTCTGCCTTCCCTCCAAAGTGAATTTTGTATATGCCACTGTAGCCTAGGCTGTAACTCACAACAGGTTTACAATCCACATATGTTGAAAGTTGACTGATGCAATAGCAGACTAACAGATTATTTTTCTTCCCTAACGTGAGGTTAAGCTCCTTGAGAACTGGGACCAGAGAATTTTCTCTGTCATCTGCTCCTCACTTGGCCCTACCACCGTGCATTCGGTCGGCATTCAGCCTCGAGGGTCTTGTGACTGACCAGATTCTGCTTCCCTTCTTGTCCCCGACTCCTCAGGCCCTCCCAGTGAGGCCATGTGGGCCTTAGGAGATAAGATCGCCTCCACCATTGTCGCCCAGACGCTACAGGTCCCAACCCTGCCCTGGAGTGGAAGCGGTAAGGGACCCTGAGCTCCCCTCTGGGGGAGCTTCTCAGCCCAGTCTTGGTAATGTGAACAGTCAGGGTGACAGAAGTGTGCTTGTAACAATTCTTTCCATTACAAATGTTACTTACTTTTATTTTTTAGTCATTAGCAAAATATTTTAAAATTTTAAATTAGTAAACAAGTGGTACAATTTATTGTAGGCAATTTAGAAAATATAAGAGGTACAAAAAAGACATGGAAATCATTCATAATCCTATGACCCAGTATTGAATATTTATTACATTGTAGGTATCTACCTTTCCAACCTTTTTCTGGGCATATTCTTTGAAAAAAAAAAAAAGACAGATCTTGGCCAGTGGCTCATGTCTGTAACCACCCCCCTACCCAGTGCTTTCAGAGGCTGAGGGAGGAGGATCACTTGAAGCCAGGAGTTCAAGACCAGCCTAGGCAACATAGCAAGACCCCATCTCTAGAAAAAGTAAAAAAAAAAAATTAACTGGTTATGGTGGTGCATGCCTGTAGTCCCAACTACTCAGGAGGCTGAGGCAGGAGGATGGCTTGAGCCTAGGAGGTCAAGGTTACAGTGAACTGTGGTGGCACCACTGCACTCCAGCCTGGGTGATGAGACCCTGTCTTTAAAAGGAAACAACAACCCATCTTACATTTCCTAGTTTGTGACTTTTTTTTTTCCTCACTAATGAATATCTTTCAATATAAAAAATACACTTTACACCATTTAAGATGCCTGCATAGGATTATATCTTATGGATGTATCATAATTTACTTAACAGTCCTCATAGTTAAACAATTTAGATTGTTTCCAATTTATTTTTTCTAATTTAAAAAATATTGAAAGGAATGGAGCTTTGATAATCTTACAGCTAAATGTATGTGTGCATTTTAATAATTTTCTTAGGATAAATTCCTAACCGTGGAGTTTCTAGGACAAATTAAAAAATAAATAGGACAGTCTCAAAAGTTTCCTATTAAATTTGTTTTTTTTCCCCCAAAAGTTGAATTTTAAATTTGGGATTGAAAATTTGCTTTCATTTGTTTAATCTTTGCATGGTTTTGGGAAATAATTATTCACATATAAATGACTCCATAAGGTAGAATTGGGATTTTTTTTTTTGGATTTAGATTAATATGGTTGTTGTTGGTTGACTCAGTCTGAGTTTCTTTCCTTTTTTGTTGTTTTGTTTTCGAGACAGGGTCTCACTCTGTCACCCAGGCTAGACTGTAGTGGCATAGTCATAGCTCACAGCAGTCTTGACCTCCTGGGCTCAAGTGATCCTCCTGTATCAGCCTCCTGAGTAGCTGGGACTATAGGCCCATGCCACCATGCCTGGCTAATTATAAATTTTTTTTTTTTGTAAAGACAAGGTCTCACTATATTGCCAGGGTTGGTCTTAAAGTCCTGGGTTCAAGTGATTCCGCCTACCTCAGCCTCCCAAAGTGCTGGGATTACAAGCATGAGCCACCACACCTGGCAGTTAGTTTCTTAAGCTTGATTTCTCACTCAAGGTTGGGTTAGTTCTTGGGGAAATGAAAAGCCACTGTGAGAAGCTGAAGGGAGTGTCTGTATTCCGCTGGTCCAGAAGCCCAGGTCTAGCACTATGTCAGCAGGGAGAGGCCCTGTGGTTTCTGGGTTGTGTATGTTTCTCCTGGATTTGGGAGGAATCAGCTTTCTTTGTGACTCTCCAGGCCTGACAGTGGAGTGGACAGAAGATGATCTGCAGCAGGGAAAAAGAATCAGTGTCCCAGAAGATGTTTATGACAAGGGTTGCGTGAAAGACGTAGATGAGGGCTTGGAGGTAAATGCAGAGCCTGTGGGGCCAGGGGGGCCAGAACTGAACTGCCTCTGTCCTGGTAGCGGTTGGCAACTGGCTAACCTCTAAAGTGGTCTGTTTGTCCTTTGCACCCAGGCAGCAGAAAGAATTGGTTTTCCATTGATGATCAAAGCTTCTGAAGGTGGCGGAGGGAAGGGAATCCGGAAGGCTGAGAGTGCGGAGGACTTCCCGATCCTTTTCAGACAAGTGAGCAGTTCTTGCTGTGTCTTTTCCCATCTGTCTTTGGGAATTGTTTGTGGGCTGCCAGATTATTTCTCTTAGCATTATTCTGTGACAGTCAAGAAGACATTCGTAGGAGCTGGATGTATTGTTGTATCGTATTTTGCAACAAATGCGTACATTTTTACTCAGAAAAGCCCACGGTTTTGTGTTGATCTTGACAGCATCTTTTAGGTAGTTCAAGTCTATAAATCAGTGTATGTAGAAATGATTTCAGAGATACAGGATCAAAATAGCTGTTTGTGACTATGTTGGCCTATAGAGGAATGGGATATTTTATAAATTTTAGTACTCTTGGTATTTCTAATGTTTCTAGATGATCTATTTTATTTTATTTTTGAGACAGAGCCTCACTCTGTCACCCAGGCTGGGGTGCAGTGGCACAATCTCAGCTCACTGCAACCTCTGCCTCCCAGGTTCAAATGATTCTAGTGCCTCAGCCTCCTGAGTAGCTGGGATTACAGGCGTGTGCCACCACACCCCGCTCATTTTTGTCTTTTTAGTAGAGACAGAGTTTCACCATGTTGGCTGGGCTGGTCTCAAACTCTTGGCCTTGAGTGATCCGCCCACCCTGGCCTCCCAAAGTGCTGGGATTATGGGTGTGATCCACTGCACCCCGCCTGATCAATTTTAACTGTAGGAACGAATTGCATATTTACTTACTGGTAGCTAGTTTTCCTCTTTTAAAACCTTATGTCTGTTATTAGCAATGTTTAGAAAACATTTATACTGACAATCTTCCCATTCTTAAAGCTATTTTAATATTTCTAGCTTTTCTTCTAGACCTTCTTCATATGTATATTTTAAAGAGCTGTATTCAGTCTACACAAAATTTTGTTCTGCATTTAAAGCATTCCAAATTGTAGATCATGAATATTATTATGTTATTCCTGCCTTGGCAATTATTTTGATGATTACTCAATATTTTATGTGTGGCTATAGCCTTATTTATGAAACCTTTCCTTTTTTGTTAAATGTTTAGCTTATTTCTACTTTATTATGAATAATAATACTATAGTATAATATGATATTTAGTACTATAAATAACACTTAGCTCGTTTTTCTTCTTCTTAATTATTTTCTTGGATAAAGACTTGGGGAGAAAGACTTAGTTAAATAGCACACACTTTACATGCACTTTGAAACACATATCAGTACATTGCTTTCTAGGAGTTTTACTAATTATACCACTCTTGGTATGATATGTGAATGTTGTATAAAGCAGCAGTTTCACTACCATTGTATCGCTGTTGGGGTGTACAGGTGTTTTGGGGATTTGGGTGGGGGGAAGAATTGATATTAAAAGGGAAGTTGCAGCAGCAGTACAGAAAGTTCACATCTATCCTTCACCCAGTTTCACTCGTTAACATTTTTCATATAACTTTGCAACTAAGAGATTAACATGGGCACTTTTCTGTTTGGTAAACTCCAGACTAGATTGAATTTCATCCGTTTTTGCACCAATGTCCCTTTCCTGTTGCAGGATTCAGTCCTGGATTCCATATTGCATTAGGGGTCATACAGATTTTAAAGCTTTTTTGCTTTTTAAAAAATAGACTTTATTTATTAGAGTAGTTTTGGGGTCACAGCAAAATGGAGCAGAAAGAATAGAGAGTTCCCACATACCCCAGGCCCTCATGTGCACACAGATGCCCAAGCTTTTTTATTTTACTTATATGAGTGCACTATGAATATGTTCTTAACGTAGAGTCAATCAAGTCAGCCATGTGTTAAGAATAAAAAAGGAAAAACCCTTTTCCCCATCACCTTCCAACTCTCCTTTCTCAGATGTAACCACTATTAGCAGCTGCTGATGGTGGGGGGGCTCTTTTCAGCACTGTCCCTGTATATACTTTTACATAGACATTCATACAGTTGTTTTATTATTTTTTGCGTGAGTTCATCCCATTCATTATTGCAAATTATTTTTTTAAACTTAATTTGTCTTAGAAATCATTGCACGTGAATACTTTTCACATTGTCTTTAAGAATCTCTAGAAGACATCCCTATAAAACATTGCCTTTCAGCTCTTAACAGGATGAAGTAAGTTTGTCCTTAGGTTCCACCCGGGAGAGCTAGCTGAGAAAGTGCAGTAAGTGGAAGAAAAAGACAACCACAGATTAGTGTGTTTTGGTCCCATTTTCATTCAAAGAAACTTTCTCTGTATGTGTTGCTATATGCATAGAAGAAAGCCAGTTTGGACACCAAACTCTTAACAGTGCGATATCTTTAGGGGATGTGATTGTGGGGAGATTTTACCATTTCACAAAGTTTGACTTAAAAAAGAGAATCTGTTGCAGGTAGTGACTATCTGGGGCTGGTGGTGCAGCTGGTAAAGGAATTTACTAAGACAGTTGTAGGTAAAGAAAGGCAGATTTATTGGAGGAAGTATGAAAATATGTTGCAAGATTGCAACAGGCAGCACAGCAGAGAAGCGGCTATCTGCAAAGAGGCAAGGGCTGGTGGGAGGTTTTATCGGGTGGTGCTGAAGGAGGGGCTATGAGGTCATTATGTCCTGGAGTTGTTTTGTGATTAGCCATCTCTCGAGTGGTTGTTCATTGTTCTTTCCCACCTGGGGCCCTCCCCAACCTGGGCCCCCTTTCTCCTTGTTACTGTGGAGTCAAGACTCCACAGAATATTATGTCTTTGAGACAACGAAAGTAAAAGATCAGCAGAGTCCTAGATGAGTACCCTAAACACATTACTGCGTTTGTTTTATGTTCTCTCCTGAGAACTTCCAGAAGCTTCCAGAGCTGGTTTCCCCATGAAGATCAGGCTGCTCTGCTTCCCCCGACAGGTACAGAGTGAGATCCCAGGCTCGCCCATCTTTCTCATGAAGCTGGCCCAGCACGCCCGTCACCTGGAAGTTCAGATCCTCGCTGACCAGTATGGGAATGCTGTGTCTCTGTTTGGTCGCGACTGCTCCATCCAGCGGCGGCATCAGAAGATCGTAGAGGAAGCACCGGCCACCATCGCCCCTCTGGCCATATTCGAGTTCATGGAGCAGGTACACTTCTCAGAGCCCAGGGGGCAGCTTCAGAGAGAGCCGTCTCAGCTCAGAGTCAGGAAGAACTTTCTACGGTCAGTGTGGCCGAATGGTGGCATGGGTGCCTAACAAGAGGGACGAGGGCCCATTCCAGAGGTGATTTCAGCATCACACAGGTTTATTGGATTAGCCAGTCTGTGAACTCCCCAAATATTTCTTTTCTTTTTTGAGACAGAGTCTCACTGTGTTGCCAGGCTGGACTGCAGTGGTGCGATGATAGTTCACAGCAGCCTGTAAGTCCTGGGCTCAAGTGATCCTCCCACCTCAGCCTCCCGAGTAGCTGGGACTACAGGAACATGTCATCATGTCCAGCTAATTTTTTAAAAAATTTTTTTGTAGAGACAGAGTCTTGCTATGTTGCCCAGGCTGGCCTTGAACTCCTGGCCTCAAGTGATCCTCCCGCCTTGGCCTCCTTAAGCGCTAGGGTGATAGGCATGAGCCACCACACCTGGCCAGTCCCAAAATCTTTCACATGTAGCAGGTGCTCAGTCTGCATTTGGTGAAGGAACTGATAGTCACCATTTACAGTTCCCTGAAAAGACCTCTGGAACCCCCTTGGCCTCTTTCTGTTTCTTCACAGTGTGCCGTCCGCCTGGCCAAGACCGTGGGCTATGTGAGTGCAGGGACAGTGGAATACCTCTATAGCCAGGACGGCAGCTTCCACTTCTTGGAGCTGAATCCTCGCTTGCAGGTGGAACATCCCTGCACAGAAATGATTGCTGACGTCAATCTGCCGGCCGCCCAGCTACAGGTGAGAAAACGGGCTCGGGGCCCTGGGACTTCTCTGCCCTGGGTCAGGGGTCCATGTGCTGCTCCCATTAGTCCATCCCGCCCATCTCTTGGCTGACTGTCCCAGGGGAATGACTGGCCAAAGAGCACTTTGAGAAATCTGTAAAAGCTACAGTTCTCCCTGGGAAAATATCTTTTATACAATTTCAGGACATTCATAGACCTAGAGAAATGTTTCTTAACCTTGTTATCATTATCACTCCCTGCAAGCATCCTTTGGAAACATTTTATAGCCTAATCCCTGTCTTGTGAAATTTTAATATCACAAATATACCACATACCTGTTTGGATATCATAGATATATCTGTGCTTTATTCATGAAAAGAGTGAGTTTTTTTCACTCCCAAGAACAAGTATTTGTCTCTTCAGAGGCAGTATCACCCCTGTTAAGAATATGTGATCCAGAGTTATAACCCCTTGGGTTAAAGGAAACTCTAAATTTTTTTTTTAATTTTTAATTTTTATGGGTATATAGTAAGTCTATATATTTATAGGGTGCAAGAGATTTTTGTTTTTGTTTTTGTTTTTTTTGAGACGGAGTCTTGCTCTGTTGCCCAGGCTGGAGTGCAGTGGTGCAATCTCAGCTCACTGCAGCCTCCGCCTCCCAGGCATACAATGTGTAATAATCACATCAGGGTAAATGGGTATCCATCCCCCTCCAGCATTTATCCTTTCTTTGTGTTATGGTGTTATGAATATTCCAATTATACTCTTTTAGTTAATTTTAAAATGTACAATAAATTATTGTTGACTGTAGTCGCCCTGTTGTACTATATCAAATACCAGGCCGTATTTGTTCTCTTAATCACTACATTTTTGCGCCAATTAACCATCCTCGCTTTCCATGCCCCTACCTCTTCCTTTCCAGCCTCTGGTAACCATCATTCTACTCTCTGTGTCTGTGAGTTCCATTATTTTAATTTTTAGCTCCCACAAATGAGTAAGAACATGCAAAGTTTGTTTTTCTGTGCCTGGCTCATTTCATTTAACATAATATTCTTCAGTTCCATCCATGTTGTTGCAAATCATGGTCTCATTCTTTTTCATGTCTGAATAGTACTCCATTGTGTGTATATACCACATTTTCTTTTTCCTTTTTCTTTTTTTTTTTTTTTTTTTTTTTTTTTTTGAGATGGAGTCTTGCTCTGTCGCCCAGGCTGGAGTGTAGTGGTGCAATCTCGGCTCACTACAATACCCACCTCTTGGGTTCAAGCAATTATCCCGCCTCAACCTCCCTAGTAGTTGGGATTACGGGTGCACACTACCATGCCCAGCTAATTTTTGCATTTTTAGTAGAGATGGGGTTTCACCATATTGGCCAGGCTGGTCTCAAACTCCTGACCTCAGATGATCTGCCCACCTCGACTTCCCAAAGTGCTAGGATTACAGGCACGAGCCACTGCACCTGGCCTGTACAGACTTTTTTTCCAGACCATTCACTCTTGGCATATAGAAATGCTACTGATTTTTATATGTTGATTTTGTATCCTGTAGATTTACTGAATTTGTTTGTCAATTCGAATCGTCTTTTGGTGGATTCTTTAGGTTTTTCCAATTTTAAGATCATATCATCTGTAAACAAGGATAGTTGGACTTCTTCCTTTCCAGTTTTCTTTATCCAGTCATCTGTTGATGGACATTTAAAGGTTGATTCCAAATCTTGGCTATTGTGAATAGTGCTACAATAAACATGGGAGTACAGATACTCTTCGATATACTGATTCCCTTTCTTTTGAGTATATATTTGGCAGTAGGATTGCTAGATTGGTAGTTCTACTTTTAGTTTTTTAAGGAACCTCCATATTGTCCTCCATAGTGGTTGTACTAATTTTCAGTCCTACCAACAGTGTATGAGGGGTCCCTTTTCTCCACGTCCTTGCTAGCATTTCTTTTTCTGTTTTCTTTTCTTTTTTTTTTTTTTTTTTTTTGAGAGTGAGTCTTGCTTTGTCACCCAGGCTGGAGTACAGTGGTGCAATCTTGGCTCACTGCAACCTCTGCCTCATGGTTCGAACAATTCTCCTGCCTCAGCTTCCTGAGTAGCTGGGACTACAGGCGTGTGCCACGACGCCCGGCTAATTTTTTGTATATTTAGTAGAGATGGGGTTTCACTGTGTTATCCAGGATAGTCTTGATCTCCTGACCTCGTGATCCACCCGCCTCAGCCTCCCAAAGTGCTGGGATTACAGCCTTGAGCCACCGTGCCCAGCTGTTAGTATTTCTTATTGCCTGTCTTTTGGATAAAAGCCATTTTAACTGGAGTGAGATGATGTCTCATTGTGGTTTTGATTTGCATTTCTCTGATGATCAGTGATGTTGGCGCCTTTTCCTATGCCTGTTTGCCATTCATATGTCTTCTTTTGGGAAATGTCTATTCAGATCTTTTGTCTATTTTTAATTGGATTCATGAGACTTTTTTCCTACTGAGTTGTTTTAGCTTCTTTTTTCTTTTTGAGCCAGGTCCTTGCTCTGTTGCCCAGGCAGGAATGCAGTGGCATGATCATGGCTCACTGCAGTCTTGACCTCCTGGGCTCAAGCGATTCTCCCACATCAACCTCCTGAGTAGCTGAGACTACAGGTGTGCAACACCATGCCCAGCTAACTTTTTAAAATTTTTTGTAGAGATAAGGTCTCACTATGTTGTCTAGGCTGGTCTCAAACTCTTGGGTTCAAGCAACCCTCTCACCTCAGCCTCCCAAAGTGCTGGTGTTACAGGCATAAGTCACCATGCTCATCCTTGAGCTTCTTATGTATTCTGGTTATTAATCCCTTGTCAGGTGGCTAGTTTACAAATGTTTTCTCCCATGCTGTGGATTGTCTCTTCCCTTTGTTGATTGTTTCCTTTGCTGTGCAGAAGTGTCTTAACTTGATGTGATCCCATTTGTCCTTTTTTTGCTTTAGTTGTCTGTGTCTTTGGGGTATTACTCAATAAATTTTTGCCCAGACTGATGTTCCTGAGAGTTCCCCCAATGTTTTCTTCTAGTAGTTTCATAAGTTCAGGTCTTAGATTTAAGTCTTTAGTCCATTTTGATTTGAAGAATTTGATTCTTCATTTATGATTCTGCGTATGGATATCCAGTTTTCCCAGCACCATTTATTGAAGAGACTTTTTCCCCATTGCATGTTCTTTGCAAGTTTGTCAAAAATGAGTTCACTGTAGATGTATGGATTTGTTTCTGGATTCTCTATTCTGTCCCATTGATCTATGTGTTTGTTTTTATGTCAGTACCACCCTGTTTTGGTTACTGTAGCTCTATAATATAACTCATAGTCAGGTAATTGGATTCCTCCAGTGTTTGTTCTTTTTATTCAGGATGATATTGGCTATTCTGGGTCTTTTGTGTTTCCATATAAACTTTAGGATTTTTTTTTTCTATTTCTGTGAAGAATGTCATTGGTATTTTGATAGGGATTGCATTGAATCTACAGATTGCTTTGGGTAATGTAGCCATTTTAACAATGCTGATTCTTCCAAACCATGAACATGGAATATCTTTCCATTTTTGTGTGTCCTCTTCAATTTCTCACATCAGTGTTTTATGCTTTTTATTATAGAGACCTTTCACTTCTTTGGGTAAGTTTATTCCAGGGATTTTATTTTATTTGTAGCTATCATAAATGGACTACTTTCTTGATTTTTTTTTCCAGACCATTCACTCTTGGCATATAGAAATGCTACTGATTTTTATATGCTGATTTTGTATCCTGTAGATTTACTGAATTCGTTTGTCATTTCGAATTGTTTTTTGGTGGATTCTTTACGTTTTTCCAATTTTAAGATCATATAATCTGTAAACAAGGATAATTGGACTTCTTCCTTTCCAATTTGGATGTCCTTTATTTCTTCTCTAAATTATTTTTATTGCTTTCTTCCTTTTTTCCTTCTTTCTTCCCATAATGGGGTCTCATTATGTTGCCCAGGCTGGTCTCTCTCCCTTCCTCTTTTTCTTCCTTCAGCAGAATTTTAAAAAAAGTTTTCTCTATTTTTTTTTAGTTTGAAAGATTTCAAAAAAGTTGCAAGAATGATACAATTAATACCCATATGCCCTGCATGTAGATCCATCAGTTGCCACATTTGCTTTGTCTCTCTTCTGCCGGTTTGTATAATTTTAGGGGGCTCAATCTTTTTTTTTTCTTTGAGGTGGCGTCTCGCCCTTTCACCCAGGCTGGAGTGCAGTGGTGCAATCTTGGCTCACTGCAACCTCCACCTCCCAGGTTCAAGCGATTCTCCTGCCTCAGCCTCCCGAGTAGCTGGGATTATAGGTGCCTGCCACCATACCCAGCTAATTTTTATATTTTTAGTAGAGATGGGGCTTCACCATGTTGGCCAGGCTGGTCTCAAACTCCTGACCTCAACTAATCAGCCCACCTCGGCCTCCCAAAATGCTGGCATTACAGGTGTGCACCACTGTGCCCGGCCATGGGCTCAATCTTTTGAGCAATGGTTTGAGTGAACCTTCGTAACATATGGCCTCTGAATACTTCATTCTAAAGGCCTCCTAGAACGAGAGCATTCTGGCCCAACGTGCCAGTGCAATTATGACACTTGAGAAATAGAGCATTGATACCACATCTATATCTAATATATACCATTCACATTAAATATTTTCCCTGTTGTTCCAATAATGTCTTTTTATGGCTGTTTTTTGTCTCTTAAATCCAGGATCCAACCCAGGGTGACACATTCCATTTTATTTTCATGTGTCTTTAATCTCTTTAATCTGAAAGCATTCCATAGTCTTTTTTCATCCTTGATATTGGCATTAAATTTGTTTTTTTTTTTTTTTTTTGGTGGTGGAGTCTCACTCTGTCACTCAGGCTGGAGTGCAGTGGTGCAATCATGACTCACTACAGCTTCAACCTCCCAGACTCGAGAGATCCTCCCACCTCAGCCTCCTGAGTAGCTGGGACCACAGGTGCAAGTCACCATGCCTGGATAATGTTTTTTTAATTTTTTCTGTAGAGATGGGGTCTCATTATGTTGCCCAGGCTGGTCTCCAACTCCTAGGCTCAAGCGATCTGCCTGCTTCAGCCTCCCAAAGTGCTGGGATTACAGACAGGGACACTGGCATTTTTGAGGAGCTCGGGCAGAATGTCCCTCACTGGATCTCTCTGATTATTTCTTCCTGGTTCGATTCCTGCTACACATTTTGGCAGAATACTACACAGGTGTTGTGTCCTTAATACATCCCATCATGAAGCATGTTAAACCTGATCATTCGGTTAAGCTGGTTCCATAGTTGTCTACTTTTTACCCATTCTTCATGTCCAGTTTCCTCTTCGGGTGCCCTTTACAAAAACTTCCTTTAACTCTGCAGCCAACATGGTTACTTCTCACCTTCCCTAGCTCTAAAAGTCTAGTGCTTTTACTTGATGCATGTATTTTCGTGTTGTGTGATGTTGTTTCATAAATATCTTTCCTTATCCCAACTGTACTATTTGCTCCACTGTGAAAAGTTCATGCCTTATGGCTTTTTCCTTCTTTGGCTCTCTGGCCACAGCAGAGCACCATGTTGTCTATAGAGTAGTGTCTGTATATCCGAAATCATTGACTGAACCTCTGTTGCATCTACCACTGTGCCTGGTGTTTTGGGGCCGTGTTCTGGTAGGACTGACAGTCTGTGGGTTGGATCTCTTGATTTTAGATCGCCATGGGCGTGCCACTGCACCGGCTGAAGGATATCCGGCTTCTGTACGGAGAGTCACCATGGGGAGTGACTCCCATTTCTTTTGAAACCCCCTCAAACCCTCCCCTCGCCCGAGGCCACGTCATTGCCGCCAGAATCACCAGCGAAAACCCAGACGAGGCAAGTTATGGGGGCCCCTGTGTTTCCACCATCTCAGATCTCCCAGCATGTGGGGCACCCTGGATGTTAGCCTGAGAAGAGACACCCACAAGCTATACAGGCATCTCAGTTTACAAATGGGGAAGCTGAGGCATGGGAAGGGACATGCCGTGGTTTATCAGATTATTGGATTTTTATTTTTATTTATTTTTATTTTTTTGAGTTGGAGTCTCACCCTGTCACCCAGGCTGGAGTGTAGTGGCGCGATCTTGGCTCACTACAACCTCCGCCTCCCAGGTTCAAGAGATTCTCCTGCCTCAGTCTCCCAAGTAGCTGGGATTACAGGCGCCCGCCACCACGCCTGGCTAATTTTTGTATTTTTAGTAGAAACGGGGTTTCACCATATTGGCCAGGCTGGTCTGGAACTCCTGACCTCGAGTGATCCACCCGCGTCGGCCTCCCAAAGTGTTGGGATTACAGGCATGAGCCACCACACCCGGCTGGATTTACTGGATTTTGGGATTATTGCCAGGCTCTGGGCCGAGCCTTCCTGGGTCTCAGTGCTCACTTACAGGACACTACTGCTGCTGGACATTGTCACCCCACATTACAGGCAAAGAGCCTGGGGTAACTTGCTTCCTGTCTCCCACCTGGGACCTGCTGAGACCCAGCAGTGGACTCCAAAAGCCATGCCTGTCTTTGGGACAAGCAGCCAGGTTTAGAACCCTAGTCCTTGGATTTCTGGCCCCGCGTGCTTTTTGTCACAGTATAAAGTCTGGCTCATTGTGGAGAGTCCCTTTGTGACTTGGTCTTACTTGGGTCTTAAAAAACAAACCAACTGGCATCCCTTACAGTTTACATGCATACCGACCGTTGATTGTCACAGGACTCATCAATCTACTACAACTTAATTGCTTAATTATTACACTCAGGAAACTGGGGGTAAGAGAGGATACACCTCCACCCCTTTTAATTAAATAATTTTAAGCTAGGGTAGCTGTATTCGTTTGGGGTTCTTGGCTGTGAACCAAACACTGACTCTGGGGGGACACACAAAAAGGGAATTTTTTGGAGGGATGATGGCTCGTTCCCAGGTTCCTGGGAGGATGGAGGACCAGGTATGGTAACAGCCCAGGCACTTGGGTCGCTCCATCTCTCACCTCTACATACCTCTCCCCAAATCCTTCGTCCCTTAGTTCAGGAGCCCTAATCCCAGTGAGAGGTGCCCTGTCTACCCACTCTACGAAAATTGTACTCAGAGGGAGACGGGCCGTCCCCCAAGAGGGGATCAGCTGTGTGTTGGCAGCAGCCTGGCCGATGGGGTGAGGAAGAGGGGGATGGAGGGAGGAAGGGAGGAAGGGGTAGGAAAGGAAGGAGGGAAGAGGGGAGTGAGGAAGGACGAAGGGAGAGAGGGAAGGAGGGAGGGAAGGAGGAAGGAAGGAGAGAAGAAAGGAAGGAAATACCGACGAAATAGCCTCTTCCCTAGCAGCAAGGGCCCTGCCCAGGACGCCCTGGATTTCTTCACCTGCAGAGGTTTTCATTATCCAGAATTGGAAATCTAACCTGTCTTCACTTTTATTTAAACTTTTTATTTTTGAAATGTCAAGCATATAAAATCAGAATGTCCCTTCACTCAGCTCCAACAATCGTCAACATTCGCCCATTTAACACTTGCACTGCCATCTCTGTCCCAACTGGCTTATTTAATTTATTTATTTATTTGAGACAGTGTCTAGCTCTGTCACCCAGGCAGGAGTGCAGTGGCGTAGTCATGCCTCACTGCAGCCTAATCTCCTGGGCTCAAGAGATCCTCCTGCCTCAGCCCCACAAGTAGATGGGACTACAGGCGTGTGCCACCACACCTGGCTAATTTTTTTTATTTTTTGTAGAGATGGGGTCTCCTGATGTTACTCTGGCTGGTTTTGAACTCCTGGGCTCAAGTGATCCTCCTACCTCTGCCTCCCAAAGTGCTGGGATTACAGACATGAGCCACTGCGACTGACCCAACTTGGTTATTTTTTTACAGTTAAAAAAATAAGAATTATAGGCATTGAGGTGCTCATATGGGTACACCCATGAATAGATACATCCATACGTGTAACAAGAGACATCAGTGTTTTACTGAGTACCCTAAGCTTTTGGTTAGGGTAGGGGTTCTTGGGTTTTCCCAGGACTGAATTCTGATGAAAATATATCTGGAGTAATGATTTCTTCCATTTTGCATTTTCTGTCCGGACTCCAGGGTTTTAAGCCGAGCTCCGGGACTGTCCAGGAACTGAATTTCCGGAGCAGCAAGAACGTGTGGGGTTACTTCAGCGTGGCCGCTACTGGAGGCTTGCACGAGTTTGCGGATTCCCAGTTTGGGCACTGCTTCTCCTGGGGAGAGAACCGGGAAGAGGCCATTTCGTCAGTATTTCTTTCTTTCCCTCCTTCCTTCCTTCCTTCCTTCCTTCCTTCCTTCCTTCCTTCCTTCCTTCCTTCCTCCTTCCCTCCCTCTCTCCCTTCTTCCCCTCTTCCTTCCTTCTCTTTCTCCTCCCTTCCTTCCTTCTTCCCTCCCTCTCAGCCTTTCTCCTTTCTTCCTTCCTTCCCTTCCGTTGTCTTCCTGCCTTCCTTTCTTCCTTCCTTCCTCCCATCTTCTGCCCTCCCCTCCCCTTCCATCCCTTCCCCTCCCTTCCTTCCTCCCCTCCCTTCTCCTCCCCTTCCCTTCTTTCCTCCCTTCCTCCCTGTCTTCCTTCCTTCTTTCTTCCTCCCTTCTTCCCTCCATCCTTCTTTTCCTGCCTTCTCTGCTTTCCTCCCCCTCCCTTTCTTCCTCCTTCTTTCCTTCCTTCCTTCTTTCCCTCCCTTCCCACTTCCTCCTTTTCCCAATTCCTTCCTTTAAGAAATGAAACAGTCCCCTGGGGCTTCAGATACAGTAGCATTTCAGGAGACCAAGAAAAGTAAATCACAGGGTAGGCCCCATTTTAAATACCCTGTGCTTGAAGTTCAAGATCAAAGCCTGCCCTTTTCCTTTATTGAAGATCCACAAAGTAAAATGAGTGCACCAAGGTCATTTGGTCTTGAGCTTATAAGAGGTCTAGCTTGAAGGGGATCTAAAGTTTGTTCTAGGAGATACCCAAAGTGTAAAAGGTGCTAAGTACTATAGCTGAAGAAAGGGGGAGGGAAACTCCTTTACATTTAAACCTTGTCAGTAGTTCTCTAATTGGTTGTATTTGACACCAAAGACTAAATTTTAAGGAGTGTGTCCTGCTATGAACCACCCACCACCCTGAGGCCTGTGACAGCAGCCCCATGTCCCCAGCTCAGCCAAGTCCTCCCATACTTATGATAGTTTCTGCAGAGCTGAGAAGCCCACATTGACAGAGGGACCCCTAAATTCTGACACACCACATCCGACACTTCTCCTGACTTGACAAGGGTGTGGAAAGGTATAAAACTAGTTTACTTTGTAATTAAATGTTTTTGTGTGGGTAACTGCACTTCAGAGTGAAAAAATCCCAAAGGCCTTAGCATTAAAATCTGACCTGGGGCACTTAGCCACGAATTAAATTGAGTTGGGCAGTTTTGATGATCAGGTTTTCTTTGCCAGCTTAGAATAATTAATTTTAATCATGCTTAGTGAAAAATAGAGATCCTTGAAGTTTATGGAAGATTGCAGCAAAAAGGGCTTAATGGGAGGAGGCGGAAGATAGATCAGCCAGCCCAGACCCCTCCGAGTGTAGTGACCTGTGGCTTGTCACATGCTACGACTGGACCAACCGCAACTTCAACAGAACTCACAGGCAGAAATTCCAGCTTTTCTTATTGCTCTTAGTGAGAGTCCAGTAGGGGGATCAACTGTCCTCGTTTTCCTAGCACCGGTTTCTCAGGTTGAAGGACTTCTCAGTGCTAAAATGGGGACCGCCCCAAGGAAACTGGGACAAGTCACTCACCCGTGGGGCCAGCGGGTTAACTCTCAGACCCAGCTTCCAGACCCACAGCTGACTTTTCATGGCATATGGATACCCTTGTTGGACCTCACTGGGTCTTCATTTTCTCACCCCCAAAATGGGGTCATCAGTGTCCTTCCCCATTACCTGCTGACAGCACACAGGATGCTGCAAGACATGAAAGCTTACTCGGCCAGGCACAGTGGCTCACGCCTGTAATCCCAGCACTTTGGGAGGCCAAGGTGGGCAGATCACTTGAAGCCAGGAGTTCGAGACCAGCCTGGCCAACATGACGAAACCCTGTCTCTACTAAAAATACAGAAATTAGCTGGGCATCCTGCTGGCCTTCTGTAATCCCAGCTACTCGGGAGGCTGAGGCAGGAGAATTGCTTGAACCTGGGAGATGGAGGTTGCAGTGAGCTGAGATCGTGCCATTTCACTCCAGCCTGGGCAACAAGAGTGAAACTCCATCTCAAAAAAAAAAAAAAGAAAAAAGAAAGCTTTCTCTCCCAGAAGAAGAGGTGTTCAGATACCTGCCCACACTCACCATGAATTCATAAGGCTGAGCTTCCCGAGTAGCTGGGACTATAGGCGCGTCCCACCACGCCCGGCTAGTTTTGTATTTTTAGTAGAGACAGGATTTCTCCATGTTGGTCAGGCTGGTCTCAAACTCCTGACCTCAGGTGATCCACCCGCCTCGGTCTCCCAAAGTGTTGGGATTACAGGCGTGAGACACTGCAACCGGCCTGAGGTTTAGCCATTTGAACTGGTGCTCTTGGAGATTTGGAGGCTGTGTGTTGGGAAGAGGCAGCGATGGGGCCCACCAGGCCCCTGAGCTGGGTGACAGTGCCGTCCATCTGCAGGTGCACCCCACACACACCAGGCAGAGCAGCTGTGTGGATGGTGAGAGGGTGGCACCAGCTCTGGGGACAGGAGATTTGAATAGGTCAAGGGAGAGACAGAGGCAGTGACCAATTTCCCTTTGTTTTTTTCTTCTTTTAAGAGATAGTGTCTCACTGTGTTGCCCAGGCTGGAGTGCAGTAGTGTGATCATAGCTCATTGCAGCCTCAAACTCCTGGGCTCAAGCGATCCTCCCCCTTCAGCCTCCTGAGTAGCTGGGACTACAGTCACATACCACCATGCTTGGCTGATTTAAAAAATTTTTTTGTAGAGATGGGGTCTCACTATGTTGCCCAGGCTGGTCTTGAACTCGTGGCCTCAAGCAATCCTCCCACCTCAGACTCCCAAAGCAGTGGGATTATAGGCATGAACCACCATGCCTGGCCGGTTCTTTCTCTACTAATCATTAACTATTATAGTCAATAATTATAACAATAATAACTAATCACGTTCATTGTAGTTAATATTTATTGATCAATGACCATGTGCATTACATGGATTGTCTCATTTCAATTCTTGAACACCCTCATGAAGTCAGGGCTATTTCCCCATTTTCCATATGAGGAAACTGAGGCCCAGAGTTCTCAAGTCAGTTGGCCAAGATTAGCCAGGCAGTAAACCCTGGCGCTGATTCAATGCGCTGGCTGTGTCAGTCAGAGCCCTCTCTTAACTCCTGTGCTTTTCTTTTCTGTTTTTTTTTTTTTTTTTTTTTTGGAGACAGAGTCTTGCTCTGTCGCCCAGCCTGGAGTGCAGTGGTGTGATCTCATCTCACTGCAACCTCTGCCTCCCAGATTCAAGTGATTCTCCTGCCTCAGCCTCCTGAGTAGCTGAGATTACAGGCGTCTTCCACCATGCTGAGCTAATTTTTGTATTTTTGGTAGAGATGGGTTTCGCCATGTTGGCCAGGCTGGTCTTGAACTCCTGACCTCAAGTAATACGCCTGCCTCAACCTCCCAAAGTGCTGGGATTACAGGCATGAGCCACCACACCCGGCCACTCCTGTGCTTTTCTAGTTCTCTGAACCACATCATTGCAGCAACTCTGTTGATATGTGCATGAATTTGGAAAATGATCCATGTGCCTTTCCCTTCAAGGAACATGGTGGTGGCTTTGAAGGAACTGTCCATCCGAGGCGACTTTAGGACTACCGTGGAATACCTCATTAACCTCCTGGAGACTGAGAGCTTCCAGAACAATGACATCGACACTGGGTGGTTGGACTACCTCATTGCTGAGAAAGTGCAGGTAGGGAGTGAGCTGCCTGTGTCTCCCCTCTGGATGGCCGAGACCTCGGCTTCCTGAGGATACTGAAGTGCATTCTCTCCTAGGCGGAGAAACCAGATATCATGCTTGGGGTGGTATGCGGGGCCTTGAACGTGGCCGATGCGATGTTCAGAACGTGCATGACAGATTTCTTACACTCCCTGGAAAGGTAGGGGCTGTGGCAGTTCGCTTCTGCTTTTGTGATGTGTTAGCGGCTTAGGAGGCTGAATCTGTCTCCTTTATTCGTGTGGCCAATTAGTCACCAGGCAATTGGTGAGTCTCTCCTCCAGTCTTGCCTCTGGGAAATTCCTCTGCGGATCAACCTAGGCCACCCTTGAAGAGGCCGTGGGTTAGGGAATGGGATTCTTGAGGCCAGGGTGGCAGTCAGTGTACAGGCTGTTGTGTACGGATCCATGCTGTCTTGTGTAAGGTACATCATAATAGTCAGGAGTTCTGAGTTCAAGGAGGTGGATTTAGGAAGCAAAGTGGCTTAAAGGTCATCTCTACAAGTGGGTGCATTCCCAGACCCTCACCAGAATCAGAGGGTCATCATGAAATGGACCAGAATGGAAAGCAACCAGGCAATCTCTGTTAGGATAGGCCGGGGTTTCTCAGCCTCAGCACCCTTAACATTTTGTGCGGGATCCTTTTTTGTTTGGGAGCCCGTCCTGTGCATCGTAGGATGTTAGCAGCATTCCTGGCCTCTACCCACTAAATGCCAGCAGCAGCCCTTCCCTCTGAGTCATGACAATCAAATATATCTCCAGACATTGCCCAATGTCCCAGGGTTAAGGAGCAAAATAATCACCCCCAGCTGAGGACTGCTGCAAGAGGCAAAGGAACTATCAAAAAGAAAATAAAGGATAAACTTTTTTTTTTTTTTTTTTGAGACAGAATCTTGCTCTGTCATCCAGGCTGTCACCCAGGCTAGAGTGCAGTGGTATGATCACGGCTCACTGCAGCCTCAACTTCCTGGGCTCCAGTGATCTGCCCACCTCAGCCTCCCAAGTAGTTGGGACCACCAGTGCATGCCATCATGCCTGGCCAATTTTTTTAACTTTTTGTATAGATGGGGGTCTCACTATGTTGCCCCCCAGGCTGGTCTCAAACTCATGGCCTCAAGCAATCCTCCTGCCTCAACTCTGAAAGTGCTGAGATTATAGGTGTGAACCACTGCGCCTGGTGAGAAATGTTTTTAGTGCTTGGTTATGCTTTTGAACAGTAGTAGAATCACAGTCCCTGCTCTGGTTTCTTTCATAAGCAGGAGGAAGGATCCCATATGTGAAATTTTCCCAAGAGACCGTTATGGACTTTGCTCCTGAAAAGCCTTTTTAAGATTTCAAATCCTTCAGCAAGTGCTAATTCCTTAAGTTCTGAGCAATATCAGCCTCCTCGGGGTGATTCAGGTTCTGTGCATGCCTTTTAATCAGACTTAGCTTTTTTTTTTTTTGAGATACAGTCTTGCTCTGTCACCCAGGCTGGAGGGCAATGGTGTGATCTCAGTTCACTGCAACCTCCGCCTCCCGTGTTCAAGCAATGCTTGTGCTTCAGCCTCCCAAGTAGCTGGGATGACAGGCGCATGCCACCATGCCCGGCTAATTTTTGTATTTTTAGTAGAGATGGGATTTTGCCATGTTGGCCAGGCTGGTCTCGAACTCTTGGCCTCAAGTGATCCGCCTGCCTCGGTCTCCCAAGGTGCAGGGATTACAGGCGTGAACCATTGCGCCTGGTCCAGGCTTAGCATTTTTAGTGCAGTCAGGTTTGCTGATGCAGAGAGCTGCATCACATTAGGGGCTGGGATTTCAACTTATGAATTTTGCGGGGACACAAATGTTTAGTCCATTGTACCTGGCTGCTGGTGGAGTCTCCGGGGCTGCCTCACCCAGAGTGAGAGCTGGAGACAGGAATCAGAAGGGAGACTCTAGCCTCAGAGGGCATTTAATTTTTTTAAATGCAAGGGTTGGCTGTGGAGTTCTCAGTCCCTCCCAAGGCTGACCACAACCCTGTCTTTTCTTTCAGGGGCCAGGTCCTCCCAGCGGATTCGCTACTGAACCTCGTAGATGTGGAATTAATTTACGGAGGCATTAAGTACATTCTCAAGGTAAATGCCCCCGTGCCTCTCCAATGTCTCCAACACTCTGCAAGCTTCAGGGAGTTTCTTTCTTCCATGAACCATCCCTGGAGTGGATTTGCTCATGCTTGGGTTTGAGCTCTTGTGTTCCTCGGGAATCCCCATGTAGTCCGTGACCTTGACACCTAAACACTTTGGCTTTTAGAACACGTAGGGCTGTGCGGTCCGCAGAGGGCACAGTGGAGCGTGGATAAGTTTCCTGTAGCTGCAGTAACAAGGTACCACAAACCAGTTTAAACCAAGAAAAATTTATTCTGTCCCAGTTCTGGAAGCCAAGTCTAAAATCAAGGTGTTGGCGGGCCATGGTCTGTCTGAAGGCGCTGGGGCAGGATCTGTTCTGAGCCTCCCCAGCTTCTGGTGCTGCTGGCAGTCCCTGGTGATTTTTGGCTTGTGGATGCCTTGCCCCAGTCTCTGTCTCTGTTGTTTTTTTTTTTTTTTTTCAAATGGAGCCTCACTCTGTCACCCAGGCTGGAGTGCAGTGGCGCAGTCTTGGCTCACTGCAACCTCCTTCTCCCAGGTTCAAGGAATTCTTCTGCCTCAGCCCCCCGAGTAGCTGACATTATAGGCATATGCCACCATGCCTGGCTAATTTTTGTATTTTTAGTAGAAATGGGATTTCACCATGTTGCCTAGGCTGGTCTTGAACTCCTGAGCTCAAGTGATCTGCCTGCCTTGGCCTCCCAAAGTGCTGGGATTATAGGCATGAGCCACCCCTGGCCTCTGCCTGTGTGTGTGTGTGTGTGTGTGTGTGTGTGTGTGTGTGTGTGTGTATGTGTGTTCACATTGGCCTCCCAAAGTGCTGGGATTGCAGTCATGAGCCACACCCCTGGCCTCTGCCTCTGTGTGTGTGTGGTGTGTGTGTGTGTTCACATTATCTTCCATGACTGTGTCTTTGTGTCTCTTCTCTTGTAAGAACACCAGTCACATTGGATTTAGCGCCCACCCTAATCCAGTATGATTTCATCTTAATTGCATCTGCAGAGACCTCATTCCAAATAAGGTCACATTCCGAGGTTCCAGGAAGGCCATGAATTTTGGAGGATATTATTCAACCCCTGTAGAATGTGAGCTGGGCCTTTGCTGAGACAGAATAGTGGGCCCGGGTCTGTTTTCAGGGGCTCTGAGGCTGGTTTTGTTCTCTGTCTCTGCACCACCTGTGGATTTCTGGCGTCTTCCCTGGTTTGCTACTGGAGTCCCTGGGGCTTACTCTGGTTGCTCTCCTCTGTCAGAAGTGCCTAGTTGCCCTTTGTGGGCCATCCAAGGTCAATTCAACAGTGTCAGAAATGTCTCTGAGATGCACGGTAGGGGGTGAGGCTTGGTGTCCTAGCCATAGTGTTCTGGGCCCAAGGTCCTTGTTGGGGTAAGCCGGCTGTGGCATCAGTGCCCCGGGTTCCAGTGCAATGGCAGGAGGCTGTGTCCCCTGTAAGCCCAGGCCTGCCCAGTACTTCCCAGCCTCACATTGTCAGGAGGGAAAAGAGGACAGAGTTTGAGTCTGCTTCTGAGACAGAATTTTTGTTTTCTTTAATTAATACTTTCTATTTAATATTGATGAGCATGAGTAGAACTCACAACTTGGGAGATTTGGGGGCTTTAGTTCAACTAAACCTGTGTGTCATTAATCAGGGTGTGCTTTCACAATCATCCTCCTTTGCCCCTAATGCCTCTTGGCTACCTTTAGGGACCTGGCTGCCCCCAACTTGATTTTAAATGTCACATATGCACAATGTAGAAAATTTCAAAATCTCAAGCGAGCATAAAAAATCAGGAAAACAATTCCATCATGTGCTAATGCCTAGAAGTAATCCTGGTGAACATTTTAGCAAATCTTTGTTATATATTTTTTTCCTTTTGCATTAATTTTACAAAGTTGAGGTCATAGTGCAAATACAGTTTTACAGCTTTGATATGATCATGGCATAAAGTTTTCCATGTTACTAACAAGTTTTTTTAAACACGCGTCTAAACTCATGTCTGTGGCACTGTCCTTCAGATAGGGAACGTTCCCTATCTGCTGTGTCCAAGATGCTGCCCTTATGCGGTAACTGAGCACTTGAAAGTGGCCAGTGTGACTGAGGAACTGAATTTTACATTTTATTTAATTTTGGTTAATTTAAATAGCTGTTTGTGGTTAGGGGTCACCATATCAGACAGGGCAGATCTAGAGTGTTCCATCGCAAGGTTGTTGGCTTGCTAATTTGGTTCCAATTTTTGTTGTTATTACAAATAATGCTGCAATACACATTCCTCTATTTCTTGCTACCTTGTGTCATAAACTGTGAATTTTATAGGTTGAAAGCCCTTTAGGGTGTGTGTTTTCTGAGAGAAAACTGAACTGAAGTACCAGATGGGGCAGGCGCTCTTCCTGGAGGGAGATGTAGTGCTGGGGCCAGGGCTTGGCTGTGTCTCTCTCATGTGTCCCAGAGTTCTTGTGTGCTCCTGGGCAGAGCTGGGTCTGGGGGGCAGAGCCCTAGTCCGTGTCCAGGTGTCTTAGTCCATTTGGGCTACTGTCATAAAATACCAAAGACTGAGTGGCTTCTAAACCACACACTGTATTTCTCACAATTCTCTAGGCTGGGAAGGTCAATATCAAGATACTGGCAGATTTGGTATCTACTGAGGACCCACCTTTCGTTTCATAGATGCTGTCCTTTCACTATGTCCTTAGATGTCAGAAACGGGCCACAGAGCTCTAGAGGGGATCTTTTATAAGGGCACTAGTCTCTTTTACAAGGGCCCCACCTTCATGATCTCATCACCTCCCAAAGCATCCACCTCCTAAAGCCATCACATTAGGGGTTGGGATTTCAACTTATGAATTTTGCGGGGACACAAAAGTTTAGTCCATTGCATCTGTCTGCTGGTGGAGTCTCTGGGGCTGCCTCACACAGAGTGAGAGCTGGAGACAGAAATCAGAAGGGAGTCTCTAGCCCCAGAGGACATGCAGTTGCCAACACGGCTTGACAGGGACTATATCAGCGGCCATTAGCCTACTCATGGGGCAGATGTGGCTCGCTACTCCAGGCCTCCCCCAGCCCCATCAGCAGCTGCTTCCTTGGCAGGGATTGTGAGGGCTGGGTCCGAGAGACAGGAGTGTTCATCTTGGCCCTCTGTGGTGGACAACCAGCTCTTGTTTGTTGTTAGCGGGGCCAAACAGTGCTCTGGGAGCACATTCTGAACCCAGGCAGTGACAAGGGGCTTGTCCCCACAGGTGGCCCGGCAGTCTCTGACCATGTTCGTTCTCATCATGAATGGCTGCCACATCGAGATCGACGCCCACCGGCTGAATGATGGGGGGCTCCTGCTCTCCTACAATGGGAACAGCTACACCACCTACATGAAGGAAGAGGTTGACAGGTGCGTGGGGGTGCGAGTCCTACTGTGGGTTGGGTGTGCACAGCTCTCTGTCCTAGGCATGGAAAACACAGTGCTGGCCTATGTGCAGGTCCAAGGGTCTTAGAGAAGGTGCCTCTCCGGTAAATTCTGGGGGCGTGCAGAGAAGTTAATCTCTTAGTTGGAATTCTGTGCAACTGGCAGATATTTAGGGGAGGATCCTAGGAGGCCCTTTTTTGGTAACCTGGTTGGTGGGGATTCAGAGCTGAAAGGGACGTGACTCTCGGCTCCGTGGCCTGCAAGGTGTGTGACAAGGTGCCTGCTGCCTGTGCATCTGGGCTCTGGTATCCACCCAGTTAGTGTGGCAGTGACCTACTAAGCTCCTCCGTACCAGGCGCTGTGCTGGGTGTTGGGATAGCATTCTGGGCATGACTCGCGGAGCTTCCAGCCCACTGGGGAAGATGACACACTGAACAAACAGATAGTGGCAGGAAAGGGTGTCGTGTACCTGATGGGTAACACACAAGATGCCCTGGAAGCTCTTAGCACAGGGGCTTGTGAGATAGTAAGATAGGCCCCAAAGATGCCCCGCCTCTAGTGTGTCTGATCACCCCAAGATCATGCAATGAAACAGACCCTGGCCAAGGTGATGAAAGGGGAAGAGATGTCTGAAAAGCTCCATTTAGAGGGTGGAGACTCTCTTCTCAATCCTCAATGTTTTGGAAGAAGGCAGACTGGGTTTATGCCAGAGTAATATTTTGTTATCTCCTTTTTTTTTTTTTTTTTTTGAGAGAGGGTCTCGCTCTCTCACCCAGGCTGGAGTGCAATGGCGCCATCATGACTCACTGCAGCCTCAACTTCCGTGGGCTCCGAGATGATCCCCCCACCTCAGTCCCCCAAGTTACTGGGACTACGGGCATGTGCCACCACGCCCGGCTAATTTTTGTATTTTTTGTAGAGACGGGGTTTTGCCATGTTGCCCAGGCTGGTCTTGAACTTCTGGACTCAAGCAGTTGGCCAGCCTTGGCCTCCCAAAGTGCTGGGATTGCAGGCATGAGCCACTGCACCCTGCCTGTTATCTCTTTTTTAACCCATGTTCTATCTGCCAAGAATGTTCAGGATTACTATAGGTTCCACTCTCCCCAGTTCAAAGGTTAAGACTGTGAGTCAGTAAATATTTGTCGAATCATATCCACTGATTGAGTTTTCTGTGTCAGGCCCTGTTGGAAGTATGTCAGTAAAAGGAACCAGCTTTCAGCCAAAAAAGGGTCACATCCTTTTTATTATTTTATTTTATTTTATTCTATTTTATTTTAAAGATTGGTTCTTACTCTGTTGCCCAGCCTAGGCAAGAGTGAGACCCTGATCGCTTGAGTCCAGAAGTTTGAGACTAGCCTGGGCAACATGGCAAAACCCCATCTCTATAAAATACAATGATTAGCCAAGTGTGGTGGCATGTGCCTGTAGTCCCAGCAATTTAGGGGTTTGTGATGGGAGGATCACCTGACCCCAGGGAGGTCGAGGCTTCAGTGAACCATGATTGTGCCACTGCACTCCAGCCTGGGTGACAGAGTAATTATAGCTCACAATAGCCTCGAACTCCTGGGCTCAAATGATTCTCCTGCCTCAGCCTCCTGAGTAGCTGGGACTACTGGCATATGCTACCACGCCCAGCTATTTTTTTTTTAATTTTTTGTAGAGACGGGGTCTCACTGTGTTGCCCAAGCTTGTCTTGAACTCCTGGCCTCAAGCGATCCTCCCAAAGAAAGCATCACAGCCTTGGCCGGGCACGGTGGCTCACGCCTGTAATCCCAGCACTTTGGGAGGCTGAGGTGGGTGGATCACAAGGTCAGGAGATCGAGGCCATCCTGGCTAACATGGTGAAACCTTGTCTTTACTAAAAATACAAAAAAAAAAAATTAGCTGGGCATGGTGGTGGGCGCCTGTAGTCCCAGCTACTCGGGAGGCTGAGACAGGAGAATGGCGTGAACCCGGGAGGCGGAGCCTGCAGTGAGCCGAGATCGCACCACTGCACTCCAGCCTGGGCGACAGAGCGAGACTCCGTCTCAAAAAAAAAAAAAAAAAAAAGAAAGCATCACAGCCTTTTTGTTCACCCACCTCACTCTCAATGTCTCTGAGATAACTATCAAATGCCACCCTTTGGGAATGTAGAGGGTACACTCCCCCTTTAGGAAGGGGAAATGGTATTGAAAGCTGGACTAGAGCTTGCTGAGTTGGTGGTCCTCATCAGTCTCCCTACCCTACTCCTCCTCTCTCCCAGTTACCGAATTACCATCGGCAATAAGACATGTGTGTTTGAGAAGGAGAACGATCCTACGGTCCTGAGATCCCCCTCGGCTGGGAAGCTGACACAGTACACAGTGGAGGACGGGGGCCACGTTGAGGCTGGGAGCAGCTACGCCGAGATGGAGGTGACTGCAGAGCCGGCCGTGGGGAATCCTGAACCCTCAAACTCCCACTCCTCTGGCTTTGTCCCATGTCTGAACAAACAGGCCTACCTCTCCCCTTGGCCGCTGTCTGCAAATTTCTAAGGGAATCAGTCTGTGGATTTCAGCCAAATCCCCTGAAGTATTCGAAGAAAAAAACTTCAGGCCGGGGGTGGCTCATGCCTGTAATCCCAGCACTTTAGGAGGCCAAGGCGGGTGGATCATGAGGTCAGGAGATCAAGACCATCCTGGCTAACATGGTGAAACCCTGTCTCTACTAAAAATACAAAAAATTAGCTGAGCATGGTGGCAGGCGCCTATAGTCCCAGCTACTCGGGAGGCTGAGGCAGGAGGATGGCATGAACCTGGGAGGCAGAGCTTGCAGTGAGCTGAGATGGCACCACTGCACTCCAGCCTGAGCGACAGAGAAAGACTCCATCTCAAAAAATAAATAAATAAATAACTTCAAAAAATGCACATCTCCCCAGGAATGAGTAAGAAGGTTAATGACAGAGAAACTGGGTACAGAGAATATGGGAACTCTCTGTACTATTTACGTAACTGTTCTGTAAACTGTTGTGTAAATCAGTTTCCTTGATTTTTTTTTTTTTTTTTTTGAGACAGTCTCAGTCTGTCACCCAGGCTGGAGTGTAGTGGCGTGATCTTGTCTCACTGCAAACTCCGCCTCCCAGGCTCAAGTGATCCTCCCACCTCAGCCTTCCAAGTAGTTGGGATTACAGGCGTGCACCACCATGCCTGGCTTAATATTTTGTGTTTTTGGTAGTGACAGGGTTTCGTCATGTTGCCCAAGCTGGTCAAACACCTGAGCTCAGGTGATCCACCTGCTCTGGCCTCTGAAAATGCTGGGATTGCAGGCATGAGCCATTGCACACAGCCAAGAATTGATTGACAATAACAATTATTGTCAATCAGTGATTAAATATTAAATATTGACCCCAGCAGTGATTGAAAGGTGTTAAGCCAACACTTGCCAAGCCATAACCATGTGGCAGGTGCTGTTCTAAGCATTTTACTGATCTTTATTTTTTAACCTTCCCAGCAAATATATGAGATGGGCACAAATGTGATCCCCATTTTATAAAAAAGCTGGGCCCAGGCAGGCTAAGAAACTCGCTGGAGGTCACACAAAGCCAGGATTCAAACCCAGAAAATAACAACAATAATAGCAATGAAAATACATCAGTAATAGTAGCTACTGCGTATTGACCTGCTGCATGGCAGGATCTGCATCTCATTTAATCCTCGTAAGAGCCCTAAGAGGTGAAACTGTCATTATTCCTCATTTTACACTTGGGGAAACTGAGGCTCAAGGAGGAGAGCCACTTCTGAAGATCACAGAGGTATTGGTGGGGGGCAGGTCCTGGGATTCTAGTCCAGGCCTGGCTGACTTGGGTGCCCAAGCTGTGAACTGCAAAGCAAGAGAGATAGCACAGTCCTGGCTCTGCAGCCGACACCATGGTGACAAAGCTCATGCCATCCACGTATCCAGACATTCGGGAAAATTAAAAGGGCTGATGAGCAGATTCTCCATTTCACAGAGTGTTCCCTGAGGGTTTTCTAAGTGCCTTTAATAAAACAAACCATTCACAAAATGTTTGATTTATGCAGTACGTTTTAGGAACGTGTATGTGAACCACTCTGTGTAATATGATTTAACAGTGTTTCTAAGAGAAGACTCTCCCTTTAGAAATAAACATCAGTTTCCATATCTGTAAAATGGGCATCATAAACACCTCCTTGGCTGGCTTTGCAGATTGAATGGCACTTGCCTGGCACTTAGCAGGCTTCCAGTAAAGGTCACTTTTCCTTGTCCCTTCTGCCTGCACACTACGCAGGGAGTCATTCTGTTTAAATGGCGCATCCCTGCTCTGGCATCACTAGTTCTGGGTGGCTCTGGGTGTCAATCCTGGTGGGCTCTGTACTATTTCTTCTTTTTACGAAATAGGTGATGAAGATGATCATGACCCTGAACGTGCAGGAAAGTGGCCGGGTGAAGTACATCAAGCGTCCAGGTGCCGTGCTGGAAGCAGGCTGCGTGGTGGCCAGGCTGGAGCTTGATGACCCTTCTAAAGTCCACCCGGTATGTGGCTCCATGACCCAAGTGCTCTGGCTGGTGCGGGTGCACTCGTGGCCTCCGCTGGTTCAGTGAGACAGGTGGACTCAAGGCTGGTAGCTCTTTTCCTGCCTCCACCTGCAGACAGAGCTCATCGCAGCAGCCACCGTGATGGTGCAGAAACACAAGGAAGCATGCCCTGCTTTGCTCAGATCCCTCCCTGTGGCTCTCCATCCTGCTTAGAATAAAACCCAATTTCTGCCAGTGACCTACAAGACCCCAAGTGAGCTAGCTGTTCCCTGCTTTCTTCTCTGCCTTTCTCCTCTGTCCCTCTCCCCATCAGTTACTTGAATACACTGGACCCCTCCCTCCTGGGGGCTGTCCTCTCTGCCATGAAGGACCTACCCCAGACTTTGCAGGGTTCACTCTCAACTCCTGGGAGCTTCGATTCCAATGTCTTCCCCTCAATGAGGGCATTCTTGACCATTGACCACCTTTTCTTTTTAATAGACTTAATTTTTAGTATAGTTTTAGATGTACAGAGCAGTTATGTAAGTAGTACATAGTTCCCTTATTCTCTGTAGCCAGTTTCCCCGTCATTCATTTAATTATTATTCAATTAATTGTTAGTATTATTCTTTTTTTTTTTGAGACAGACTCTCGCTCTGTCGCCCAGGCTGGAGTGCAGTGGTATGATCTCGGCTCACTGCAACCTCCGCCTCCTGGGTTCAAGTGATTCTCTTGCCTCAGCCTCCTGAGTAGCTGGGGATCATAGGTGTGTACCACCATACTGGCTAATTTTTGTATTTTTAGTAGAGACAGGGTTTCACCATGTTGGCCATGCTGGTCTTGAACTCCTGACCTCAGGTGATCCACCCTCCTCAGCCTCCCAAAGTGATGGGATTACAGGTGTGAGCCACTGCACCTGGCCTCAATTAATTACTATTGTTATCAATTTACTGTTATTAATTTAACTATTATTGCACAAGTGTTGTCCATTTGTCATATTTAATGAACTAGTATTGATATCTTAGGTATTATTGTTTACAAATAATAATTAACTTTTAAATTTACCTATTATTGCGATAATATGGTCCATTTGTCACATTTAATGAACCAATATTGTTACATTTTGTTCACTCAGATTTCCTCAGATCATTTTTAAAAAATTATGGTTAAATACACATAACATAAAATTTACCATCTTAGCCTTTTTTAAATGTTCTCTTGAGCAGTATTAAATCCATTCACATTGTTGCACAACCATCACCATCATCCATCTCCAGCACTTGCAAAACCGAAACTTGACACTCGTTAAATAGTAACTCCCTCCTCCCTCCAGCCCCTGGCAACCACTGTTCTGCTTTCTCTCTATCAATTCAACTCCTCTAGGTGCCTCATATAGGTGGAATCTATATAGTATCTGGCCTTTTGTGACTAGCTTATTTCATTTAGCATAATGTCTCCAAGTTTCATCCATCTTATAGCATGTGGCAGAATTTCCCTGTTTTTTAAGGCTGCATAATATTCCCTTGTAGGGGTGAATCACATTTTGTTTATCCACTCATCCACTGATGGACACTTGGATTGTTTCTACCTTTTGGCTACTGTGAATAAGGCAGCTATGAACATGAGTGTACGATTTTCTTAGTTTTTACCTATTGTCCAGGATCCCATCCAGGTTAGCACATTGCATATGGTTGTCATGTCTCTTTCAACCGCCCTTTAAAAATTGTGCTCACCTCTACCCACGCGCAAACACACACCACACCTCACAGAGACGATCTCACTGATTGTCTTGTTGCTTTATTATTTGGCCTCCAGGAGACTGGAAACACCACGAGAACAGGGCTTTTTGGCTTTCTTGCTCGCTGCTGGGGCCCCAGTGCCAAAAACGGGGCCTGGTACATCAGAGTTGCTCTGTAAATATTGGTTGTTGGATGAACGTATAGCAGTGCAGGTGCCGGGGGCGTCACCCTGTCCTCAGGACCACTAGGGGGTGCACCAGGGTGTCTGTCATGTGACCCTGAGCTCAGGCTCTTGGGGGCACCTCCGATTTAGATTCCTCTTAATTTGTCAAGCCCTGTCATTACCGATGAGTCCCTGAGGTCAAGGACTACTTTTGATGTTCACTGTTGTGATCCTGAGGCTTAGCACAGTGCTCGGAGCATAGTGGGTGCTCAGAAATAACAAGTCTTGATGAATGAATGAATGTTTACACCCTCCTAAGCAAGACTCTAAAATAATTAGTACATCTGTCTAGTAAAAAAAACATTTAAAAATATCACATTGTCTCTTTTCTCCAGAGTATTCTATTGATTGTATTTGTTTTCTTTTTTTAAAAAATTATAATTATTATGGGTACATAATAGGTGTATATGTTTATGGGGTACATGTGATCTTTTGATATAGGCATACCGTCTAATAATCAAATCAGGGTGATTGGGGTATCTATCACCTCAAGCATTTATCATTTCTTTGCGTTAGGAACATTCCAATTATACTCTTTTGGTTAGTTTAAAATATACGGTCAATTTTAATTGACTGTAGAGTCACCCTGTAGTGCTATCAATACTAGATGTTTTTTTTTTTTTTTTTGAGATGGAGTTTTGCTCTTGTCGCCCAGGCTGGAGTGCAGTGGCGTGATCTCAGCTCACTGCAACCTCTGCCTCCAGGGTTCAAGCAATTCTCATGCCTCAGCCTCCTGAGTAGCTGGGACTTCAGGCGCCTGCCACTATGCCCAGCTAATTTTTGTATTTTTAGTACAGATGGGGTTTCACCATGTTGGCCAGGCTGATCTCGAACTCCTGACCTCAGGTGGTCCGCCCGCCTCAGCCTCCCAAAGTGCTGGGATTGCAGGTGTGAGCCACCACGTCCAGCCTCAATACTAGATCTTATTCATTCTATCTAACTGGATTTTTGCACCCACTAACCATCCCCACTCCCACCAGCCCTACTACCCTGGCAGCCATCACTCTACATTCTATTTCCATGCATTTATTTGTTTTAATTTTCAGCTCCCACATATGAGTGAGAACATGCTAAATTTGTCTTTCTGTGCCCAGCTTATTTCACTTGATGTAATATCCTCCAGTTCCATCTGTGTTGCTGCAAATGACTGTTGTTACAATTCTTTTTTTTTTTTTTTTTTTTTTTTTGAGACGGAGTCTCGCTCTGTCACCCAGGCTGGAGTGCAGTAGAGTGATCTCGGCTCACTGCAAGCTCCGCCTCCCGGGTTCACACCATTCTCCTGCCTCAGCCTCTCCGAGTAGCTGGGACTACAGGCGCCCGCCACCACGCCCGGCTAATTTTTTGTATTTTTTTTAGTAGAGACGGGATTTCACCGTGGTCTTGATCTCCTGACCTCGTGATCCGCCTGCCTCGGCCTTCCAAAGTGCTGGGATTACAAGCGTGTGTTACAATTCTTTTCATTAGTCTCTCTCTCTCTTTTTTTGAGACAGAGTCTCACTCTGTCACCCAGGCTGGCGTGCAGTGGCACAGTCTTGGCTCACTGCAATCTCCACTTCCTGGGTTCAAGCAATTCTCCTGCCTCAGACTCCCAGGTAGCAAGTAGCTGGGACCACAGGTTTGTGCGACCATGCCTGACTAATTTTTGTATTTTTAGTAGTGATGGGGTTTCACTAGGTTGGCCAGGCTGATCTTGAACTCCTGGCCTCGAGCGATCCGTCCACCTTGGCCTCCCAAAGTGCTGGGATTATAAGGGTGAGCCACTGTGCCTGGCATCATTAGTCTCTTTAGGGAGTTCCCAAAACTCCCTAGGAATAGACTGGGCATTTTTGGATCAGTGGGCAGGTCTGGGTACCTGTACTGTGATTCCTTTCAGCACACATTTCCTGTGCTGGGTTAATGTGGCAGGGCCTGGCCACCCATTCCCTGCAGCCTCACATAAATGCTTGTGAGACAGACTGGGAGATCCAGTAATTTTACTTGGTGAGTGTAGTTAGAAGACTGCCCTTGGCTCTGGGCTGTGGGGGCCCACATGGAGAAGCCATGATCAGATTGTGCAGGGGAAAACCCTCAAGTCGGCTCTTTTTTTATTGAGATAGAATTTCACTCCATTACCCAGGCTGGAGTGCAATGGCACAATCTTGGCTCGCTGCAACCTCCGCCTCCCAGGTTCAAGTGATTCTCCTGCCTCAGCCTCTGGAGTAGCTCGGATTACAGGCACGAGCCACCATGACTGGCTAATTTTTTTGTGTATTTTTAGTAGAGATGGGGTTTCACCATGTTGGCCAGGCTGGTCTTGAATTCTTGACCTCAGTTCATCCTCCTGCCTTGGACTCCCAAAGTGCTGGGATTATGGGCATGAGCCACCATGCCTGGCCAAGTCATCTCTTAAAAGGGAAGAAGAGCCTGCAGGGCTACGGGTGGGGATGGGTGTGGGTGGAGGGGTAGAGGGTGGGCAGGAAACGGAGTGTTCTCTGCTGGGAGAACGGCACACCCCAGCACCGTGCGTCATGCACAGTAGGTATTTGTAGAATGAATGAGTAGATGAATGAGCACATTTAGTCTGTGTTGCCCTCTAGGGAGCTTTTTATTTTTCCATGTGTTTACCTAAGACTGAATTTTTATTATTTACAAAAATCAGGTGCATTTGTATGAGATGTTCATAAATTTTCATCCTACTGTAAGGTGTTTAACTTTGGGATTCAATAGAGAATGAAAATAAATAGAGAACATAGGGAGATTTGTTGCTTATAAAGCAAAACAACAACAACAACAAACAGATGGGCCGGGCGTGGTGGCTCACCCCTGTAATCCCAGCACTTCGGGAGGCTCAGGCGGGCAGATCATGAGGTCAAGAGATCGAGACCATCCTGGCCAACATGGTGAAACCCTGTCTATATTAAAAATACAAAAATTAGCTGGGCGTGGTGGCCTGCACCTGTAGTCCCAGCTGCTCGGGAGACTGAGGCAGGAGAATTGCTTGAACCCGGGAGGAAGAGGTTGCAGTGAGCCAAGGTCATGCCACTGCACTCCAGCCTGGTGACAGTGCGAGTGTCTCAAAAAAAAAAAACAACAAAAAAAAACAGATCTCACCGCCACCCCCCAAAACTGTTTGGGATATGAAACTGTGTACTGGGCCATTTGCAAAAGGAATGGTTTGGAAAACCCACATTGGGGTGTGAGTTTGGCCATTTTAACTTTCCAGTTCATTGTCTTTGATTTTTTCCTCAGGCCTCATCCTCACTTGATTATGGAAGCCTGCGGATCTGCCCCGCCTCCCATTCTGCCCGGTCCCATTTGGGATTCCCAGAGTTTTCCTGACCTGTCGTTCTTGTGGTGTCTCATCAGGCTGAACCGTTCACAGGAGAACTCCCTGCCCAGCAGACACTGCCCATCCTCGGAGAGAAGCTGCACCAGGTCTTCCACAGCGTCCTGGAAAACCTCACCAACGTCATGAGTGGCTTTTGTCTGCCAGAGCCCATTTTTAGCATAAAGGTAAAGTCACCTGTGAGCGCAGGCGTGTAGACCAGTGCAGAGGGTCAGAAGGTCCACCCCGTGACAGCAGAGGTCATTACTGAGTAAGAAATGAGAAAATGGTCGGTCCTCTGTTGTTTTTATTTTATTTATTTTATTTTTTGAGACAAGGTCTCACTCTGTCACCCAGACTTACTGCAGCCTCGACCTCCTGGGCTCAAGAGATCCTACCACCTCAGCCTCCCGAGTAGCTGGGACTATAGGTGCACCCCACCATGCCTGGCTAATTTTTTGTATTTTTGTAGAGATGGCGTTTTGCCGTGTTCCCCACGCTGGTCTCGAAGTCTTGGGCTCAAGTGATCCATCCGCCTGGGCCTCCCAAAGTGCTGGGATTACAGGCCTGAGCCACCGCACCCAGCCCCTCGGTTGTGTTTATGAAGGACCTGTCCTCAGGGAATTCCTCAATTCAATTGTAAACACTGGCCTGACTTTTTCTCCTTGATCGTAAACTGGGCTTGTAGCAGTTCAGCTCAAGACTGAGAATACTCCAGTGGGACATTAAGGAAGGAGTCAGTGGGGGTCACCCCACTTAAGGAGATGACAGACAAGGCACTTTGTTTGAAACACACCTCTGTTCGTCATTCACCCTTGCTGGGTCTCATCTGCTCACTCAGTAGAGAGACAAGAAGTCCTCTGATTTGCAGACCTCCTTGAAAGACCCATGATGCTCATAGCAGTGACTAACCGTCACACTGTGCTGTATCGGGTCCATCTCAGGAGAGCAAATCACGATGGTGATGATGATAATAACCGCCAACCCTTAGCAAATATGTACCATGTGTCAGCCCTCCTTTTTTTTGAGAGGGAGTCTTGCTCTGTCACCCACACTGAAATGTGGTGGCACGATCTTGTCTCACTGCAACCTCTGCCTCCCAGGTTCAAGCAATTCTCCTGCCTCAGCCTCCCGAGTAGCTGGGATTACAGGCATGTGCCACCATACCCAGCTAATTTTTGTATTTTTTAGTAAAGATGGGGTTCTACCATGTTGGCCAGGCTGGTCTTGAACTCCTGACCTCAGGTGATCCACCCACCTTGGCCTCCCAAAGTACTGGGATTACAGGCGTGAGCCACCGTGCCTGCTTTGTCACCTTCTAACTACTTAAAAGTTCAATCATTTCATCCTCCCAGCAACCAATAAGGTAGGAACTCTTATTTCCATTTACAGTTGAGGCAACTGAGGGACACAGAGACTAAGAGACTTGCCGTGCTTCATACATGAGGAGGCAAAGATGAGATCTGAACCATGGCCGTCAGGATTCTGACTCTGTGCTCTTCGCCCCCACGTTATGCTGCCTGATGATTATTGCCATCATTGCAACTTTTTTTTTTTTTTTTTTTTTTTGGAGACAGGGTCTTGCTCTGCCTCCCAGGCTGGAGTACAGTGGTGGAAACACTGCTCACTACAACCTCGACCTCCTGGGTTCAAGCAATCGTCCCACTTCAGCCTTCCAAGTAGCTAGGGTTACAGGCGCCTGCCACCACACCCAGCTAATTTTTTGTAGAGACAGAGTCTCGCCATGTTGCCCAGGCTAGTCTTGAACTCCTGGGCTCAAGTGATCCTCCCACCTTGGCCTCCCAAAGTGTTCAGATTACAGGCATCAGCCACTGCACCCCACAATAATTGCAACTTTTATTAGTTGGGGCACTTCGCAGTTTATGCATCAGTTCACTTTGAAACCTCACAGCCACACTAGGGTGTTGGCCCCACTGTCATCGTCATCCAAGGACCATCAGCATTGGCTACTGAGACACCCCGGAAACAGCATAGGGCAGCAGTTCAGAGTCTCAGGAGCTGACTAGCCTGGGTTTGCTTCTTACTAGCTGAGTGACTTTGGTTAACTTAACTAACCTCTCTGTGTTTCAGTTGCCTCAACTGCAAAATGGACAAAATCATTAGACTTCCTTTATATGGTTGCTTTTAGGGATCAAATGAGAACATGTAAAGAAAAGTCCTAGAACACTGTCTGGCACTAAGCAAATATCCTATAAACATCAGCTCATCATGTGACCTTATGTTTGATCCCCCCCACCATGCTGGCTTTCTGAGGCACAGAGAGGGGGAGTCAGGGTCTTCCTATGTGGGGAAACTGAGTATTCCCCTGTGGTCAGGAGGCCATTCCACTCTGGACTGCCCCAGAGGCTGCTGGGTCTGGATCTTCAGCCACTTGAGTGCATGGGGTCAGGATGAGTTGAGCTGTGTTGGGTGCCCTGTTGGGGGCAGTGGTGCCCATGCCCATGCAGGGCTGGGGGCTGATGCTCTGGTCCCCGCTTCAGCTGAAGGAGTGGGTGCAGAAGCTCATGATGACCCTCCGGCACCCGTCACTGCCGCTGCTGGAGCTGCAGGAGATCATGACCAGCGTGGCAGGCCGCATCCCCGCCCCCGTGGAGAAGTCAGTCCGCAGGGTGATGGCCCAGTATGCCAGCAACATCACCTCGGTGCTGTGCCAGTTCCCCAGCCAGCAGGTACGTGCTCCCCAGCTCAGCCCCACCCCACCAGGATGCTCACACTGGGCCAGCTCCCGGTCTGGCTCGGTATCTGGCCTCTGATCAAGTTGAACTCCTTGAGACCCACTTATAGCCTAACATATCAGGGGCCGAGGGTTTCCTTTCGAGCCTTGTCTGCAGAATCCTATCATTTACTCAAAGCAACAGTTGTTTGAATGAACGTCAATATTCCTTAGGCCTCATTGCCTAAAACTCAAGATTCCAAATAGGAGTGAGCAGTTGATGCAGATGGAGTGAGCATTTCCCAAAAAATAAAGAGGCTGATATCATTAGAGGAAACTGCAAGTTTTTTTATTTTTGTTTTTTCACTGGTTTGCAGCTTTGATTTTCTGCCCCTGGATTTTGTAGGTGATCATCGGGGAGCTCCGTGTGTGTGTGTGTGTGTGTGTGTGTGTGTGTGTGTGTGTGTGTGTATATGTTATACCACCCACGTATGTGTTATATATGTATATATACACACACATACATATAGATGTGTATATACACACACATACATATAGATGTGTATATATACATATATACGTATAGATGTGTATATATGTGTTATACGTATATATGTGTATATATATAATATTTTTTAAGACTTGTACTGAGGTCGGGTACGTTGGCTCACGCCTATAATCCCAGCATTTTGGGAGGCCGAGGCAGATGGATCACTTGAGGTCAGGAGTTTGAGACCAGCCTGGCCAACATGGTGAAACCCTGTCTATATTAAAAAAAAACAAAAATTAGCTGGGCATGGTGGCGCACACCTGCAATCCCAACTACTCAGGAGGCTGAGGCAGGAGAATTGCTTGAACTCAGGAGGCGGAGGTTGCAGTGAGCCGAGATCGCACCACTGCGCTCCAAAAAAAAAAAAAAAAGAATGTACTGAGATGTCTCATCATAATCATAGTTGCATTTGTGAACATGCTAAAAAAAAAAAAAAGAATGGAAGCCATTCCAGGGTAGTATGAAATATCTCTGTTATTTACACATCGGCCTCGTGTTGTTCATTTTGTTGTGGTTGTTGGTTTTGTGGGGCATTTGAAAGGCATTTGCACTGGGAAGAGCCCCTCTGCGTGTTTGCCTTCCTGCCCTCTGGTGGGAGGGTTCCCCACCATCATCATCCACCCACCCACAAATTGGTGATTTGAGAAACCAGAGGACAGTGTAGTTCAGGCCATTCTCAGAGGTTAGGAGTTCTAAGGGTTGGAATATTGTTCAGCCAAAGAAAGAAAGAATACTGGTTCATGCTCCCACATGGATGAACCTGTTGTGCTAAGGGAAATAAGCCAGGCACAAAAGACCACATATTATGTGATTCCTCTTTTTTTTTTTTTTTTGAGACCTCCCAAATAGTTGGGATTACAGGTGTACACCACCATTCGCAGCTAATTTTTTGTATTTTTTTAGTGGAGATGGGTTTTCACCATGTTGGCCAGGCTGGTCTTGAACTCCTGACCTCAGGTGATTTGCCTGCCTCGGCCTCCCAGAGTGCTGGGATTACAGGCATGAGTCATGGTGCCCAGCCCTGTGTGATTCCATTTTTATGAAATGTCCAGAATAGGCACGTTCATGAAGAAGGAAGTAGATTAGTGGCCGCCAGGGGCTGCAGCACAGGGAAAATGGAGAGTAAGCGCTAATGACTACAAGGTTTCTTTTTAAAGTGACGAAAATGCTTTAAAATTAGATGGTGGTGATAGTTGCACAACTTTATGAATACGCTACTAACCACTGAATGTACACTCTAAAGGGAGATGGTGGAATATGATGGTGTGTAAGTTATATCTGAACTAAAAAATAACAAAAGCCAAACTCTAGAGGATCCTAACTGAAAAAGTACACACTTGGAACTTTCAGGAATTTGTCATTGATCCAGGTTTTTTTTCTTTAAAAATATTTTTGATGCCAAAGGCAATATACCGATAACATTATGTCTAATGATAAACACAGGACCCTTCCCCACCAGCACCCTGGTTTTTGCTAGAGTGGGACATTTCCATCTCCTCGTTCCCCATCCCATTCATATGTGCGGAATGGTATAAGGCGAATGTGTGCACTCCTCCATGTGATCGCTGGCATTTTGAGCGCTTGAATTCCTTACTGTTGAGGGGATGAACAGGGGTGTTTCAGGATAGCTGGAAGGCTTTGGGCCTGGAATTTTCAATCTTCAAATGAGTCTTGGATGGGACCTCCCTGGGAGGCTGTGGTGGGTTCTTTGGGTCAGCACTTCCCAACCTTTTTAGCACCAGGGACTGGTTTTGTGGAAGATAGTTTTTCCACAGACCGGGGAGGGGGATGGTTTCAGGATGATTCAAGCACGTTACATTTATGGTGCACTTTATTTCTATTATGATTACATTGTAATATATAATGAAATAATTATACAACTCACCATAATGTAGAATCTGTGAGAGCCCCAGGCTTGTTTTTCTGCACCTAGACAGTCCCATCTGGGGGTGATGGGAGACAGCGACAGATCATCAGGCCCTAGATTCTTGTAACGAGCATGCAACCTAGATCCCTCGCATGCGCAGTTCACAGCAGGGTTTGCGCTCCTGTGAGAATCTAATGCTCCCGCTGATCTGACAGGAGGTGGAACTCAGATGGTAATGTGAGCAATGGGGAGGGGCTGTAAATACAGATGAAGCTTCGCTCCCTCACCCACTGCTTACCTCCCTCTGTTCAGCCAGTTCCTAACAGGCCACGGACCAGTGCTGGTTTGGGTACTGGTTTGGGGACTCCTGCTTTAGGAGACTGCTGTGTGGCATCTGAATCATCAGCAGTCAGACCTGTCTTGTTTTTCCATCCAGATAGCCACCATCCTGGACTGCCACGCAGCCACCCTGCAGCGGAAGGCCGATCGAGAGGTCTTCTTCATCAACACCCAGAGCATCGTGCAGTTGGTCCAGAGGTGAATCCTGGGTCTCTCCGTAGGATGTGGTTGTCACTTGAATTGTCGCATGCATTGCACCAGGGTGGTGCTCTAGGGCTGTCTTCAGGGCAGGCTTGAACTGAGAGAAAGTGTGTTACAGTCCTGCAGTGCCATTACTAACAGCAGAACCCTGGGTAAGGTACTTTACTTCTGTAAATCTCTGTTTGTAAATCTCAGCTCACTGCAACCTCCACCTCCCAGGTTCAAGCGATTCTCCTGCCTCAGCCTCCCGAATAGCCGGGATTATGGGCATGTGCCACCATGCCTGGCTAATTCTTGTACTTTTAGTAGAGACGGTGTTTCACCATGTTGGCCAGGCTGGTCTCGAACTCCTGACCTCAAGTGATCCATTTGCCTCGACCTCCCAAAGTGCTGGGATTACAGGCATGAGCCACCATGTCTGGCCTATAAATGTATTAAGTTTTGTGAAATGCTGACAAACAGTAAATACTTGATAGATACATTAGATTGAGACAATGGGATGAAATAACTTTATGTATGATAAAAGACTGCACAAATTGTTATTGTAGCTTTTGGGACAATTGCAAAGGAAAGTGGATGAATAATTGTATTTCATCTCAAGTAATTATTTATTGTACAGGGGTTTTCTGCTGCAGGACTATTCTGATGACAAAAGGATTTTCTTTTTTTTTTTTGAGATGGAGTCTCGCTCTGTCAGCCAGGCTGGAGTGTAGTGGTGCGATCTTGGCTCACTGCAAGCTCCGCCTCCCGGGTTCACGCCATTCTTCTGCTGCCTCAGCCTACCGAGTAGCTGGAACTACAGGCGCCCACCACCACGCCCGGCTAATTTTTTGTGTGTGTTTTTAGCAGAGGTGGGGTTTCACCGTGTTAGCCAGGATGGTCTCAATCTCCTGACCTGGTGATCCCCCGTCTCAGCCTCCCAAAGTGCTGGGATTACAAGTGTGAGCCACCACGCCCGGCTGACAAAAGGATTTTCTGCCACTTTTCATGAAAAATTCACCTAGCAAGAAAGCTTTCCTTATGAAGACAATCAGGGCCAGGCGCTGTGGCTTATGCCTGTAATCCCAGCATTTTGGGAGGCCAAGGCAAGAGGATCACTTGAGGCCAGGAGTTGGAGACCAGCCTGGGTGATGTAGCAAGACCCTGTCTCTACAAAAAAAAAGAAAAAAAAATGAGTCAGGCATGGTGGTGTTTACCAATAGGCCCAGCTACTCAGGAGGCTGAGGTGAGAGGACTGCTTGAGCTCAGGAGTTCGAGGTTACAGTGAGCTGTGATCGTGCCATTGCACTCCAGCCTGGGGGACAGAGCAAGACCTTGTCTTTTATGAAAAAGAAAAAAAGGAATCAAAGCATTCTTGGATTTGAACCAGTAAATTCCAGGCGTGTTTCCCATGTGCCAGAAACTCACAGGTACAAAGAATGTGAGATTGTAGAAAACTGGCCTTCTTTTCAAGGAGCTCCTCAGCTGTTAGGGAGAGAGATTTTAGTGTGGATTCCCCACAAACTGCAAGTTTCACAGCCAAGGGCTAGGAAGGGAGTCCTCCTAAAACACATTGACTGCTAACTTTAAGCCCATCCTTTAAGCTTCAGAGAAACATCTAGGAAAAATGAACCATTAATAAATTAACTGAATTTTCTAGCAAATTTTCTGTGCTGAATATAAATATTAAAGCTCTGTCCTGTGTTGTGTAAGTATGTTTTAAAATCACATTTGGATCAGAGAGTCTTTTAGCATCTTGATCTGTTTTGTTGTTATTTGGTGATGCTGCAGTTAAGTGTCTACTTCCCCACAACTCAGTGTCGCATCTCCTGAGAAACATGACTCCTGTGTTCAGATTTTTGGAAGAACATCCAGGTTAAAACTTTGTTTTAAAAGAGAAGTGGCTAGGTGCGATGGCTCACACCTATAATCCCAGCACTTTGGGAGGCCAAGGCGGGTGGATTGCTTGAGCTCAGAGGTTTGAGACCAGCCTGGGCGATATGGTGGAAACCCTGTCTACAAAATATACAAAAATTGGCCGGGCTTGGTGGTGGCCACCTGTGTTCCCAGCTACTCCAGAGGCTGAGGTGGGAGGATTGCTTGAGCCCGGGAGGCAGAGATTACAGTGAGCTGTGATTGCACCACTGCACTCCAGCCTGGGTGTCAGAACAAAACCTCGTCTCAAAAAAAAGAAAAAAAAAGAGAGAAGCAAAATCTACATGGGGATCTTTTGGTAAATGTTTTTCCAGTTTGTCTTTTTAAAACGGTCTCTGTACATTGGGTAAGTAATTGAAAAATTTTGTTTTTAACAGTTAAAGCTTGCTAAAATTGGCCACCCCTGTTCAGAATCCGAAATCTATTAAGTTTTTTTTTTTTTTTTCTTAACTCTGTGGCCAGAATGGTGCCCTCCCAAGTATCAGGCTTGGGATCTACTCCAGTTTTGCCTCCAGTTTGATGTGGGACTTTGGGCAGGGCAGTGTTCTTTTTGGCCTGCAGATAAATCAACTCCATATCCTTTGAAGGCCTCAGGATTAGAGGGTGCCTCTAGATGCTTTAAAAAAATTTTGGCTGGGCGTGGTGGCTCATGCCTGTAATCCCAGCACTTTGGGAGGCCAAGACGGCCGGATCACGAGGTCAGGAGATCGAGACCATCCTGGCTAACGCGGTGAAACCCCGTCTCTACTAAAAATACAAAAAAATTAGCCAGGCGTGGGTGGCAGGCACCTGTAGTCCCAGCTACTTGGGAGGCTGAGGCAGAAGGATGGCGTGAACCCGGGAGGCGGAGCTTGCAGTGAGCCGAAAATCGCGCCACCGCACTCCAGCCTGGGTGACTGAGCGAGACTCCGTTTCAAAAAAAAAAAAATTTATTTTTAAATTAACTAATTAATTAATTTTTATTTATTTATTTTGAGACAAGCTATCACCCAGGCTGGAGTGCAGCAGTGCAATCATAGCTCACAACAGCCTTGACCTCCTGGGCTCAAGTGATCCTCTCGCCTCAGCCTCCTATGTACCTGGGACCACAGTCATGCGCTACCACTGCCGGCTAATTTTTTTGATTTTTTGTAAAGACAAGGTCTCACCTTGTTGCCCAGGCTGCTCTTGAACTTCTGGGCTCAAATGGTCCTCCCGCCTCAGCCCCCCAAAGTGCTGGGATTATTGGTGTGAGCCACCATGCCTGGCCTTAATTTTTTTGTTTTGTTTTGTAGATATGGGGTCTTGGCTATATTGCCCAGGCTTGAACTCCTGGGCTCCAGTGATCCTCCCACCTCAGTGTCCTTTCTAAAATCCTTTCTCTCTCTCTCTTTTTTTTTTTTTTTTTTTGAGACAGAGTCTTGCTCTGTCGCCCAGGCTGGAGTGCAGTGGTGCGATCTCGGCTCACTGCAACCTCCTCTTCCCGGATTCAAGCTATTCTTATGCCTCAGCCTCCCGAGTAGCTGGGACTACCGGCGCGTGCCACTATGCCCAGCTAGTTTTTGTATTTTTAGTAGAGACGGGGTTTCACCATTTTGGCCAGGCTGGTCTCGATCTCTTGACCTCATGATCTGCCTGCCTCGGCCTCCCAAAATGCTGGGATTACAGGCATGAGCCACCGCGCCCAGCCAATCCTTTCTCTTTTTAAAAATCATAAAAAGAAAATACTAAATATTGAGGTACTCAAGGAAGGGTGTGAGCATTAAGAGCAGCCTTCCCTTCTCCCCAGATACCGCAGCGGGATCCGTGGCTATATGAAAACAGTGGTGTTGGATCTCCTGAGAAGATACTTGCGTGTTGAGCACCATTTTCAGCAAGGCAAGAGATGCTGATGCCAACACCAGTGGGATGGTGGGGGCCGTGAGGAGCCTGAGCTTTACCTCTGTGTGGTGTTTTGTCTCCCCCTAGCCCACTACGACAAGTGTGTGATAAACCTCAGGGAGCAGTTCAAGCCAGACATGTCCCAGGTGTTGGACTGCATCTTCTCCCACGCACAGGTGGCCAAGAAGAACCAGCTGGTGATCATGTTGATCGTAAGCAGAAAGAGGGCCTGTTACCCAGACCGGGGGTGGGTCAGGAGTCCACAAACGTTTTCTTAAAAGGGCCAGAAAGTGGCTGGGTGCGGCGGCTCATGCCTGTAATCCCATCACTTTGGGAGGCTGTGGTGGGCAGATCACCTGAGGTCAGGAGTTCAAGACCAGCCTGGCCAACATAGTGAAACCTCGTCTCTACTAAAAATACAAAAATTAGCTGGCCGTGGTGGCGCATACCTGTAGTCCCAGCTACTTGGGAGCCTGAAGCAGAAGAAATCGCTTGAACTCAGAAGGCAGAGGTTGCAGTGAGCCAAGATTGTGCCACTGCACTCCAGCCTGGGCAGCAGGGCGAGATTCTGTCTCAAAAAATAAATAAAAGAAAAAGTAAGCCAGCAAGTAAATATTTTAGGCTTTGCAGGTTGGCGTGGTCTCTGTTGTGACCACTCAACACTGCCTTTGTACAATGTAAGCATGGCTGTGTTCCCGTAAAACTTTGTTGGGAGCCCAAGGTGGGAGGATCACTTGAGCCTAGGAGTTCAAGTCCAGCCTAGGCAACATTGCAAGACTCCATTTCTTAGAAAAATATTAAAACTGGGCACTGTGGCTCACATCTGTAATCCCAGCACTTTGGGAGGCTGAGGCAGGAGAATCACTTGAGGCCAGGAGTTTGAGACGAGCCTGGGCAACATAGGGAGACCCCATCTCTACAAAAAGTACAAAAATTAGCCAGGTGTGGTGGTGTGCACCTGTAGTCCCAGCTACTGAGGGGGCTGAGGCAGGAGGATCGCTTGAGCCTGGGATGTTGAGGCTGCAGTAAGCTGTGATCACACCACTACACTCCAGCCTGGGTGACAGAATGAGATCCTGTCTCAAAAAACAACAAAAAAACCCCCAACTTTGTATACAAAAACAGGCAATGAGTGGAGTTTATTGGCGCTGGGGAGATCATGACTAATGCAAAGCACCTAGTTTGTGCCATGTACTCTTGAAGTGCTTTCCAAATAAATAGTTGCTCATTTAATCTCACAGCAGTCCTAGAAAGTGGGTACTGCTGTCACAGCTCTTTGGCAGAGCACAGAGAGGTTAAGCCACTTGCCCAAGGGCACCCAGCTCCTAAATGTAGAGCCAGGATTTGAACCAATAGTCTGACTCCAGACTCATGAACTGTTAGCTGCAGGATATTGGATTTTGAGTCCTGTGTGTAGAGAAGAAGAAGTATGGAGTCTCTGTTCTTGTTTCTCTTTCCACTTGATAATAGCAGTCTTTTGTTTTTTGTCTGTTTTTTCTTTTGAGACAGAGTCTCACTCTGTTGCTCAGGCTGGAGTGCAGTGGCACCATCATGGCTCACTCTAGCCTCTATCCCCTGGGCTTAAGCCATCCTCTCACCTCAGCCTCCCAAGTAGCTGGGATTACAGACTCATACCACCATGCCCAGCTAGTTTGTTTGTTTATTTGTTTGTTTTGTAGAGATGAGGTCTCACTATGTTGCCCAGTCTTGTCTTGAACCCCTGGGCTCAAGCAATCCTCCCGCCTTGTCCTCCCAAAGTGCTGGGATTACAGGCATAAGCCACTGTGCGTGGCCGATAATAGCGGTCTTTTATAACTAAAAATATTTTTCTTTGGTATGTCCCTGGCAACTGACTTGGAAAATGTAGGATCAGCAGAGTAAGAGCAACTCGGACTTGGCTTATAGTAGAAAGGGGTTTGACAATTTTTTTTTTTTTTTTTTGAGACAGAGTCTTGCTCTGTTGCCCAGGCTGGAGTGCAATGGCACAATCTTGGCTCACTGCAACCTCTGCGTCCCGGGTTCTATCTATCTTTTTTTTTTTTTTTTTTTTTTTGAGACAGAGTCTCACTCTATCGCCCAGGCTGGAGTGCAGTGGCACAATCTCTGTTCACTGCAACCTCCGCCTCCAGGGTTCAAGCAATTCTCCTGTCTCAGCCTCCAGAGTAGCTGGGATTATAGGCATGCGCCACCACGCCGGGCTAATTTTTGTGTTTTTAATAGAGACGTGGTTTCACCATGTTAGCCAGGCTGGTCTTGAATTCCTGACCTCAGGTGATCCACCAGCCTCGGCCTCCCAAAGTGCTGGGATTATAGGCATGAGCCACCACACCCGGCCTTGCAAATTTTTTTTGTAAAGGGCCCCAGATAGTAAAGATTTTAGGCTTGAGGATGTCCACCCCCTGTTGCCGCTACTCAGCTCCATGAGCTCTGCCACTGTAGCCTGAAAACAACTAGACAATAGGTACGTGAATGGGGGTGACTATGTTCCAATAAAACTTTATTTACAAAAACAGTCAGTGGGCAGAGTTTGGCCATGATCTCAGAGAATAGTTAATACCCTGTCTCCTATCCAAGTTGCATTAATAAATATTGGGATTTTTGGTAAAGAATCATTTAAAAATCTCACGCAGCAGCTTTTAATCCTGGCTGTACATTAGAATCACCTAGGGGGTGGGGAGACTTTTAAAAAATACAATTGCCCATGTCCTACCCTTGGTCAATTTAATCAGAGTTTCTAGGGGTAGGGCCCAGGCATTAGTGCTTTTTGAAAGTTTCCCTGTGGGAAACCTAAATGTGCACTGTATATTAGATAATATTATTGGTTTAATGTTCAGTTTCTTTGGTGTTTTAATGGTTCTGTAGTTAGGTGGGAGGGAGATATGTGCTAAAATAGTATAAAGGATTGTGATGTCTGCAACTGACTTTCAGAAAAAGAGTGTGTGTGTGTATGTGCACGCACGTTCTTATTAGAGAAAAATCAAATATGATAATGTGGCAAAAGTTTAACAATTAGTGAATCTAGGTGATTACTATGGGTTTTTAACATACTGATCTTCAATTCTTCTGTAGTTTTGAAGTTTGTAAAAATTAATTGGGAGAGAGGACTCCCCAAGTGATTGCAACGCGCAGCCAGGACTGGGAATTTATGCCTAAGGAGATATCCACTCTTTGGGGCGAGTTCTATTACTAAAATAATATAATGCTTTTCAAAATACATTCTTTGGATGGAATTTCCTGGAGTTTGAGTGTTTGTCAAGCAAAATATGCCTGAAATCTATTACAGTCAGCTTGCCATTCAAACGCAAGTGGGTCTGTGGGTTATTTTGCTGTTCATTCTTCTGTGCACATATTGACTGTCTTCTGGGCATAAAGTCATGAAATATCACGTACACCAGAGGACAGCAAAGGGAAGATGGGTGGAGCAGCCCCCAGCTCTTGGGAATTGGGACATTTTCCTGGACCTCCTTGGTGATAGAGGCTAAAAATGTTGAACCAATTACAGTCTGGGGATAAATGTGACATTCATTATTCTTCTGACTTTCTTGGTCCCATTTGTTAGAAAATAGTGAGTTCTTTGCACCTGATGGTATTTGGTACCTGAGAGGTTTTGAACAAAGACTTGTGAATTGAATGATTATTTTGAAATGAATTTTTTTGAGGCTTTTAAATGGACCTAGTTTCTGACACCAGTCCTCTGGTCATGGGACTTCGTTAGTGACAAAACAAAGCAAACAAAACATGATTCTGTGAACTAAAATATACAAGATGAGACTGCTTCACTAAGTTAACAAGAAAGAAAAATGGTTTGTTTTTTGTTTGTTTGTTTGTTTTCAAGACGGAGTCTTGCTCTGTCACCCAGGTTGGAGTGCAGTGGCGCAATCTCGGCTCACTGCAACCTCTGCCTCCTGGGTTCAGCTGATTCTCCTGCCTCAGCCTCCCAAGTAGCTGGGACTACAGGCATGCACCACAACACCTGACTAATTTTCTTTTAGTTTTAGTAGGAAACAGGGTTTCACCATGTTGGCCAGGCTGGTCTTGAACTCCTGGCCTCATGTGATTTGTCCGCCTTGGCCTCCCAAAGTGCAGGGATTACAGGCATGAGCCACCGTGCCCTGCCTAGAAAAATGTTTTTGTTATTATTATTATTATTTTTTGTATGTAGAAGGCAATGGTTAGATTTTTTAACATTCACACTTAGATGTGTGTGTTGGGGGGGAATTTAAAAAATGTTCACACAAACTACTCTTGAGTTTTTCACCTCTTAGAAAAGCACCAGTCTAGCTATTGGCCAGCACCTGTGCTGTCCTGGCCTGGGAGCCACAGGCCTAGGGGATTGGTGGAGAGTTATGCCACCACCGTTTGATAATGGAAAGCAAATCAGAGAAGGGAGAGGAGATTTAGAATACTTTCCTACCAATTTCTTCAGCATTGACGTTCCTGTGTCTTTGTGTATGAAATATCAATATGTTAAAGTTTTTTCTGATGATAAAATCAGTATCGGTTCATTATAATAGGAAAATGCAGAAACACATGTAGAAAAAAATGCCCCACGGCTCTACCATCTGGTGACCTCTTGAAGACCAGTCTTAGTGGATGCCCGGGGTGGGGAATGGGGGCGTATTGCTCAGGAGCTCTGATATTTAGCATTCATTGCTCCATCTTCAGTGGGTGGTTAGGGAGCACCTGCGCTGAGCCGTTCCCAAGCCCCATATGCACTTGGCGCACAAGAGGAGATGCGAACACCGGCTGCACCCAGCCCTGGTCTCCAGCAGAAAGGCCCTTCTTTCAGAAGCAGAGAGGAGGGATGCAACACAGACACATTGTCCCTCCCTCTCCTGCAAGATTCAACCCCATGTCCCTCTCCTCTGAAACTGTGAGCCCCTTAAGTCAGGCAGCAATGTGTAGGGGAAAGAGCAGGAGGCTTTGGGGGCAGAATAGTCCTGTGTTTGAATCTGACTCTGTCTTGCACATGTTTGCTGGCTTTGGGGTGAGGCATATTGCCTCTTTGAGCCTCAGTGTTCCCATCTGTAAAATGGGAATCAAAATAAGTAACTCCTCATGGAGGTGGGAGAATTTGGGGAGTTGTATATAAAGGGTCTAGCTGTTCACTAGCCACCTGGCACATAGTATATGCCTGATAATCACTGGCCTTTTTTTTTTTTTGGAGACAAGAGTCTGGCTCTGTTGCCCAGGCTGGAGTGCAGTGGTGCAATCTCAGCTCACTGCAACCTCTACCTCCCAAGGGATGATCAAATCATCCTCTCACCTCAGCCTTCTGAGTAGCTGGGACTACAGGCATGTGCCACCATGCCCAGATAATTTTTCTATTTTTTTTGTAGAGACAAGGTTTTGCCCTGTTGCCCAGGCTGGTCTCAAACTCCTGAGCTCAAGCAGTCCTCCTGCCTCAGCCACCCAAAGTGCTGGGATTACAGGTGTGAGCCACCATGCCTGGCCTAATCACTGGCTATTAATAGTAATGTAGGCAGGGGCTTAGTTGTATTTGTTTGTTCTTACCAGGCATTTAGAGCATGTTTTGGGGTGGATGAATGGGTGGCCGAGTGAGTGAGTGAGTGAGTGAGTGAGTGAGTGAGTGAGTGAGTGAATGAATGACTGGGGTGGGTGCACAGTAGAAAGTGGTGAGGGTTTGCATAGCGGGCTGTGCCGGGCCTGTTTGGAGAGTGGAGCAGCTGCCTGGCTTTTGCGGTGGGCGCTCCCCCAGCCAAGATGAGTGTTGCGTGTTTCCCTGGGCTGGAGAAAAGCCATTTGGCTTCTTTTTCTGTTCCCTAAGGATGAGCTGTGTGGCCCAGACCCTTCCCTGTCGGACGAGCTGATCTCCATCCTCAACGAGCTCACTCAGTTGAGCAAAAGCGAGCACTGCAAAGTGGCCCTCAGAGCCCGGCAGGTAGGGTCTCGGGGTGTGGTCCCCACAATGTGCGTTTCCCCACACCCTCCTATGTGTCCCCTACCGTGCTCAGCCCTCACCATGCATGGTCCCACTGTGCTGCCGGCCCATGTCTGAGCCTCTGCCTTCTCCCCTGGGAGGTTGGCTCACGCCAGCATCCCCGTCCCTCCCCCTGCAGATCCTGATTGCCTCCCACCTCCCCTCCTACGAGCTGCGGCATAACCAGGTGGAGTCCATTTTCCTGTCTGCCATTGACATGTACGGCCACCAGTTCTGTCCCGAGAACCTCAAGGTGAGCCGTCTCCTTCCTTTCACCGTCTACAGAGCACACACTGTGGCCCAGGTGGGGACCTCTGGGGAAACGGCTCCTCCTGCCCTCTAGGTGCTCAGTGGGGTGCAGGGCACAGCCACAGATGCAGACAGGTCAGCCCAATGTGGCCAGGGCTGCCCGAGGGGTCACCTGGGGAGACTCTAGGAGAGGTGGGCATGGAGCCCAGTCCTTCAGGAAGGGCAGTGTGACAGCAGTGGGGGCTCACCTGGTGCAGTTTACAAACCTCAGCCATAATGGAGCATATCTGGAAGCTGTGAGCCCTCCATGGCCTCATCTTCCCTAATCCTGGACTCTGGCTCATTTACATGTTCTCAGGTACGCCCTCAGTGCCTGATGGGAGACCTGTCCTAGGTGCCGTCATCCCAGAGTTCTTCACTAGCTCTCCTATGATTAAATAGGGGAGGAGCCCAGTGCACTGCAGGGCACTGATCGCTTTTAGTGGAGAAAGCATGACTTCTGCCTGCTCCCACCGCCCCCACTCATCAGACTGGTGATTAAAAAACTTTCTCACTGGCTGGGCGCGATGGCTCATACCTGTAATCCCAGCACTCGGGAGGCCAAGACTAGAGGATCACTTAAGCCCAGGAATTTGAGGCCAGCCTGGGCAACATAGTGAGACCCTGTCTCTACAAAAAATACACACACACAAAAAAAGAGCTAAGATGTTGGTGCACACTGTAGTCCCAGCTACTCAAGAGGTTGAGGTGGGAAGATTGCTTCAACCTGAGAGTTTGAGGCTGCGGTGAGCTATGATCACACCACGGCACTCCAGTTTATCTCAAACAAACAAAAACAAAGAAAAACCTGAAACTTGTTCACATTTACCTTTCCTTGCTTCCCCTTTTCATTTCCCATAGAAATTAATACTTTCGGAAACAACCATCTTCGACGTCCTGCCTGCTTTCTTCTATCACGCAAACAAAGTCGTGTGCATGGCGTCCTTGGAGGTAAGCAGGAGAGGCCCAGAGAACAGCACTGACCATGCCAGTTCTAGTGTTCACTGCCGCCACCAGGCACCTGACCCTAGGCCACACACCTTGTGAATGTGATCCTATCCTTTTCTCTACAACGTAGGTATGTTAATAGTCCCATCTTACAGAGGAAGGAACTGAGGCTTAGAGAGGTAAAGTGGCTTATGTAGCATCACACAGCTAGAAAGTGGCAGAACCAGGTTTTGCATTATTGGGTCTGTCTCATTCCAGATTCCGTGCTAGTCACCACTGCTGTCTCATGTGTCATTTGAGCCTCTTCCAGGCAGGGCACATTAAATACTACTCCCTGAGAGCCAAGTCTGAGGCACCTCATCTAAACTTTCTGACTCACGTGCATTAAATACCTCTGAAAGACTTTTCTGCTTGGAACTGCCAGAGCGAGAGGAGCCCAGGTGACAACTTAAAGTGACCCCCTGCCCCCCCCCACCCCGCCCTGAGTGATGAGGTAGAAGGGCGTGGCCAGTAGCAAAACCCAGATTACAGCCAGGTGATCCCAGGTGTTCTTGCTCCTGGGAGCAAGAATTCAGGTCTTCTTGAATTCAGGAACCAAGAGGTGTTGTGTTGGTTCCAAGAAATCAGAATTTTAAATCTGCTCTTTTATTATTATTATTATTTTGAGACTCGCTCTGGTGCCTAGGGTGGAGTGCAGTGGCTCTATCTCGGCTCACTGCAGCCTCTGCCTCCCAGGTTCAAACGATTCTCCTTCCTCAGCCTCCCCAGTAGGTGGGCCTGCAGGGGCACACCACCACACCTGGCTAATTTTTGTATTGTTAGTAGAGACAGGGTTTCACCATGTTGGCCAGGCTGGTCTGGAACTCCTGACCTCAGGTGATCTGCCTGCCTCAGCCTCCCAATAAATCTGCTACCCTTTTAGAATCTTTTTAAGAAAATATGAGATGACGTCTCGTGTTTTTAACATGGCCCTCTTACCCGGGTCTGCTTTGCTGCAGTAGTTTTTCCAATATTCTTTATCTTCTGAGCTCAGAGTCTCAGTCCCCTGTTGCCCCCACTTTCTCTTCTGCATCTTTGGGAGCCTGTAAGTCACACAGTGAGAAGGTTTACTGGGTCTTCATGGAGACCGTCTTGGGCTTGTTAGCATGTTACAGCCACAGGGTCTCCTGGGCCTGCAGCTTTTATCTCTCTATGAGTTTCACCTCTGGAAGAATCTTTCTCAGGCCTCACTCTTTGTTTCTAACAGTGAGACCTAATACACCTCTTCTGTAGTTACTTTAAACACAATTTTTGTTTTGTTAGAGACAGGTCTTGCCATGTTGCCCAGGCTGGACTTGAACTTCTAGGCTGAAGCGATCCTCCTGCCTCAGCCTCCCCAGTAGCTGGGACTACAGGTGCATGCCACCATGCTTGACTTATAGTTACTTTTTAAAGTGCTAAATGCTATTTGTGTCAATTAGAGATTTTTCTAGGATGCTTTTGGGTTTTTTTATTTGTTTTGTTTTTCCACCACGCCCAGCTAATTTTTGTATTTTTAGTAGAGATGGGGTTTTGCCACATCATCCAGGCTGGCCTGGAATTCCTGGGCTCACACGATCTGCCTGCCTTGGCTCCCCAGAGTACTGGGATTACAGGTGTGTGCCACCATGCCTGACCCCATTCTTGACAGGGAATGGTGGGAACCTTCCCCAAATTCAAGTTCCCCAGTGCTGGCCAAGGGCAAGTCTTTTAATGGAAAGCAATTGTGTCTGCTAATTGCTGTATTAGCTCCTGCTGCCCAGTTCCTGCATTTCCTGTTCAGTTGAAAAGCTTTCAGTGTTTAAACTCCAGAACTGCATTGTCCACTATGGCAGCCACCAGCCACGTGTGGTTAGTGAGCACTTGAACTGCATCCCGTCTGAATCGAGCTGTGCTCTAAGTGGAAAATACACACTCCATTCCAAAGATGTAGTACTGTATGGAGAAAAGAATGTAAACCATCTCAATAATTTCTTATATTGATTACATGTTGAAATGATAATATTTGCATATTTGGGGTGAAATAAAATATATTGTTAAAATTATTTTTTATCTTTTTTCTAAGTGGTTACTAGAAAATTTAAAATTACAGGCCAGGTGAGGTGGCTTATGCCTGTAATCCCAGCACTTTAGGAGGCTGAGGTGGGAGAATCACTGAGCTCAGTAGTTGCAGACCAGCCTGGGCAACATAGCAAGATCCTGTCTTTACTAAAAATAAAAAACAAAAAAGATTAGCCAGGTGTGGTGGTGCCTGTAGTCCCAGCTACTTGGGAGGCTGAAGTAGGAGGATCCTTTGAGCACAGGAGTTCAAGGCTGCAGTGGGTTATGATCTCACCATTGTACTCCAGCCTAGGTGAGGGAGTGAGACCTTGTCTCAAAAGTAAATAAAATAAAGTTACATACACAGCTTGTGTTATATTTCTGTTGGACAGCACTGCTCTAAAGCAGGGGTTGATAAACTATAGACCATGGACCATATTTGGCCCACCACCTGTTTCTGTAAAGTTTTATCAGAACGCGGCCAGGTGCGGTTGCTCATGCCTGTAATCCCAGCACTTTGGGAGGCCAAGGCAGGCAGATCACCTGAGGTCGGGAGTTCGAGACCAGCCTGACCAACATGGAGAAACCCCGTCTCTACTAAAAATACAAAATTAGCTGGGCGTGGTGGCACATGCCTGTAATCCTAGCTACTCAGGAGGCTGAGGCAGGAGAATCGCTTGAACCTGGGAGGAGGAGGTTGCAGTGAGCTGAGATCACGCCATTGCACTCCAGCCTGGGCAACAAGAACAAAACTCCGTCTCAAAAAAAAAAAAAAAAAAAAAAAAAAAAGAAGAACGCAGCCACACCCATTCATTTACATATTGTCCACAGCTACTTGCGTGCTAACAGCAGAGTTGAGTAGTTGCAGCCAAGATGGTATGTCCCACAAAGCCTAAAATATTTACTACCTATCTGTTAGAGAAGTTTATCAACCCCTGCTCTAGAGTTTAGAGTGGATTTTGTGTAACTAGTAACATTCTGAAATATGAGCAAATTTGCTCTTAACTGCTGCTTAGAAATCTTTTTTTTTTTTTAATTGAGGAAGGATTTTTCTCTGTTGCCCAGGCTGAAGTGCAGTGGTGCTATCATAGCTCACTGCAGCCTCAACATCCTGTGCTCAAGCAATCCTCCCACCTCAGCCTCCCGAGCATCTGGCACTACAGGTGCCTGCCACCACGCCTGGCTAGTCTTTGTATTTTTAGTAGACATGGGGATTTGCCATGTTGCCTAGACTGGTCTCGAACTCCTGGGTTCGAGTGACCTACCTGCCCTGACCTTCCAAAACGCTGGAATTGCAGGCCTGAGCCACCGCACCTGGCCTGCTTAAAGATAGATCTTTTAGAGGTCATTTCTGGTACCCATTCCCCGTGAGTGCCCTCAGCTTTTGAGGACACTCTGCAGTGCCCCCTGAGAGAATGTCCGTGTGCTTCTGCCTTGTCAGGTTTACGTGCGGAGGGGCTACATCGCCTATGAGTTAAACAGCCTGCAGCACCGGCAGCTCCCGGACGGCACCTGCGTGGTAGAATTCCAGTTCATGCTGCCCTCCTCCCACCCAAACCGGTATGGAGTGGGACACACCCAGGGATGGCCTGTGTTTCTGTTCTTCCTGACCTCTGTCGTCCTGTCTCTGGAAGGACCTGGCAAGTGTGTTTGGGCATGCTGCTGGGGAGACATCAGCGATAAGCACTTCCCCCGTGGGAGCTCCCTGCAGCACCATTTTCTCCCCTCTAACATGGTGATAATGCAGAGCCCACCGCCTACACCTGCACTGTTCAGTACAGTAGCCATGTGTGCCTATTTACATTAAAATGAATGCACATGGGCCGGGCACGGTGCCTCACGTCTGTAATCCCAGCACTTAGGGAGGCCGAGGTGGGCAGATCACTTGAGGTCAGGAGTTCCAGACCAGCCTGGCCAACATGGTGAAACCCCATCTCTACTAAAAATACAAAAATTAGCCGGGCGTGGTGGCACATGCCTGTAATCCCAGCTACTGGGGAGGTTGAGGCAGGAGGATCACTTGAACCCGGGAGGCGGAGTGAGTCAGTGAGCCGAGATTGCCCCACTGCACTCCAGCCTGGGCAGAGAAGCGAGACTCCGTCTCAAAAAAAAAAAAAAAAAAAAAAAGAGGCCAGGCACAGTAGTGGCTCACACCTGTAATCTCAGCACTTTGGGAGGCCGAGGTGGGTGGATCACAAGGTCAGGAGTTCGAGACCAGCCTGGCCAACATGGTGAAACCCTATCTCTACTAAAAACAATACAAAAATTAGCCTGGCATGGTGGTGTGCACTGGTAATCCCAGCTACCTGGGAGGCTGAGGGAGAACTGCTTGAACCCGGGAGGCAGAGGTTGCAGTGAGCTGAGATTGCGCCACTACATGCCAGCCTGGGCGACAGAGCAAGAGTCCGTCTCAAAAAAAAAAAAAAGAGAAAAAACAAAGAATGCAAATGAGCCAGCCATGGTGGCCCACACCTGTAATCCTAGCACTTCGGAGGGCTGAAGGGGGCAGATCAGGAACTTGAGGCCTGGAGTTTGACACCAGCCCGGCCAAGTTGGTGAAACCGGGTCTCTACTAAAAATATAAAAATTTGCCAGGCGTGGTGGCGCACCGTGTAATCCCAGGTTACTCGGGAGGCTGAGGGACGAGAATCACTTAAACCTGGGAGGCAGAGGTTGCAGTGAGCCGAGATTGTGCCACTGCACTCCAGCCTGCGTGACAGAGTGAGACTCTGTCTCAAAAAAAAAAAAAAAAAAAAATTCAGCTTCTCAGTCATACTGTGTGGCTCATGGCTGCCGTATTATTTGACAGTGGAGTTCTAGAACATTCTGTCATGGTAGAAAGTTCTAGTAGACAGTGCCACCCAAGCCATTGGGAAGTCATGAGATAAGGCACATGTAGCATTTTAGACAGTGCCTGGCACAAAGAAAGTTGTTGACTGTGAGTGATCCCAGGGATGATCATGACTAACACTGTTATTACCATCTAGTGGCATGCCATTGGCCTGGGCGCTCTGCTCAGCACTCCCACACTCTTTTTTTTTTTTTTTTTTTTTTTGAGATAGAGTCTCGCTCTGTTGCTCAAGCTGGAGTGCAGTGGCACAATCTCAGCTCCCGGATTCAAGCGATTCTCCTGCCTCAGCCTCCCGAGTAGCTGGGACTACAGGCGCGCACCACCATGCTCGGCTAATTTTTATATATTTAGTAGAGATGGGGTTTCATCATGTTAGCCAGGCTGGTCTTGAACGCCTGACCTCAGGTGATCCACCTGCCTCGGCCTCCCAAAGTGCTGGGATTACAGGCGTGAGCCACCGTGCCCAGCCCACACTCTTATTTTATTCAGCTCTTATCCTCTGTCGGCCAAAAATGTGTTCTCATCCTCGTTTTACACATGGGAACCCTGGGCCATCACCTGACCTAGGCTGAGCTGCTTGTGCATGTGGAGTGGGAATTTGAGCCCAGGCCATACTCTTACCTCCAAGTCCTTTCCACAGCATTCAGGGGCCCTCTGAGCCAGGTGTGGGGGCACACACACTGTCCTGTCTGTGTCCAGGTAGAGACGGGGTTTCACTGTGTTGACCAGGTTGGTCTGGAACTCCTGACCTCAAATGATCTGTCTACCTCAGCCTCCCAAAGTGATGGGATTACAGGTGCCACCATGCCTGGCTGACCTAAGAATATCTGATGTGTCTGAGTTCCTCACTCACAGTCTTTTTTTCAGTTCATCTTGTTTCAGGACCCAAAGTATTAATACCATTTAGGTCAGGTAGAGTGTGATACCTTCTCTTAAAGTAATTATGTCTCCTTGGGATTCGAAGTGTTCTCTCTCACGCTCCCTCGCCCCTCTGGTTTTAGTTCTTATGGGGGTGTCCAAGGCCTTGCCTACGACTGCATTGATGTCATTGTGATTTGGGAGTTAGGTTGATCAGATCTGTACAGGCAATAGGGTTCATGCTTTGGTGAAGCAGGGATTTTTCTGGCCTCTTGGGATTTTTAAAATAACTTTCTTTTCCTGTTGGTTTTAAGAAGAAAGATGCTGCTATGTTTTGGATGAAGAAAAGGGGGCTTCCCCAGGAGGCACTGCCTTTCCTAGTTACTTGTTTTTACCCTTCTTATTTGCAAAAATAGGATTGTGACATTTTACCCCATTGAGGGAAAGGGGACTGACTGCTTGCAGTCCGGGGTCATTCTGGGGATTTGGGGAGCAGTGGTGGTGTAAGATATTTTGTAGCTGTCTACTCCTGAGAAGGAATTCTTTTCTCTTTTGATTTTTTTGTCTGGTTATTTGGAGACAGAGTCTAGTTCTGTCACCCAGGCTAGAGTGCAGTGGCATGATCATAGCTCACTACAGCCTTGAACTCCTGGGCTCAAGTGATCCTCCCACCTCAGCTCCCTGTGTAGCTGGGACTATAGGCTTGCACCACCACACCTGGCTAATTCTTTAAAAATATTTTTTTGCAGACATGGGGGGGTCTCACTATGTGGCCCAGGTTGGTCTTGAACTCCTGGGCTCAAGTGATCCTCCTGCCTTGGCCTCCCAAAGTGCTGGTATTATAGGCATGAGCCCCTGTGCCTGGCCTTCTCTTTTGATCTTATTGTCTCAGCAAGTCAGCCCTGTTAGGAAGGGAAGGGTGGCTCTCCTGAGGGCTGTGGGTCATGCCTTGTGATCTACATGTATATCCAGGTTATTGGTTGTGATTTTCAGTATGGGCACAGGGTCCTTTTTTGACCCAGAGAGACATTGAGGACCTGGGAGATTCCTGGCCATCTAAGAGTCTCACGATTGCTGTCAGTGCCAGAAATGTACTCTGGGCCTTTGAAGAGACCTTGCCTGCGGCTGCCCCCACCACCCAGCCCTTTAATGCCTCTGTAAAGGGCCATGAGGAATAAAGTCTACCCCCAAGATGGCCTGGCTTGGCCCTCAACACCTGTGTGTGTAGAGCCAGGCACGTGGTGCTTTAGGTCACCGAGACCCAAGGGAAGGTCAGATAAGAGGTTGTCAGGGCTTTGTGCCAGCTGCAGCCTGGACCTGGACCTCTGTGCTGGGCGGGAACTGGCTACATGCCCCCTGTGATGGGGCTGCTGTCCTAGCTCTGCCCACTGTTGCCCTGCAGGAAGCTGACAATCATAACCAGACTTCTCCATGTTTTTTTCCAGCAGAAGCAGGAAATCTATTTTTTTTTTAACCTGAAGTCCTTCCATTTTTCAGTGGGGGGCAGGTAATTCATGTTAAATGAATACATGAATGCATGTTAATTCATGTATGTTATTAAAATGCTGCATGGACCAAAGTCATTCTATGAGCGGCATTCAGCCACACTGCCACTGCAAGTTTGTGACCCCTGGATTGAGCTGTCGGGGAGCAGAGGGGCCATGATCATGATTTCAGAGCACCCAACAGGAATGCACACACCTGTGTCAGGGTCCCCAAAAGCACCCCCAGGTTCGATCATCGCCTAGGAGAACTCACAGCTCTCAGGACGTAGTCATGCTCATAGCTCTGACTTATTAGGGGGCAAGGATACCAAGCAGTTAGCCAAGGCAGAAGCATCAGGGTGAAGTCCAGAGGAAAGCAGGTGTGCTGCCAGGGTCCTCTCCCAGTGGATTCACGCAGGGTGCACTTCATTCCCCCAGCAAGGAGTTGTGACAACACAAATGAAGGATTGTCTTCCAGCTCTGCACAAGGGATTGGTGGCTGGTCACATCACCCTCTACCCTGCATCAAAATCTCAGGCCTGCAGAAGAAAGCAGGTGTTCAGCATAAACCACACTGTTTGTGCAAACAGTTGAGGCACAGTGAGCCACCCTTGTCACCTTCAGGGAATGATAGGAACCTTCCCCAAGTCCAAGTTCCCAGAGGCCAGCCAAGGGCTGCCCTTGCAAGCAAGCAGGTCTCCTTTCTCAGAAGAGCAGTGTGGGGCCTGCTGTATTGACTTCCTGCACACCATTTGATTACCCCTCCTGTACCTGATTCCAAGGCCCAACTCTAACAACCTCAGGTGGCCCATTGAGATTTGCTGCTGGTGAGCAGCCGGTTCTGGGAGCATCGTTGTCTAAACTCCAGATGGCTGCTGACTTTGTCCCAAGGGCAAGTTTGATGGAGGGGGAGGGATTAGAGGGAGCAGAGGACTGAAGTGTCCGTCAGGACCAAGCCTGACTCCCTCACCAGCTGCCTGGGGCTGGTGGATTTCTCCAGGAGAAATTGATGCTGGGAGTGTTTCTTCTCTGTGGTCAAGTTCAGCACTTGGGGCTCCCCTCGGGGCTGCATTGAGACTGGACTCTCATGCACGAATCATTGATTCCTATACTTGTTGAGCTCTTACTCTTCACCAAGTCCTGAGGGATCAGATGAGACCCTCCTCAGGCCCCGGCCCCAGCCATTGTCTCATCCCCTGCCCATTTTAAGCCCCGCTTTTGAAGAGCTCTAAATCTGGTCCAGCTCACTGAAGCTTCAGGAGCAGGAGCAGCTCGCAGAGTTGGGTCTGCAAGCAGCTGCCTCATCCCCCACTTGCCATCACCCTACAGGATGACCGTGCCCATCAGCATCACCAACCCTGACCTGCTGAGGCACAGCACAGAGCTCTTCATGGACAGCGGCTTCTCCCCACTGTGCCAGCGCATGGGAGCCATGGTAGCCTTCAGGAGATTCGAGGACTTCACCAGGTACCCAGCATGGCCCGGTCTCCAACACCCTGAGCATGGGGGCTGGGCAGGCTTCCCTTGAATCTCCCCCCAATTCACTGGACAGGTGGGGTGGGAGAGACCTGGACACGTGGCACAGTGCATCAATAACAGCAGAATAATAATAGCATTGTAGCCAAGAGTGTGAGCCTACATGTCAGCTTGCCTGGCACAGCACATCAATAACAACAGAATAATAAGAGCATCGTAGCCAAGAGTGTGAGCCTGCGTGTCAGCTTGCCTGGTTTGAATTCTGGCTCTTGCTTTCTAACTAAGAGACTGAGCAAAATATTTTAACCTCCCCATACCTTCGTTTTCTCATCTGTAAAATGGGAACAATAAAGGACCCACTTCATTGGGGTGCCATGAGAATTAAATGAGATAATATATGTGAAATAACATATTTAAAGTATAATTAGTGTGCAGATAACATAGTGACTAAATGTTAGCTCTCAATAGTTACTGTTACGGTCTTTTTTCAGCCTTTCACTGTGTGTTCTACTTTGTGCTTGGAGTATCTTGTAGAATTTTCACAACAGCCTCATGAGGCGTAGAGATTACTCTTATTACCTTTCTTTGACTCGGGGTGAGGTGAGGTTTCTAGGATCTCCCAGCCAGTAAAAATGGGAGCCAAGAGTTGATCTCAAGCCCAGCTGATGCCTGAAAGCGTTGGAATCCTTCCCTGTATTCCTGATCACAGATCACTTAGGTTCATTCTTCCATTTTGGGAAGGACCCCATCACGGGTGCTCTGGACCAAGTAGACAGGGAACCTCCTGAGCTCTGTAGAGTTGGATAAGATCAAAGGGTGTTAGCTGGGAAATTGGGAGGGTCTGGCGTTCCCTGCTGCCTGGCTTGGAAGCTTGACCTCATCCCCATGGGTCAGCAGCCCCTCAGCCCTCCCTCTCTACCTGCACCCCCAGAAATTTTGATGAAGTCATCTCTTGCTTCGCCAATGTGCCCAAAGACACCCCCCTCTTCAGCGAGGCCCGCACCTCCCTGTACTCCGAGGATGACTGCAAGGTAAGTGTCTAAGCCCAGGGAGCAACCTGGGGAGCGGGTGGGCCGTGGCCCCCAGGCTTTCCAGCCCTACCCCTTGCTTCTCCCTCTCAGAGCCTCAGAGAAGAGCCCATCCACATTCTGAATGTGTGCATCCAGTGTGCAGACCACCTGGAGGATGAGGCACTGGTGCCAATTTTACGGACGTTCGTACAGTCCAAGGTACTCTGGGCGTGCCTCTGGTTTTGGGGGGGTTCTTGGAGAAGGAGGAGGGGCTGGGCTCGTCGAGGCGGCCCTTGGGGAAGCAGGCCTGCTGAGTACTTCAGAGCCACAGACCCGGCTTCCCATTCTAGCTCTGCTTGCCTCGTAGCTGGTGACCTTGGGCAGATGTGGCTGAATGTGGGGACAGCATTTCTGTCGCTCACGGTGTTGCAATGATTCAATGACAAAGTATATACAGGGCTTAGCCAGTCCCAGGTACAGAGGGCACACCCAATAAATAGTTTGGAGATTTTCTGGGAATGTTTTTGTTGGAATAATCCAGAAACTGGCAGTTTTAAAATGGCTACTTACATTGATGACCAAGTGTGCCAATAACAGCAGGTTGCTCTTTAAGCCTGTGATGCCATTGTATTTCAGCCTGGGCGACAGAGCGAGACCCTGTCTCAAAAAAAAATTATATATATTCACAGTATACAACGTGATATTTTTTAATTATCTTTTTAATAACAGCTTTATTGAGACATCATTGACATACTACACAATTCACCCATTTAAAGTGTGCAATTTTGCAGCCATAAAAAGGAATGAGATCATGTCCTTCGCAGGGACATGGATGAAGCTGGAAGCCATCATCCTCAGCAAACTAACACAGGAACAGAAAACCAAACACCTCATGTTCTCACTCGTAAGTGGGAGCTGAACATTGAGAACACATGGGCACAGGGAAGGGAACAACACACAGCGGGGCCTATCAGGGGGTGGAGGGGCGCGGGGAGGGAACTTAGAGGACAGGTTAGTAGGTGCAGCAAACCACCATGGCACATATATACCTGTATAACAAGCCTGCATGTTCTGCACATGTATCCTGTTTTTTTTTTTTTTAGAAGAAATAAGAAAAAAAGTGTACAATTTAATATATTTTTAGTATATTCACCAGGTTGCACAACCATCACCAGAATCAATTTTAGGACATTCTCATCACTCCATAGAAAAAGCCTGTACCTGTTGGCAGTCACTCCCCTCTGTCCCTGACCCAAAAACCCTCTCCCCACCACAGCTCTAGGCAACCACTAATCTACTTTCTCTCTGTATAGATTTGCCTATTCTGGACGTTTCATATAAATGGAATCAGATCACAGGAGGTCTCTTACGATTGACATCTTCCGCTTAGCATAATGTTTACAGGTTCATCTGTGTGGTAACATGCAGCAATACTTCAGTTCTTTTTATGGCCAAATAATATTCCATTGTGTCTTTGTTTTTTAATGCAGAAAAATATCCTTGTGGATTATGGACTCCGACGAATCACATTCTTGATTGCCCAAGAGGTTGGTTCACAGTTCATCTCTATTAGTCTTTTCCATTCTCCAAGCCTTGGTGTGTGCCATTTATTTGATATTTATTTTGTAGATTTGGGTGAAAGAGATCATTAGAAAAGAGAAGGATTTCCAAATGATTCATTCTAGAAGTGAATGTAATCGTTTACAATCACTAAATAAGGATGTACATATTTCAATGTGTCTTGCTTGATTTAATTGTCTTGTGTGTGGATTTCTTTTTGCAGAAAGAATTTCCCAAGTTTTTCACATTCAGAGCAAGAGATGAGGTATGACCAAAAGTAATGATGTTTTCTCTTTTCTGGCATCTTTTTTTATTTTTTAAGAGATGGGATGGGGCCAGGTGTGGTGGCTCATGCCCGTAATCCTAGCACTTTGGGAGGCTAAGGCAGGAGGTTTGCTTGAGCTCAGGAGTTCTAGACCAGCCTGGGTTATATAGTGAGACCCTGTCTCTACAAAAAAATTTAAAAATCAGCCTGGCATTGTGGTGCAAGCCTGTGGTCCCAGCTACTTGGGAGGTTGAGGTGGGAGGATTGCTTGAACTTGGGAAGTAGAGGTTTCAGTGAGCCAAGATGATGCCACCGCACTTTAGCCTGGGTGACAGAGTGAGACTCTGTCTCAAAAAAAAAAAAAAAAAAAGGAAAAAAAAGAGATGGGGTCTAACTATGTTGCCCAGGCTGGACTCGAACTTATGGCTCAAGCGATCCTCTTGCTTCAGCCTCCTGAGTAGCTGGGACTATAGGCACATGCCACCATGCCTCCCAGCTCCCTGGCATCTTTGATATTCATGAAGAATATAGTCTGCAGTCCTTAAGCCATCCCCATATTCAATAATGTAGCAACTTTTGTGTAGACTGCAGTCTTCCTCTGAGATTGTATTTCCATTGAGAGCCCTCTGTTCCCTGCATGGCACTCAGACCTGAGAATCTTGCCCTTTCAGCCTCACTACAAGTTTTTGTCTTGCTTGAATAATTTTCAGTACCTGCTGATGTACTCAGTAAGACATTTTTTCCAAACTGTTTTTCTTATGCTCTTCTAGAACAGTGGTTGGCAAACTCACTTGCAGACCAGCTGCCTGTTTTTACGAATAAAGTTTTATTGGAATACAGCCACACCCATTTGATTCCACATTGTCTGCTCTGGCTTTCACTCTAACAGTAGCAGAATTGAGTAGTTGTGACAGAGCCCGTATGATCCATCAGCCTAAAACATTTACTCTCTGGCCATTTAAGAAAACATTTACCGATCCCTGTTGTAGAACAGGTAGGTTTATTCCCAGCACTGATGCAAGACCCCACCAAATTCAGCATTTTGCATTTTAATTTATCCAAAGTTTTATTTTTCTAGCTAAGACACATCCTTTTCTTAAAGTCTTCATTTTTTTTTTTTCAGTTTAGTTTCCAGTACTGTCAGTTGCTTTCTTTTCGGGGACCAATTTCCACCAAGAAACCAGGGGTTAGTGGTTTCATGAGAATTAGCTGTGACAGATAGAGAACAGCTCATGCTGGCAGGTGATAGGGATTAGCTAGGTTCCCCCAGGAGCCAGCGCTGCACCCAGCACACCAGGCTTGCAATGCCGGTAGCTCTCCTCAGATCTTAGCAAAACCCCAAATATCTGGAGCCCTGGGGCTAGCTTACAATTAGGGGACATCATGAATGCTGCATTCCTGAGTGCCAAACCCATGGACACCAGGGGTCTGCAGAGTAGGGCATGGACCAAGCAGGCACGCAGCTCCAACGTCAGGCTGTGTGTGTATGTGTCTGTCTTCTCTCTCTGGTCCGCCTACAGTTTGCAGAAGATCGCATTTACCGTCACTTGGAACCTGCCCTGGCCTTCCAGCTGGAACTCAACCGGATGCGTAACTTCGACCTGACCGCCGTGCCCTGTGCCAACCACAAGATGCACCTTTACCTGGGTGCTGCCAAGGTGAAGGAAGGAGTGGAAGTGACGGACCATAGGTTCTTCATCCGCGCCATCATCAGGCACTCTGACCTGATTACAAAGGTAAGACATCGCAGAGCATTTCTTCCTCTCTCAGAACCTGGCCCTCCCTTCCTTACACTCCTGCTCTGTGCTGGGTCCTGGGCTGCACACTGGGGATGGAGAGTACACCAACACCCAGGGTCCTGCCCTTGCGATGCTCTAGTCCGGGGCAGGAGGCGGACAGCAAAGTGGCCTGTGATCATGTCCAGGCTGGTGGCACTTGGATCTGTTTCTTGTATTATGTGGGTCTCTGTGCATAAGAAGAAACTTTCCAGGATAGAAAAATACTGGTTTGTTCAGGGAATTTCTTATATTTGCTGACTGAGTGATCGTTTTCCATTCTTTCTTGCATTTAGAAAAGTAGCCCATAGCCGGGTGCAGTGACCCATGCCTGTAATCCCAGTACTTTGGGAGGCTGAGGTGGGCGGATCACTTGAGGTCAGGGGTTCAAAACCAGCCTGGCCAACATGGTGAAACCCTGTGTCTACTAAAAATACAAAAATTACCTGGGCATGGTGGCGTACACCTGTAATTCCAGCTACTCAGGAGGCTGAGGCATGAGAATTGCTTGAACCTGGGAGGCGGAGGTTGCAGTGAGCTGAGATGGAGCCATTGTACTTCAGCCTGGGGGACAGAGCGAGACCCTATCACAAAAAAAAAAAAAAAAAAAAAAGAGACAGAAGAAATCCATGATTATATTGTGAAAATTTTAAATAAGACCAAAAACTGTTTTTAAGAACCTAGTGCAAGGACCCAGAATCCTGTCACTGAGGGGCCAGCTCAGTTGTTGACTGTTTCTAGACACAATTGCATCCCTAAAACCTAGAGCTGCAGGCATAAGTTGCAGATAAGAGCTCAGAGTGGACAGATCATTTGAATACATTATTCTTTAATTGGTCAGTTACTTGTGGACCTCTTTCATTGTTAATAAAGAATGGTCCACCACATATTATTTCCTTGCACGGATGTACCGTGTATAATTTTTTTTTTTTTACTAATCCCCTATTGATGGATACATATATATAATTATATATTATATATATTATTATATTATATTATATTATATATGATATATTCTATTCTATTCTATTATATATATTATATATATGTATCCATCAATACATCAATATAATATATGTTTATATAAATATATATTATATATTATATATATTTATATAAATGTATATATAATTATTATATATATATATTTTTTGAGATGGAGTTTTGCTCTTGTTGCTCAGGCTGGAGTACAATGGTGCGATCTCAGCTCACTGCAACCTCCGCGCCCCCGGGTTCAAGTAGTTCTCCTGCCTCAGCCTTCTGAGTAGCTGGGACTACAGGCACACCCCACCATGCCCAGCTAATTTTGTATTTTTAGTAGAGACGGGATTTCTCCATGTTGGTCAGGCTGGTCTGAAACTCCCGACCTCAGGTGATCCGTCTTCCTCAGCCTCCCAAAGTGCTGGGATTACAGGTGTGAGCCACCACGCCTGGCCCTATTGATGGATATTAAGGTAACTGCAGTTTTTTGCTACCTGTTAACTAGACGTTTTATTTTTATTTTTATTTTTTTGATACAGAGTTTTGCTCTCGTCACCCAGGCTGGAGTGCAGTGGCGTGATCTTGGCTCACTGCCACCTCTGCCTCCCGGGTTCAAGCGATTCTCCTGCGTCAGCTTCCCAAGTAGCTGGGATTATAGGTGCCTACCACCATGCCCAGCTGATTTTTGTATTTTTAGTAGAGATGGAGTTTCACCATGTTGGCCAGGCTGGTCTCGAACTCCTGACCTCAACTGATCCACCCGTCTCAGCCTCCCAAAGTGCTGGGATTATAGGCGTGAGCCACTGTGCCTGGCCAATCTGTTTTAATAGGTTTTATTATTGTTGAGGTATGGTGAGGCCAACAGATCAGGAGACAACTGCCATCAAAAAGACAGTTTATTACTCATAGTTCCCAAGAAGAAGGGGCGCTCCCTGCCTCGGGGCCACATGGGGAGGCTCTGGGGTTGGTCAGGCAGCAGAGGGACGGAGGGGAAGACATGGAAGACATGGACGAGAGCCTTGATTGTGGTTTCCTGGAGAAGAAAAAAGTGAGGCTGAGTAAACGGGTTTAGGATTGGCTGTGAATCATCTCAGCAGACCCTGGGATATAGAAGCTGTCTCTGGTTCTCAAGAATCTGGCCCTGGGTGATAGGGCCGGTGGTTTGTGTCCCCAGGTATGATCCAGGGTCAGCAAGGCCCCAGGTGTCAAAGTGTCAGAATGCAGAAAATAGGACACATGTCAATACACTCAACAGCTTTGCAGTCCCTTCGCCTCTGAGAGGCAGGGCTCTGCTGTTCTTGCCTGGCACACTTTCTGGAGGAGGGGAATGTTTTCCTCCTGTCTCTGCCTCTTTGGGGCTGAGTTTCTAGCCAGCTGGGAGTGGGCCTGCACCCCTGGCCTGAGCAGCTGCCCCTCCCACCCTTTGGCAGGAAGCCTCCTTCGAATACCTGCAGAACGAGGGTGAGCGGCTGCTCCTGGAGGCCATGGACGAGCTGGAGGTGGCGTTCAATAACACCAGCGTGCGCACCGACTGCAACCACATCTTCCTCAACTTCGTGCCCACTGTCATCATGGACCCCTTCAAGGTCTCGCCTTTGCGGGGGGGCTCTCACCGGGCTCTGGGTTCACCCTCTGAGCCGTGTTGCTTTGGGGTATTGTCTCCTGCCACTCAAGACCTGGGTTCCAGGATGAATCCATGCGTATCTGAGCCTCAGTTGCTGCGGGAGGAGAGCAGACCTTCTGCCATTCAATTCTAGAGCTATGTTTTAGCCATGCCCCACACGGGAATGCTTTACTTTAAGGATGACAAGCATGCTCAAAATGTCTTTCAAAACAAAATTTTGTCCTTTCCCTGGTTCCAGGTTGCACTGGGGACTACATGTGGGTGGGGAGAGACGTGAGACCGTGAGGTCTGTGGCTGAGTGTTCCCTGTCAGGTGGCTCTTCACGAGCAGACAGACTTTTATGGTAGTGATTCTGGAATGAAAGAAGCCCCGCTTGTAATGCCAGTACTTTGGGAGGCTGAGGTGGGTAGATTGCTTGAGCCCAGGAATCTGAGACAAGCCTGAGCAACATGGAGAGACCCCATCTCTACTAAAAATTTTAAAAATTAAAAAATAAAATAATATTAAGATTATTAATAAAATTAATATTAATATTGATACATTAATAAAATATTAAAATATTAAAATATATTTTATTTTATTATTTAATAATATATATTATTAAAAATAATTAATACAATAGTATTATTAAAAAGAGAAGTCCTGGCACATCCGTTTGGTATCTGGGGGATTCAGGGGTTCCATGTGGATGCTCTGACCTCACTAGTTCACATAGTTCCAGAAGGAAGCAGTGCAATGGCTTGAGTCAAAGGCATGTAAAGATAGTATAACGTAGCAGTACTAGCTCAGTCACTTATCGGCCTCAGTTTCCTCATCTGTCAATGAGGGATTAGAAAAGCTCACCTCTCTTGAGTACTTACGAGGGCAAAATGAGGTAAAGAGTTTTAAATGCTTAGCAAGAGCTGGTGCTCGTTATTAGTTAATACTTTTTGTTGGATACAAACTATGTCCCAGGCATTTTTGCAGTCAGTATATCTCATCCTCTTATTAGTATCAGTGCTATTGCAAATGTCCTTGGGATGTCTTGGCCCTGAAACTGGAATTGCTGTGTTTTGGGGCAGATCGAGGAGTCTGTGCGCTACATGGTTATGCGCTATGGCAGCCGGTTGTGGAAACTCCGCGTGCTGCAGGCTGAGGTCAAGATCAACATCCGCCAGACCACCACCGGCAGTGCCGTTCCCATCCGCCTGTTCATCACCAATGAGTCGGGCTACTACCTGGACATCAGCCTCTACAAAGAAGTGACTGACTCCAGATCCGGAAATGTAAGGCTGGCCCGCGCCATGGGGGTCTAAGTCAAAGCAGAAGCAGGCTGCTTGGGCCATCAATTTGTAGGTTAAGATGGCATTTGGAGGCGGTCTTGCCTTGCTCTCCCATGTCATTCTGGGTTGGGGTAGCCCCCTCTGAGTGTTATGTTAAATGTGTTAACCTTTGAATCTTGGTTTTTCACTCACCTAAGAAGGAGAGTGAATCTCCAAGTTTAATCCATTCTGTGGCCATATTGGATTTTTGATAGAGACAAGGTGTTGCCATATTGGCCAGGCTGGTCTTGAACTCCTGACTTCAAGTGATCTGCCCTCCTTGACCTCCCAAAGTGCTGGGATTATAGGCATGAGCCACCACGCCTGGCCATATAGCTATATTTGGGACAAGTTGTGCACTGCTGTGGTTGACTATAATGCAGTCCTCAGATTGGTTCACTTAGGGAAATACTTTTCCCAACCATGTTCTAGGACAGACTTTTGTAAAGTGAATTAAATATTCTTTTGACTGCCATTTAAATTCCTATGTGTGTACATAAATATATATGTATATATACACACCATTTTTTAAAGAGATATTGCCTAGACTGGGCTTGAACTCCTGGGTTCAAGCAATCTTCTGGCCTCAGCCTCCCAAGTAGCTGGGACTACAGGCACATGCCATTGTGCCTGGTCTATGCACTTTTTATTTTTGAGTAATTGAAGACTGAAGACTCTCAAGCAGTTGCAAAATTAGTACAGAGGAAAAAAATAGTGCAGAGGATTTTCACCCAGTTTCCCCCAGTGTTAATGTTGAACTTCACCATTGTACGTCATTAAAACAGGAAATTGACATTGGCCCAGGACTGTTTGCATCAACACGGACCACGTTCGGATTTCACCAGCGTTTCCATGCACCCTGTTTGTTGGGAGTGTACGATGCCTTGATCACTGTATTTTTGAAACTGCATATACACAGCCCATGTTGACCCTTCTTGTTCTGGCTCTCCACAGTAGTGAAGAAGAGAGTTTTACCTAGCCCAGGCACTCACTTTGTTATGCCATGTGACATGCTTTGCTTCCCCCACCTGCATTTTCATTGAGGACTGGGCAGAAATAAGTTGGGGGAGTAGTGTGATTCTCTCTCACTCTCTGTTTTCCTTCCTTTCTGGTCCAGATCATGTTTCACTCCTTCGGCAACAAGCAAGGGCCCCAGCACGGGATGCTGATCAATACTCCCTACGTCACCAAGGATCTGCTCCAGGCCAAGCGATTCCAGGCCCAGTCCCTGGGAACCACCTACATCTATGACTTCCCGGAGATGTTCAGGCAGGCAAGTCCAGCGGCTCAGACGCGGTACCCCCCAGGTCCTCCCAGCAGACTCCACCAGAACCAAAGCCCATCTTTAATTCTCCTTCTAAAGACCTAGTCTAAAGGACAAGGTCTTGCCAGGTGCGGTGGCTCATGCCTATAATCCAGCACTTCGGGAGGCCGAGGAGGGAGGATTGCTTGAGCCCAGGAGTTGAAGAACCCCATCTCTACAAAATACACAAAAATTAGCTGGGCATGGTGGCACATGCCTGTAGTCCCAGCTACTTGAAGGCTGAGGCAGGAAGGATCACCTGAGCCTGGGAGGTCGAGGCTGCAGTAAGCCATGATGGCACCACTGCACTCCAGCCTAGGTGACTGAGTGAGACCCCATCTTCAAAAAAAAAGAACAAGGTCTGCATTGAAGAAAAAGAAATTAATGTGTTGAGAACGACTTCATAGTATTTTTCTCCAAATAAGACTAATTTATCCCAATGATAAAAGTAATAGGATATAGAAACTTCAGAAAATAAAGGAGGATGGAACAAAGAAAAAATAATTCCTAGTCCCACACTCTGATGACAAATCGCTTAACATTTTGATGTGTTTCCTCCTGGTCTTTTTAATGGTCATTTATTAAGTACCTGCTACTTACCAGGCACCATTCGAAGTCTAGACAGCTTTGGGAAAGAGGAGGGGGTCACTGCCTTTGAGTAATTTTTAGTCTACTCCTAAAAAATAATGTTTTGGGTTTGGCGCAGTGGCTCACGCCTGTAATCCCAGCACTTTGGGAGGCTGAGGCAGGTGGATCATTTGAGGTCAGGAGTTTAAGACCAGCCTGGCCAACATGGTGAAACCCCATCTCTACTAAAAATACAAAAATTAACCAGGTGTAGTGGCGGGCACCTGTAGTCCCAGCTACTCGGGAGGCTGAGGCAGGAGAATCGCTTGAACCCGGGAGGTGGAGGCTGCAGTGAGCTGAGATGGCGTCACTGCACTCCAGCCCTGGTGACAGAGCGAGACTCTGTCTCAAAAACAAAAACAAAAAAGTAATGTTTTGTTATGTTTTTCTGATGATTAAAGTATACATAGGAAACTATGGAAAGGTAAGAATAAGGAAATAAAATTTTATTCATATGTAATTTTCCCACCATCAATGCCTGAAAGAACATTTGGGTGCATTTTCTTCACGTATTTTTTATGCCTTTGTATGTTTATGCCATAGGGTCTTTAAAGGAGCCTGAACCACTGACGTTGGTGATGTGAATGTCTCTTCACTTCCCAGCATTGCTTTGGAATGACATTTTATATATATATTTATTTATTTATTTATTATACTTTAAGTTCTAGGGTACATGTGCACAACGTGCAGGTTTGTTACATATGTATACATGTGCCATGTTGGTATGGGATCTAATTAAACTAAAGAGCTTCTGCACAGCAAAGGAAACTACCATCAGAGTGAACAGGCAACCTACAGAATGGGAGAAAATTTTTGCAATCTACTCATCTGACAAAGGGCTAATATCCAGAATCTACAAAGAACTCAAACAAATTTACAAGAAAAAAACAACCCCATCAACAAGTGAATGACATTCATGAAACCGAGGTCAAGGACCTTCCAGTGTAGGCAGGAAGCGTCTGTTCCTACCTGTGCCTATGCCTCATGCATAGATGATACGAAAGAGTAGGAAAAGCTGCTCTTTAGAGTCACTCGGGCCTCAGCTCGAATGCTGGATCTGTCCCCTTGCTTCCTGCCGTCCCTAGCCAAGTTCCTTCACCTCTCTGGGCCTCAGTTTCCTCTTCTGTAAAATAAGGATAATAACAGTACCTACCAAAAGTTGTTGGAAAAGTGTATGTATTCAGTGGGCGCTTAATAAGTGGAAACTCTTATGATTAAGAATGTCATTGTCTGTATCCTTTTGCCTTTGACCTCAAGAGCCACAAGGGAAGAAGCATGACTAAACCAGAAGCAAATCCATCGTCTCTTTTTTAGATAAATCTATCGTCTCTTTTTTACAGGCGTGAGCCACTATGCCTGGCTAATTTTCTTATTTATGGTGGAGACAGGGATTCACTATGTTGGCCAGGCTGGTCTCAAACTCCTGGCCTCAGATGATCTGCCTGCCTCAGCCTCCCGAAGTGTTTGGATTACAGGCGTGAGCCACCACACCCAGCCGTCTATCTGTCTGTCTGCCTCTATATCTATGTCTATATCTCTCCATTATCTATCTATCTATCTATCTATCTATCTATCTATCTATCTATCATCTATCATCTATCTATCGAGAGAATGGAAAACTGAACAGCAGACCAGAGCTAAATTTATCAATATGGATAAATCTCTCAAACAAAAAGGAGTAGAAAAAGTAATTTGCGGCCGGGCGTGGTGGCTCACGACTGTAATCCTAGCACTTTGAGAGGCCATGGTGGGTGGATCACCTGAGGTCAGGAATTTGAGACTAGCCTGACCAACATGGAGAAACCCCGTCTCTACTGAAAATACAAAATTAGCCAGGTGTGGTGGTGCATCCCTGTAATTCCAGCTACTTGGGAGGTTGAGGCAGGAGAATCACTGAATTCGGGAGGCAGAGGTTGCAGTGAGCTGAGATCGCGACATTGCACTCCAGCCTGGGCAATAAGAGCAAAAAAAAAAAAAAAAAAATAGAAAAAATAATTTGTGGAAGGATGTGTACAGTGTGGTACCATTTATTTAAAGTTTGCAGTGCAAAATAATACTGTGCGTTTCCAATGTATGCATACAGGATGAAGGAAAATGAAAAAAAAAAGCATGCATAGGACTGGTAGGCACTGAATTCAAGGGAATGGTCACCTGTGGGTTGGAGTTGGGAGGAAGAATGAGCTGGGGCTTCAATCGCATCTTTCTTCTTTCTTTCAAAAACCTTAAACAACTATGGAAAAATCAAGATTTGACAGAGCCACTGGATGGGTGCCCATATTTAAATATGCTTTAAATATTTCATGATTCAAAAAGAGAGTGAACTACAAAATTCACCCTGGAATCATGACAGATCATCTCTATCTGGGAAAGGTAGTTCTTCCCTACTGATGACTTCAAGTTTTTTCTCTTTCCTCTTCTCTCCCCAGGCTCTCTTTAAACTGTGGGGCTCCCCAGACAAGTATCCCAAAGACATCCTGACATACACTGAATTAGTGTTGGACTCTCAGGGCCAGCTGGTGGAGATGAACCGACTTCCTGGTGGAAATGAGGTAATAGCTCAGCAGAGCCTAGCCCCTGGCTGGAGTCACCCCCTTAAAAATATTTTTGGGCCAGGTGCAGTAGCTCACACCTGTAATCTCAGTGCTTTGGGAGGCCAAGGTGGGTGGATCACTTGAAGTCAGAAGTTCAAGACCAGCCTTGGCTACATGGTGAGAACCTGTGTCTACATAAAATTTAAAAATTAGCTGGGTGTGGTGGTGCACACCTATAGTCCCAGCTACTCGAGAGACTGAGGCAGGAGTGATTGCATAAGCCCAGAAGGTTGAGGCTGCAATGAGCTGTGATTGCACCACCGCACTCTGGCCTGGGCAACAGAGCAAGACCCTGTATCTAAAAAATAATAATAACTAAAATAAAACAAAAAGTTTTCCCCCAAAGAAACAAACTCATTTTCCTTGTGCATTCATCCCCTTGCCAGGTGGGGATGGTGGCCTTCAAAATGAGGTTTAAGACTCAGGAGTACCCAGAAGGACGGGACGTGATCGTCATCGGCAACGACATCACCTTTCGCATTGGATCCTTTGGCCCCGGGGAGGACCTTCTGTACCTGCGGGCATCCGAGATGGCCCGGGCAGAGGGCATTCCCAAAATCTACGTGGCAGCCAACAGTGGCGCCCGTATTGGCATGGCAGAGGAGATCAAACACATGTTCCATGTGGCTTGGGTGGACCCAGAAGACCCCCACAAAGTACGTCGTGAAGCTGGCGGGGCAGGGTGATTCTGCTCAGCTACTACTGTATTTTCAGTGGGAGTGCTAGCACCTGCAAGAAATGAAAAAAATCTCACTTATGTATAAAGCACAGATGTACATGTAGTGTATAAACAGGCATACAGTATATCAGTGATAGTAATATTTCATTGTGGGCGGGCATGGTGATTAGAAAAAAAAAAGATCTGAAAAGGCTCCTTAACAGGGATAATGAAAAAAGTCTATAAACCCTGAGCTGATACATACTGAGCGCTCCTGAATGCAGTGTGCACTGAGAATGCAGAGGTGATTGTGTCAACTCCCTGGCCTCATAGTGTTCTTAGAATTATGGCTCACACCTGTCATCCCAGCAACTCAGGAGGCTTGGATGGGAGGATAGCTTGAAGCCAGGAATTCATGACCAACCTAGGTAACCTAGGCAGCATAGCTAGACTTCGTCTCTACTAGTGAAAAAACTAGGTGAGCATGATGGTGCATGCCTGTAGTCAGCCCCAGCTACTTGGGAAGTTGAGGTGGGAGGATCACTTGGAGCCCAGGAGTTCAAGGCTGCAGTGAGCCATGATCATCATACCACTGCACTCCAGACTGGGCAACTGAGTGAGACCCCCCCATCTCAAAAAAAAAGAAAAATCTTCGGGGAGTTGTATAGATACCAGCTGCCATAAAAGGCAAGATGAATGAGGGAAGCGCACACATTCTGTGATGTGAAATGACAAGGGACAGTCATCCTTTCCATTCAGAGCATGCATTCTCAGGGGTGATATTGCCCACTACCCCCAAGAAGACAGAAAAATAATGTTTGGGGTGGCAATAAAATTTTTTTTAACATATATACATATACAGAGTATGTAAACAGTGGATAAACAGTGTATCTTGAAAATTAAAATTTCATGTTGGGGTGCTGGCAGTAAGAAATAAAAATGAGATAGTCCTTAAAGGAGAGCTTAGCTCAAAGCAGAACTTCAGTTTATGGCTGTTATTAATATGGTATTTACATGAGATGTGTTAATGTGTTATTGACATGTGACTAACATGTTATTAACATCCATCCCTACAATGTTCACATTAAAAAAAAAAAAACAGTGGCTTTCAGTGCAGGGAACTGGATTCATAGCCTCACTACAGTATTTTTTAAGGGATTTAAATACCTGTACCTGACTCCCCAAGACTACACCAGAATCAGCTCCCTGAACTCCGTCCACTGTAAACACATCGAGGAAGGAGGAGAATCCAGGTAAATAACTTATCAGGTAGCGCCTTAATTTTGCTCGTGGTTAATTTCAGCTGTCTTCTTTCCTCGGGGCTTGTGGCGAGATTTTCCAGTGGGGTGGTGGTGTTTGTATGATGGGAACCAATGCCTGTTGGGGGCACTGATGCCTTAAACATTTGTTATACTCTCCAAGGTGAATCCATCCTTGTCATTCTAAAATGAGTGACTCCTTTCACAAAAAGTAGCACATCATGCAGGGAGAATGAGATTGGATTCTCGTGAATCTCCTAGGAGCCACAGGCTCATATTTTGTGACCAAACTGATGCAGCGGTGACTTGGCAAACTGGGAAGGTATGGGTGGGGCAGAGAGAGGTCATTCAAAGGCTACTATCTTTTCCAGGACAAGTTACGTTTTTCTTAGTGGGATTAACTGACTCAGGATTTACCAGACTGGGCTTTTTGCAATGTTAGTGACAAGCTGGGGGGAAATTCCATAGTCAGATGAGTTTGGGAAACACTGGGTTAAATGAGATCTCATAAACATCTTTATTGCAGGCCTTCTCAGTACCTGTAGCATGCTGTATTAGCATCCTCCAGAGGGACAGGACTAGTAGGATATATGTATATATGAAAGGGACTTTATTAAGGAGAATTGACTCACATGATCGTAAGGTGAAGTCCCATCATAGTCCATCTGCAAGCTGAGGAGCAAGGAAGCCAGTAGTGGCTCGGTCTGAGTCTAAAAGCCTCAAAAGTAGGGAAGCCAATAGTGCAAGCTTCAGTGGCCAAAGGCCTGAGGGCCCCTGGCAAACCACTGGCGAAAGTCCAAGAGTCCAAAGGCCGAAGAACCTGGAGTCTGATGTTTGAGGGCAGGAAGCATCCAGCATGTGAGAAAGATGAAAGCCAGAAGACTCAGCAAGCCAGCTTACTCTACCTTCTTTCGCCTGCCTTTTCTAGCTGCGCTGGCAGCTGGATGATTGGATGGTGCCCACCCACATTGAGGATGGGTCTTCCTCTCCCAGTCCACTGACTCAAAGGTTAATCTCCTCTAGCAACACCCTCAAAGACACACCCAGAAACAGTACTTTGCATCCTAAAGTTGACACTTAATATTAACCATCGCACATGCTACGGTGCATTGTGAATCTCTAACAGAGGCTGGCTGGACAGTGTTTCTCATTATGTGGCCCTGAAATCTTTGATTGATTGATTGTGAACGGGCTTCCTCTGTGTACCCCCATCTCTCTGTAGACCGTTGGAGGAATATGGGCTGAGGATGATATTTCACTGAGACAGCCTCTGAACAGGCAGACATCTTTGGTTGTATAAACCAAAAAGTATCTGAGACAGGTCTCAATCAATTGAGAAGTTTATTTTGCCAAGGTTAAGGACACATCCAGAAGCAAAGAACACAGAATCACAGAAACCAACTGTGGCCTGTGCCTTTCTTCAAAGATGATTTGGAGGCCTTCAGTATTTAAAGGAGAAAAGCAGGCTGGAGGGGAAGGAGGGAAGTTCTGGTAATCACATGTTGCAAGAGAAAAGGCGCAGGCAGGGGAAGTCAGTTATGTATTCTTCTTGTGCTCAGTAAGTCAGCACTTTCTATAAGATAAGGTGGACATAGAGGAACTACCTGTGGAGATATTTCACCTTTTATCGGTACCTATCTGCTTAGAAAAGAAACAAAAGGAAAGGCAGCTTGCACAACTCAGCTTCAGCTTCAATTGTTCCTTTTGGCATTGTGAATCATGGTCCTAGTTTTTATTTTCCTTTCACAGATGGGAGCAGGGTGATGATTTATTTATTTATTTGAGACAGAATCTCGCTCTGTCACCCAGGCTGGAGTGCAGTGGTGCGATCTCGGCTCACTGCAACCTCCACTTCCCAGGTTCAAGCGATTCTTCTGCCTCAGCTTCCCAAGTAGCTGGGATTACAGGCGTGCACCACCACGCCCAGCTAACTTCTGTATTTTTAGTAGAGATGGGGTTTCGCCATATTGGCCAGGCTGGTCTCAAACTCCCGACCTCAAGCAATCTGCCCGCCTCGTCCTCCCAAACTGCTGGGATTACGGAGCAGGGTGATGATTGTTGATGCCGTACTTGGCCTTTTAGAAATCTTAGCACTCATTGTGAGGGTCCTAGATGCCAATTTCATTTTGCCTCTGGATGCTTTGTCTGCTTCCAATCTCTCACCTTGCTGCCCAGTCAGTCCCTCCTTGGGAAATGCATCCACCTTGGGTTTTTTGGGGCTGGAGCCCAGCCTTTAACCTGTGTTTGCTTTTGAAGATACATGATCACGGATATCATCGGGAAGGATGATGGCTTGGGCGTGGAGAATCTGAGGGGCTCAGGCATGATTGCTGGGGAGTCCTCTCTGGCTTACGAAGAGATCGTCACCATTAGCTTGGTGAGTCTTCTTCTATTTCCTCTTACCTTTCAACTTTCCATTATAGAAACTTTAAAATTGTCACAAAATTAGAGAGAATCAATAATAAGCCCCATGTGCCCGTCACATACCTCCTGCAGTTACCGCATGCTGCCCCACTGCTATTTCCTCAATCTCACCGCCATCCCCTGCACCCTGTTTTAGAGTATTTTAAAGCCAGCCCCGTCATGTCTTTTCATCCATAAATACTTAAGGGCAGATCTTTACAGATAATGACTCCCGCCCTCTTCCCCCGCTTTTTAAAAACATAACTGAAATACTAATATTACACCCACAGAATCAGCAATATCATTGGAACCCAGTGTGGTTTAACAGTTATCTCAAAATACCCTTTTCTAGTGGTTTGTTTGAATCAGGGTCCAATCTCATCTTATTTTAAAGGTACTGAATGTTTAGAAGAACTTTTATCTGACTTTAACTGGCGTATAAGGAGTAGTCCCCATCCCATCCCCATGGCCTTTCCAAAAATGTTTTGTTTCTAGTAGTAGCACTACTGTAGTAGTAGTAGTAGTATTACTAGTAGTAATTCTAGTACTAGCAGCAGCAGCAGCAGTAGTAGTAGTGGTAGTGTTTGTGGTGGTGAATCTGTATGGGTCTAAGGCAGAGTGAGAGACCGAGGCAAGTTTCTAAGCAGGAGTGAAAGTTTATTAAAAAGTTATAGAGCAAGAACGAAATGAAGTACACTTGGAAGAGGGCCAAGCAAGGCAACCTGTGAGATCCAAGTGCCTCATCCAACCCTTTTGGGGTTTTATGCATTGGCATGATTCCAGGGTTTGTGTTTCTTCTCCCCTGATTCTTCCCTTGGGGTGGGCTGTCTGCATGCAAGTGGCCTGCCAGCACCTAGGAGGGGCCGCATGCACAGTGTGTTTCCTGAAGTTGTGTGCATGCTCACTTGAGGCTTTCCTCCTTTACCAGTCAAGTGTTCCTAGAAGAAGGTCACGGTACCAGATAAACTCTGCCATCTTGCCTCTTAGTGTGCATGCTTGAGCCCACCCGCCCAGCTCCTGATATCTTATTGGGAAGCTGCTTATCACTAGCTTCCGGTGTTTTCTATCTAGCAGGAGCCTGCCTTTCCTGGAGCCAGCTGTGACCAATAATTATTTTAGAGAGACACTTTAACAACTGCCTAACTATCACCTGATGGTTGCCTTCCTCTCCTGCCCTGCTCATGTCTGCCTAACTACCTACTCTAACAGCAGCAGCAGCAGCAGCAGCAGCAGCAGGAATAATAGTACTCTTTAATGATAAACTGCCTTGGAAGGCCTTATTTTCACATGCAATGTTGAATCATCAGTTTCCAAGGTGGAACATGTTGGTCATAAGCATCTTCCTTGGGCTTATTTTCTAGATTATATGTATAGTCTTTTTATTTTGAAGTCATTTAGGACCCACCATAAGTTATAAGATAGTACAGAAAATTTCTAAGTACCCTTCACCTAGCTTCCCCTATGGTACTTACATAACCATAGTACATTATCAAAACCATGAAATTGACTTTGGCACAATATTGTTAACTCAGTACAGACCTTATTTGAATTTCACCAGTTTTTACATGCACTCCTAGGTGTCCTTTTGGTTGTTAAGAGGCTGCAATGGCCCATGAATGCCCAAGCTCAGAAGAGCTGCACACAAACCTTTTAAGATCTGAAACATTCAGTGTCTGCTGCTTGTCTTTACGGCAATCTTTGTTAACCGTGTTATTTCCAGATAGGAATCCAAGCTCAACAAAGTGGCCCGAAGAATAGGCTTTTGCCTCTACTGTGGTTTGGCTCCAAATCGGGTTGCCATTGGTCAAAACGTAACTTCCATTTGGTCCCAGCAGGTTCCTGGACTCTTCCCTACTGTAGGGGGTGGGTCCCTCGCCACTCTCCAGAATTCAGAAGGGGTCCTCTCTCCACAGGTGACCTGCCGAGCCCTTGGGATTGGGGCCTACTTGGTGAGGCTGGGCCAGCGAGTGATCCAGGTGGAGAACTCCCACATCATCCTCACGGGAGCAAGTGCTCTCAACAAGGTGACCGAAAAGGGGCCTGTGCAGAGTGGATCCTTGGGGGCCAGGAGCCATTTTAACATTCCTGTTGGTCTCTGGTGGGGGATTTTTCTCAATATGAAACCAGTTTCGTTCCTACTGATACAAGAGCTCTTTTTTTCCAATTTGCAGCTATCTGGGCTCCTTATGAGGAAAAAAAAAAAAAGAATTAGTGTTAGGCTATTCTGGTGGATCTAACTCCCTATATTACTGACATTTTAAAACAAATTATTAAAGTGCTATTACACATTGCAGAAAATTAGAAAAGGACCCCCCCCAAAAAAAGTAATTTTGCAGCTTCTATCATTCTGGTATAGTTCCCTCTCATCTTCTCTCTTTATGTAGTTAATTTATAGTGAATACACAGTTTTGTATTCTACTTTTTTCACTGTATTAAAACATTTTCCATGTTGAAAAGTCTCTATACTTAATGTCTGCTCAAATCCCAGCCAAAGTCTCAAAGCCTGGTTCTTGAACCAACAGCATCAGCATCAGCTGGGAACTTGTTAGAAATGCACATGATCAAGCCCTGCTGAAGACCTGCTGAATCAGAAACACTAGCTAGGGTTTTGCTTTTGAGATGGTCAAGGTAGAAGTCAGCTGCATCACTGGTTCTCAAACTGGGCTGCATATTGGAATTACCTAGAAACTAAAAAACAAAACACAAAAACCAATGCCTCGAAGATTCTGATGTAATTGGTCTGGATATAGCCTGAGCATCAGGATTTGTGAAATCTCCTGGGTGATTCTAATGTGTAGCCAAGATTGAGAAGCACCGAGATGATTTCCAAACAGGTGGTAGAGCCCTGCACCATGCAGGACATTGCTAACCATGTTGTGTCAAAGCAGGTCCTGGGAAGAGAGGTCTACACATCCAACAACCAGCTGGGTGGCGTTCAGATCATGTATTACAATGGCGTCTCCCACATCACCGTGCCAGATGACTTTGAGGGGGTTTATACCATCCTGGAGTGGCTGTCCTATATGCCAAAGGTGCAGTACTCCCCCTGCAGCTTAGAGCCTGGAAGACTCTATTATCAAGCTCATTGGCTAATTGTGTCCCTGTCACCTCCTGGGTGGTGTGGGAGGCTGAGGGGCAGGAAGCACTGCACATGTGGCTGGGGTTGATTTTTCTTACTCCTTCTTCCTTCTCTGACGCCCGGCCCTGTACTAGCTGTCCTTTGCTCTTTTGGTGGCACTAATGCCATTGTAAGGATGCTATCTGTTGATCCTTTAGAAAGAGGTAGTATTGCCTCTTGACAAGAGGCAGCACTGGACAATCCTGAGTCTTCAAGCTTTACAGTCAGGCTGGATTTGATTCCTGCCTTCCTCCTCAGTAGCTGTAAGACACTGGGAGAGTCCCTAAGTTTTTCTGAGCCTGTTTCCTCATCTGTGAAATGAGAATAATAATAGCACCTAACTCATGGTGTTATCATGATGATTAAGTGAAGTGATATTTAAAGCACAGCGTTTGGTAGGTCCTCACCAAAGTAAGAAGGGGACAATCGTGGGCACAGTTCTTGGTTAACTGTAACATTCCTTACAAATGAGTGAGGTTGTCATTCTTTATTATAACCATTTCTGAGAGGTTGGGTTTACAGAGTTCAGGTCATTCCAGATCTTCTGTCAAGAACCCCAAGTCACAAATGTCAGTTTGTATTCCCAAATGCCCCTTTTCCCCATCTGCATGCCATCTGTTACCATTCTCTGCAACCAATCTCTTTTTCTTTCTTTTAAGATGTTTTTCCTCCTATCTGACCGTATATAGCAGTAGCAACCCTTTCCTGCGTTTCTGTAACTTCCCAGCATCAGTGATGCCATCTGAACCGGGAAGCACACTCAGGAGTTCATAAACTAGATTTCAGAAGAATTCATGGGATGGCCAGTCCTTATCTGGCATTTTCCAATCAGAGCAGTGGCTTCAGGAGCCCTAGGGAGGGGATATTGCTGCATAACCAGGCATAATTGTAGTCAGAGGAGCAAAGTGCTGATCAGAGGTATTATTGACAAGCACCACAGACTGAGTCAGAGACTTGGCTTTCTTTTTTAGGATAATCACAGCCCTGTCCCTATCATCACACCCACTGACCCCATTGACAGAGAAATTGAATTCCTCCCATCCAGAGCTCCCTACGACCCCCGGTGGATGCTTGCAGGAAGGCCTCACCCAAGTAAGTTCTAAAGTATTTTGCCTAGGACCTGGTCTTGGGTTTCTTTGTAGGGCTTGAGACAAAGGAGCACTTAGGTAGAAGGCTTGATATTCGTTCTCATATCCCAGAGAGGTACACCTGAAATCAAATGCAGGGAGAGTAGAGAAATGGAGATTTTACTCTAGGCCTTTCCTGAGCCATTGACCAAGAAGGGGTGGAAACAGCCTCCAGTTTCTGGAGCTAATAGATGGAGGTGGGGTGCAATGGTGGTCATGGTCTCCCTCCCCTGATGCTCCATGCTCCATGGTCTCTAACTACCCCACTGTCTCATCAGTAGAAAATTCAGTGCTGAAACATCAGAGTTTCAAAGAGAAGACTGCATCTTTCTCTCTTTCTTTCTCTCTTACAAAGGAACTCTGTGAGTTTACACAGGATAGGCAATTTGGTCTCTTTTTTTTCTTTTTTTTTTTTCTTTTGAGACAGTGTTGCTCTGTCGACCAGGCTGGAGTGCAGTGGCACAATCTTGGCTCACTGCAATCTCTGTCTCCTGGGTTCAAGTGATTCTCCTGCCTCAGTCTACCGAGTAGCTGGGATTACAGGTGCCTGCCACCACACCCAGCTAATTTTTGTATTTTTAGTAGAGGTGGAGTTTCACCATGTTGGCCAGGCTGGTCTTGAACACCTGACCTCAAGTGATCTGCCTGCCTCAGCCTCCCAAAGTGCTGGAATTACAGACATGAGCCACCATGCCTGGCCAATTTTACCTCTTCTATACCTACAGGCACACACACAGACACACACACGCACGTGGACACGTGAACACACATGCACATGCACACACATTTTTGCACACACACTTTCTTTCTCTGAAACGGATGAGTTTCTCTCTTGGAGGTATATTACTACATTCTGAGCAACCAGAACACGACAGGAAAGTTGAGCTGCTCCTGTCACTATATCCCAAATCTAGAATTTCACGTGCTGCTACCTTTAGACTTGGCTGCTCCTTGGCTGTGCGATGCAGGAGAGGTGACCCTCGGGAGCGTGCTAGACTCCAGCCAGTGCAAGGAGCCCTGTGGCTTCCTTCTCTCGCTTTTCATTTCTCTTGGGCTTTCTGGCCTGTAAACACTGAGGGGGCTGCTTATCTCAATTAAAAAATGTTCGGCTTCTCACTGTCGGGCCAGTCCTCGGCAGATGCTGAAGTTGGGCTATTGCATGCCTGGGTTCTGGGCCTCCCATGCCTGAGATGCCTCTTACTCTGGCTGCGCCCTCCAGGTCAGAGCCACAGCCATTTACGCTGTCTCATGTATTGAAGTCATCATTTCTTCCCCACCAATGGCTGTCACTGACATCATCATATTCTCTCTCTGTCTCTCTGGGAAATTGAAACTTTTTTCCAAATTAAGTGGTTATGAAGCTGCAGCCAGCAGCTAGCAGGTGAGGGATGAGTTTTTCAGGGCAGGTGGTCCCTTCCTGATATCCCCCCTTCTGGAGGTGTCTGTCCACTCTCTGCGTCTTAGGAAGAGAAGGCAGAGACTGTGATTAGAATCTATGTGTTTGGAGTTGGCTGGCTGTTGATGGTAGTCACATATTCCATACAGACTGAATTCTTGACTTGGTATATTTATTGCAGCCCTGTTTGTCTTTTGAGGCATTTTGGGAATGGGGGAAGGGGTTGGGACCTTTGTGGTTTTAGGTAGAAAGGGGTATCTGGGCTATGAGGTTAAAGCCAGGCTGTCCTTAGGGAGATTTTGCACAGCCAGGCGTGTCCTGGGGGCCCCCAGCCACCTGGCCCTCCAGCCTGGGCTTCTGCCCTTCTGCCCACAGCTCTGAAGGGAACATGGCAGAGCGGATTCTTTGACCACGGCAGTTTCAAGGAAATCATGGCACCCTGGGCGCAGACTGTGGTGACAGGACGAGCAAGGTAATCATGAAGACGGGAGCAGGCTGCCCATGTCTGGCTCACCAGGCATTGGGGCCCCCAGGTGTGAGGCCAGGGACCTCCAGGGGCAATTTTCTTCTTGGCCTCAGGATTTTCTAAAAGAAAAAAACAATTTGGGGAATGGTTTCTGGAGTGTCTGTGTGTGCCCTTGGAAGGTATCTCAGCCAGCCTCCTCCTGAGGCCTGGGACCCCTGCCTGTAGTCAGTCCCCAGGCCACGAGGGCTAACAACCCCTTTGGGCATCAGAAGGTGGCCTTGGGTGCTCTCCCCAGAAAACTTCACAGACACTGGCACTCTGAATTCCATCTTAGGAGAGCCATGGACAGGAGCCCTGTTGTATGCCACTGTTGATGGGAGGCTGAAATGCTTGCATGCTTTCTGAGCTGGGCAGCTCACCCTTCAGCCTTGTAGCCTTCATCTCTTTGGACAGCTCCACCTGCCTGAAAGTTCCTCCTTATAATGAGCCCCGAGCTGCCTCCTCATCATTTACCACTCAGATTCCTGGTACGATGTCACAGCTGTAAGTCCAGGCTCTGCATTAGACCTGCGGCCAAGCCCCATCTCCATCACTCACCCTCTCTAGTCCTTCACATCTGTAAAATAGGGATGATAATTCTACCCCAAAGGATTATTGTGATGATTAGATGCAATAACATATGTGAAATACTTAAAATCAACATACTCCATAAGTGGGAATGGCTGCTATCATTTACATCTTGGGCAATAAATACTAAAGTGCAGCCAGGGCTGGGCGTGGCAGCTCACACCTGTAATCCCAGCACTTTGGGAGGCCAAGGCGGGTGGATCACCTGTGGTCAGGAGTTCAAGACCAGCCTGGCCAACATGGCGAAACCCCGTCTCTACTGAAAATACAAAAATTAGCTGGGTCTGGTGGCAGTCACCTGTAATCCCAGCTACTCAGGAGGCTGAAGCAGCAGAATTGCTTGAACCCAGGAGGTGGAGGTTGCAGTGAGCCGAGATTGCACCATTGCACTCCAGCCTGGGTGACAGAGCAAGACTCCATCTTCAAAATAAATGAAATAAAATAAAATAAATTATATTTTTAAAAGCAAAAAATAAAAAAAAATCCACTCCTCCTTCCATGTGAAAACGCTTTGATTTGAAGACTGCTCTCCCCCACCCCTGCCTCGTAGGGTACACGAGAACCATGTAGTGATGCACAGTTCAGTAGCAAGTAACTGATGTCATGGCATCCCCTGAGCTGAGTCTCTGTCCAGTTCAATATCCCTCAGCCCTTTCCAAGTGCAACTTGCTGTCTAGACCAGTGTAATAGCTGCTGGCCACATATGATGCTTTAGTTTCATTATTATTATTTTGAGACAGGGTCTTGCTCTGTCACCCAGGCTGGAGTGCAGAGGTGTGATCACTGCTCTTTGCAGCCTTGACCTCCTGGGCTCAAGCAATCCTCCCACCTCAGCCTCCCAAGTAGCTGGGACTAGAGGTGTGCGCCACCACACCTAGCCAGTTTTTTTTTATTTTTTTGCAGATACAGGGTCTCACTATGCTATCCAGGCTGGTCTCAAACTCCTGGACTCAGACTCCCAAAGTGCTGGGATTACAGGCATAAGCCACCATGCCCAGCTCCTTCAGTTTAAATTGAACTAAGTCAAAGTGACAGAGGATGACCTGTTCCATTCCTCACACTTGCCACATTCCACGTGCAGCCCACAGCTCCTGTATTGGACAGTGCAGATGGAGAACGTGGCCCTCATCACGGAAAGTTCTAGTGGCTCATGCTGCTCCAGGCCCTATACCATCCCAGCCCCCCTCTGATGGTTCTTGCCTCAAAAAGGGCACCAATAGGTCTGCTACCTTTCGAGGCTCTTACCATTTTGGGGCTTTTTCTTTGCCTTCCAATAAAATAATCCGCCAGATTAAAAAGAACATTCTCCTCCACAGGCCCTCACCCCCACACCCAGAGGTCCCCAAATGCGCCTGGGGTGCTGCTCAGGGCCTGGCTCACTGGTGCTCATTTTCCAGGCTTGGGGGGATTCCTGTGGGAGTGATTGCTGTGGAGACACGGACTGTGGAGGTGGCAGTCCCTGCGGACCCTGCCAACCTGGATTCCGAGGCCAAGGTGAGGGGGCCGGGAGCTGTGGCTGCTGGTTCAGCCAGCAGTACTGTCTTGAGAGTGGGTCCTGGGCATGGGGATCCCATCCCTGCCCTGCCAGCTCAGGTGGAGAAGCAGGGGACCCAGTGCAGTCCCTGGCCCTGGGGGGCTCAGTGCCTGTTTCTCTGACACTTTCTCTATGGGTTGCATAAAGGGCTGCACCATCTTGCTTCTTCCTCAGCAGATGACAAAAGTCCATAGAAACCCCTCCCGCCTCCTGCACTGCCTCTGTTGCTGTTTGTGCGCTAGGCCAGGGCACAGACTGAGAAGAGCTCGGGAGTCAAGAGGGCTGGGTCCCAGGGCCAGCTTTTCCCCAACTCAGTGTGACCTTGACAAGCTCAGCACCCCTCGGAGCCTGTAAACGAGGGCAACGGGAACCTTGCTGGGCTGCAGTGGGAGGGTCAAGCCTGGTCCTGAGTGGAGGAGATGGGGCTCCATCCTTCTGAGCCCTGACTCTGGTGCTGGGGCCAGCACAGATCAGATCACCTGCCACCCAGGGCGAGGCTCTGACAGCCATCCCTGTGTCCTGGGCTGCTGTTGTGCAGAGGCACCTGATCCCCACAGCTCTGTGTTCCAGATAATTCAGCAGGCAGGACAGGTGTGGTTCCCAGACTCAGCCTACAAAACCGCCCAGGCCATCAAGGACTTCAACCGGGAGAAGTTGCCCCTGATGATCTTTGCCAACTGGAGGGGGTTCTCTGGTGGCATGAAAGGTAAGCCCCTCCCTGCCTGTGGTTACCCCAAAGCCTTGGGATCAGCACCCGGGACAGCACCCTCTGGGTGGTGATGCTAATATCCTAGTCTGTGCCTGTCATCATCTTAGCTGTGTCTCCCAACAACCCTGAGGACAAAAGACTATTCAGGTGCCCCACCACCCCATTTTAAAGATGAGGAACTGCTGGGCACAGTGGCAGGCACCTGTAATCCCGGTGCTTTGGGAGGCCAAGGCAGAAGGATCATTTGAGGCCAGGAGTTTGAGACCAGCCTGGACAGTATAGCAAGACCCTGTCTCTACAAAAAATAAAATAAATGTTTAAAAACTTAGCTGGACATGGTGGCACATGCCTATTGTCCCAGCTATTTGGGAGCTGAGGTGGGAGGATTGCTTGAGCCCAGGAGGTTGAGGCTGTACTCCAGCCTGGGCAACAGAGTAAGACCCCCATCTCAAAAAAAAAAAAAATGAGGAACTGAGGGTTAGAGGCAAAGTGTCACTTTCTAGAGGTCACACCATGAGGTGCAGGTCAGGGAGGGGCAGCCCCAGGAGCTGCCGGGTGACTTGGGCAGGCACCTCCCCATTTGGCAAGGTGAGGAGGATGTTTGTCTGCCCTTCCCTCTGCAGAAAGCTGCTCTGAGCCTCATGTGACCTTACAATTGTGTGAGGGCTTTTTAAGCCACCAAGCATGTTTTGAGAGAGAGTGGCTGTTGGATCACTGGGGTGTTGAGGACAGAGCTGGATGGGAGGCAGAAAGACCTGCTGTGAGTTCTTGTTAGCTGGGTGACATCACTGAGCCTCAGTTTCCCTCCTTTGTAAAAGGGGGTTAAGAACAGGACCAACCTCAGAGGGCCAAGGTAAGGGTCTGATGAGCTAATTGCTGGCATGCAGTGTGATTGTCAGTGCTGTTATTATTGCATTCTTGTTTTCATGTAGGGTGCCTGGGGACCTGGAGAGATGTGTCTTGGTGGAAGATAAGGGCCATGTTGCCCGTGCACACTGGGGAAGGATCAGTGGGACTGTTAGCGAGGGTTTTCTTTGCTGGAAATGGTGGGGCGGGGCAGGGACAGTCACGGGTGAGGGCATCTCAATTCCAGTTGGAAAGAATCCTAGAGATTGGTTTCTCCCTGTGCCTTCATAGATGAGGCCACTGAGGCCCACGCTGGGTGAATGACCTGTTCGAGGTCACACAGCCACTTAGAGAGCAATCAGTGCTCCTGACTCCCAGCCCAGTGCTCTCCAAGCCTCCCAGCTGAGCTCACTCTCTCAGGACCCCCAGGACAACTAGGGCAGTGGGTTTCATGTGTGGATGAGTGAGGGCCCTGAACTGGGAGGCTGCTTTACTTTTCAGACATGTATGACCAGGTGCTGAAGTTTGGAGCCTACATCGTGGACGGCCTTAGACAATACACACAGCCCATCCTGATTTATATCCCGCCCTATGCGGAGCTCCGGGGAGGCTCCTGGGTGGTCATAGACGCCACCATCAACCCGCTGTGCATAGAAATGTATGCGGACAAAGAGAGCAGGTAGGTGTGTTTCTCTTAGCCTGGCTTAGCCTTTTCTTGTTCTCCCAGCCTTGAGAGCCCATGACCTTGGAGGATCACGGAGGGATGCAGTGGCTGGAACCTGTAGGTGGTGGAGAAATGTTGTCTCTTCTTTCATGGTTTATACTCCTCCTTCCCAAGGAAGTTTGCAATCAAAAAATAAAAAGGAAAGACCGAAAGCACTTGAGCTTCCTGGCAGCCAGGATGAAAAGGGAAATATGAGCCAAGTATCTCTCATTAGACTCTGAGCTTCTCCCAAAGCTATGAGTTCCTATAGGAAATGTTTTATTCAGTTTTATATCCCAGGGTCTAGCACAGTGCCTTACTCCTGGTAGGTGGTCAGAAAATACTGGCTAAACAAATGACTGAATGAATACTTGCATGAGAGGATGCTGGTTCTTCGCGGGAGAGGTAACCTCCTTGGCACTTTCCTTAGGAGGAATTTATTCCAGAGATTCTTACAGAAAGGATGATGACAATAATGTTCACAGCACAGTGACTGATGACTTTGAAGTGAAAACTACATGTTACACAGGATGTAAAGGCCTCAAGAGTCATTCAGCTCCAAATATAGGCACGGCATTCCTGTGTTCACTCCCTCATTCATTTGTTAATTCAATGAATATCCATTGATTACCTCACCCTATGCCAGCCATTCTGCTAGACATTGTGATATGGTGGCAAATGGGCCAAGCTTGTCCTGCATTCAGGGCACTTAGACCCTTGTCAGGGACTGCTGAGGTCAGTCCTCCAGGAGGACTCAGGATACTGAGCAGCACTTGAATGGAGTCATTGCTAACTTTTCATGCTGGCCACCAGGAAGCTCAGAGCTACTGATAGTATTCTTCAGGGCTTCTAAACTGTCAAAAGCAAAAGGGGGCAGGGGGAGAATGAGGGGTAAATAAAAATGTTGGAAATGAGGCCAGGCGTGGTGGCTCACGCCTGTAATCCCAGCACTTTGGGAGGCTAAGGGGGGCAGATCACTTGAGGCCAGGAGTTCAAGACCAGCCTGGCCAACACAGTGAAACCCCATCTCTACTAAAAATACAAAAATTAGCTGGGCATGGTGGTACGCGCCTGTAATCCCAGCTGCTCGGGGAGCTGAGGCAGGAGAATCACTTGAACCCAGGAGGCAGAGATTGCAGTGAACCGAGATAGTGCCACTGCACTCCAGCCTGGGTGACAGAGTGAGACCCTGTCTAAAAAAAAAAAAAAAAAAAAAGAAAATGTATGTTGGAAATGGGAGGACAGCTCACACAAGACTACGCTGGGCTCTCAAGGTGCTTTTGTGAGATTTAAAGCGATCAGAAACAGTGCCCCGCCTCTAGGAGGGCAGAAATTAGCAAAGTTAGAGAGGACTGTGGCTGGAGAGCAGGAGGGTTATGCTGCCATGGAACAAGTCGTACACTCTTAGACCTGAAAGGGGCCCTCCAGAGTTCAGAAAGCATTATTTTAAACAGTTGGCTCAGTCTTTCCATCTGTGGGTAAAGATACAGAGGCCCAGAGAGGGAAAGTGACTTGCCTAAGGGCATACAGCATGTGTGGGGGTAAAAGAGCTGAGGACTGACACCCAGATCTTCTGGCTGTCTTCCCTCCAGCTCCCCCCACATCCATTAGCCGTTGCTTGCTGGGCAATGCCTCATACACCCCCATCCCTGCCTCTTCTCTTTTAAGGGGGGGTGTTCTGGAACCAGAGGGGACAGTGGAGATTAAGTTCCGAAAGAAAGATCTGATAAAGTCCATGAGAAGGATCGATCCAGCTTACAAGAAGCTCATGGAACAGCTAGGTAAGGGGGTCCCAAAGGCTTCACCTCTCAGAGGTCAAGAGAGGCCCAGCCAGCCCACTGCTGGGGGTTTCTAGGATGTTAAAAATAAAATGAAGAAAGACCAAAATACAGCTATAATAACTGTGAGATTTTTAAAGATATTCACATTTGTCTTTGTTTGTTTTATTTTGTTTTTTTGAGGTCTGGCTCTATTGCCTAGGCTGGAGTGCAGGGTGCAATCTCAGCTCACCACAACCTCTGCCTCCCAGGCATAAGCCATCCTCCCATCTCAGCCTGAGTAGCTGGGACTACAGGTACGCACCACCATGCCTAGCTAATTTTTGTATTTTTGTAGATGTGGGGTTTCGCCATGTTGCCCAGGCTGGTCTCAAACTCCTGGGCTCAAGCAATCCACCTGCCTCAGCCTCCCAAAATGCTGGGATTACAGGCATGAGCTACCATGACTGGAGGACATTCACATTTCTAAATCAACCTTTTTAACATTGTATATATATATATTGCCATCGTGAATTTATTTCTCAGCATACACAAAAGATAGCAATTGAAGTATTTGGGGCTGATGGGGAATATCAGAATTTTGGTGGCAAAATGTTCCTTTAGAATTCCCAATCAGACATAAGATATTTTACTAATTTTGTTTGAATGACAGCTTTGTTTTACTTGTCATCTTTAGATGTAATTCTGTTTATTTATTTGTTTGTTTATTTTTGAGACAGAGTCTTGCTCTGTCGCCCAGGCTGGAGTGCAGTGGCGCAATCTCAGCTCACTGCAACCTCTGCCTCCCAGGTTTGAGCGATTCTCATGCCTCAGCCTCTCAAGTAGCAGGAATTACAGGTGTGCACCACCACACCTGGCTAATTTTTGTGTTTTTAGTAGAGACAGGGTTTCACCATGTTGGCCAGGCTAGTCTCGAACTCCTGGCCTCAAATGATTTGCCTGCCTCAGCCTCCCAAAGTGCTGGGATTACAGGCGTGAGCCACTGAGTCTGGCCACAAGATGTAATTCTCTTTAAATATCCATTTTAAGTGTCAGTGTCTTTATAACTGTGCTATTCACAAGATTTTTTACAGTGTGTGCATGTAATTTCTTTGGTTGGTATCAGGGTAATGCTGATCTTGTAGAATGAGTTGAAGTGTTCACTCCTATTTTCTGAGTTTGTGCAGAATTGGCATTATTTCTTTATGTTTTTGATAGAGGGTTTTACCTATAAATTCAACTTCTTTGTTATATATAGGACTATTTGTGTTATCTGTTTCCTCCTAGGTGAGCTTTGGTGGTTTGTGTGTTTCAAGGAATTTGTCTATTTCATCTTAAGTTGTCAATTTGGCATAGAGTTGCTCATAGTATTCCCTTATCATATTTTACAATATGTACTAAAAATAATTGATATAGTATCCTACAAGCACAGTGGGTCTGATGGAAGGGGAAAATGTAGAGTTGCATGTTGAATGCTGTCTTGCAATTGTGAGTGCATTTCTGAGACTGTACTAGCTATTTGATCTGAGACAAAGGGGGCCATCAAGATGGGCCTGGGGTGGGGGCCAGGCCCGTGGACTCTGGGGGACCTAGGGGGCTGAGGGCAGCCTGTGTAGCAGCAGGGGTAATATCAGAGTTAAAGCTCAGACCTCTCACAAGGCAAGGCCTGTCCTGCAAATCCTGATTTGTGCCTTCTTCAAAAAAAAAATCTCCCCCACATATGGCCAGCTTCCATGGCTTGACTGGCCTTTCTGCTCACCTGCAGGGGAACCTGATCTCTCGGACAAGGACCGCAAGGACCTGGAGGGCCGGCTGAAGGCTCGCGAGGACCTGCTGCTCCCCATCTACCACCAGGTGGCGGTGCAGTTCGCCGACTTCCACGACACGCCCGGCCGGATGCTGGAGAAGGGCGTCATATCTGTGAGAGCCACAGCTGCTGTGTAGGGTGCAAAGAGCCCACCCTGTTTTCCAAAACATGGAGGACATTTGGGCTCGGGGGCGGGGAGGGCAGCGGTGGTTGGGATGGGTCAAATGCTGCAGGAGGTGGGAGTCACCTGGGAACTTTAAAATAATCCCGATCCCCAGGTGGCACTGCAGACCAATGAAATCCAAACACCTGGATGGAAGCCAGGCAGTCGTAATTTTTAAAGATCCCCAAGAGATTCTAATAAGCAGCAAAGTTCAGGGACCACTAGTGTGATGGCTCGGTCAGTTTGGACCTGGACCAGGGGTAGAAACCATTGTTCCTGTCCAGCATTCACCTCACCCCTCACCATTGCAAGGACTCCCACAGTCACCTCCTACCCATGTCCAGTGCTCATTGGTTCTCTTGCTGCATTGTTCTCCCTCCCAGCTGACTCATGCCTCACACGAGCCTGTGTTTGTATCGGCTGAGGTAGAGGTGGGTGCTGGGTTTTTATGGGAGACATTTTTTCACTTATGGCCAATCTGGAGTCCTGGTGACGTCCTGGCTCTGAGCAGGTGCCTTCCCCTCCCTGAGCCTCAGCTTGCTTGCCTGGGATGATCTGGGAATGATCTCAGAGCCTGGGCCCAGCCCCGGGCAGCCACTGTCATGGGTGTGGTCAGAGCCAGTGTCCCGTCTCCTCCTTCCCTTTCTGGGGATTCAAGCCTAGCTCGTCCACAGGACATCCTGGAGTGGAAGACCGCACGCACCTTCCTGTATTGGCGTCTGCGCCGCCTCCTCCTGGAGGACCAGGTCAAGCAGGAGATCCTGCAGGCCAGCGGGGAGCTGAGTCACGTGCACATCCAGTCCATGCTACGCCGTTGGTTCGTGGAGACGGAGGGGGCCGTCAAGGTGGGCCTGGGGTGAGAACGAGGCCGGTGGGCACAGGGGGTGCTGGGGGCTGAGGCAGCCGGACCACAGCTGGGTCCCTCTCTGAGGCATCCTCTGCCCCCTCCCCAGGCCTACTTGTGGGACAACAACCAGGTGGTTGTGCAGTGGCTGGAACAGCACTGGCAGGCGGGTGATGGCCCACGCTCCACCATCCGAGAGAACATCACGTACCTGAAGCATGACTCTGTCCTCAAGACCATCCGAGGGTGAGTGGCCACCACACCTGCTTCCCAGCCTCCCGTCAAGGACCCAAGCCAGGATTGACTCCCAGCTGCCCGACTCCCAATGCAGCCACTTGAACCCCCCACACTGTGAAGTCTGGGGTGGCCCCCACCCCCTCCCCATCCCCAGCAAAGAGACTACACTCCCTAGTGCCCGGTCTCCCAGCACAGTGGCTGGGGTGGGGCAGAGGGCCCAGGGGAGCTATGAAGGCCGTGTGAGATGCTTCCAACTCATGAACGTTGCTGGAATATGGACTTGTCCAAAGTCACAGCTGGAGCAGGGTTGGTCACAGAACCCACATTTGGAACCGCTAGCCTTCAGGCTGCTGGCTTCCATGCCAGTGTTGGCCTTTCCAGAGGGTCCCCTCCCCCAATTGCCACGGGGTTACCCCGTGAAGGAGGGAGTCGAGCATAGGGGACCCCATTTTGGGGATGAAGCTGAGACTCAGGGCAGTGTCTTGTCTCAGGTCATGTCACACAGCAGTGACCAGTAGGGACGGTGGTGCCTCAAGGCATTCTGAACTTCAGGTCACAGCCCCTCCTGCTGCACAGGACCATCACCCCCGTGGGGACCACAGCAGGGACTCCAGAGCTCTGGGTTCTGGGGTGTGGCCCCACACAAGGACAAGGACTCTGCCACCCTTGGGGCCACTGAAAAAGTGGCTGGAGTGACCCCAGCCCTCCTTTCACCTCCCCCACAGCCTGGTTGAAGAAAACCCCGAGGTGGCCGTGGACTGTGTGATATACCTGAGCCAGCACATCAGCCCAGCTGAGCGGGCGCAGGTTGTTCACCTGCTGTCTACCATGGACAGCCCGGCCTCCACCTGACCCTGGCCCACCCGGCCACTCCCGGGACCATGGCCAAAGGAACCACCCAGACCCACCACCCATACACCCTCAGCAGACCTTGAAGACTTGCTTTTAAAAAAAGAAAATCCTGGGCACTTCTGCAGGGCTGCTGGTTCCGAGCTGACACCTGTCTCAATAAAAGGCCCAGGAGTGCCTCTTCCAAACAGAAACAGCCTCCTCTCCATAGCTTGGAAGTTTATTTTGTTTTGTCTCTGAAGACAGCATTTTTATTGCACCACTAAATCTAATCAAACTAAAACATCCCTGTTTCCTTTTGCAAAACAGTGCCTGGCATGTGGGATCCAGGTGTTCTTTAGGCTCCTTGGATATCACATCATGAAATCTTTTATTTTTTTACTCTGAGACCAGCACTAGATGTAAGCATCTCATATATTTCAGCCAAATAAATGGGCCAAGGAAAAAAAAATATATATATAGACAGGACTAGAGAAAACCTATTTTTGTAATGATGTTTCTTTGGATACTGTCTAGTCACCCAGGAAAATGTATGGATGAATTTTTTTTTTTTTTTTGAGACAAAGTCTCACTGTGTCACCCAGGCTGGAGTGCAGTGGCATGATCTCACTGCAACCTCCATCTCTTGTCTCAGCCTCCTAGATAACTGGGATTACAGGTGCCCACCACCACGCCCAGCTAATTTTTGTATTTTTGGTAGAGACAGAGTTTCACCATGTTGGTCAGGCTGGTCTCGAACTCTTGACTTCAGGTAATCCACCCACCTTGGCCTCCCAAAGTGCTGGGATTACAGGCATGAGTCACCATCTTCAGCCAGATGATTTTTTTATTGAGAGAATGAAATGGTATTTTGTTCCCCAAATGGCACTAGTGAATCACTAAGAGGGTCCCACTGATAGGCCATGTTTAGCACTGGTTGCCAGGGATTCTCTTTTTGAGAGAGGGAAAGCAAAATGAATGGAAGTGCCCAGCTGGAGGTTTCAGGGCTTCTGGAGGATGCTCTCGCATAGCTCGAGGTCCTCTGCCTGCCTTTTCCCTCCAAGGAAAATGAGGACTGCCCCTTCCCCTGCAGGATTGGCCCCCAGTCTGCGCCTGCACCCTCCTCTTGCCCAAGTGGGGAGCACAGAGGCAGAGAGGAATACCTTACCACACCCACGGCCCAGTTTGCTCACGAGCGTCACCTCTGTGACAGTCACCACTGCTCCCTTGCAGGGCCACTTGAGTCACTATTGCTCCCTCGCCTGCTGGCTTGATGAGCACGGATGGTGGGATCTGACCCCGAGGGGCAGAGCTGTCGGTGACTAAGGACTGGACTGTGGTGACCATGCCGCTTTGCTCAGGGAGGACATTGCAATGAACCCAGCAGCTCCTGGCTCTGCAGGCGGCACAGCCTGGGGCCCTGCGATCCTCTGGTTTCTCCCACTGGGGCGGAGTCGGCAGGGGAGGGAGCTGGCCACAACCCACTGCTCTGATGGGCGGTTTGTCCGAGGATGCTGAATGTGATGCTTGATCAATGTGGAAGCCCATGAGGTTGCCCAGGGAAGCCTCCAAAAGCTGGGATGCTTGAGGGTATCCAAGTTGAAAAGACAAAATCTGACCATCAGCCAGTGACAGTCCTGGCAAATGAAGGTGGGGCGGGGCAGTGAGGGGTGGGAGAAGGTGAATTATTCATTATTCCACCCCGGGGTTTGCTGGGGTGGGGGGAAGAATCGATGCTGCTTTGGGAACTGAAGGTTTTTCTGTTGGGAAGGCCTTCTTGGTTTTGGAGAGAAAGACAAGTTATGAGTTAGCTGCTACCCTGGAACTGTGGGCAGAAAGCCTACTAGGAAATGTGCAGAATAAACTATTTTTTGAAGGAAACACTTTGGCCTTGACTTTATTATCTGGATTGGAGAAGGCAGGTTGCCTCCAGGGGCAAAGGTAGGTGTTCACCTTTGCATCCTCCATTCTTGACACCATAGCTGAGACCTTGAGTGAGTTCCCATCACAGGGGCAGATGGGGATGCAGTGAAGGGAGCTGAAGGCTGAACTGAATTGGACAAAGTCATCCCTTTTTGAAAGCACTGGGGAAAAAATGTTTTAGAAAATTATATGCAAGCCTAGTCTATACCACAGGCAAAAAGGGAGCTTCTCTGGAAGACGGGGTGCGGGGCTTGGCCCAGGCACTTCATGTGTGAGTTCCATTCCTTTCCACCACCTTGATCCACCCCTGTTGTGCAGATGAGGAAGCTGAGGCACAGAGAGGTGAAGACATTTGTCCATGGTTATGCAGGGACGGAATCAAGCCTGGTTGGCTCCAGAACCCAGCCCTTTCCTTTTATGACCTAGGTCCTTGGTGGGCAGGCTTAAGCCACACTTAGGAGTTGGTTGTACATGGACTCAAACTGCAGAAGAACCCCTCTACCCGCCCCCCACCGTGGCTTCTCAGCACACACAGACTATTCAATTTTGTCTCCAAAACACGTAACAACTGTTACCTTGATCCTGCCTGACACCTTTTCCAGGCATTTCCCCCTCACCAGGGATGGGCCAATCAGAGTTCTCCATTCCCCCTGACAGTGACTGACGCAGGTATGGGCGTGTATCCCCAGTAGAGCCGATCAGAATTCTTTAGGGATGGGTGACAGTGCTGATGTGGAGAGAACCTACCAATGCAGGGGGAAGCCAAGCCCAGAGATAGAGGGGGAGACCCAGTCCTGTTGGTGGTACTTGGATGCCTGGATCAAGCCATGCCTGAAGTCAGTAGCCCAGTCCCAGGAACCTATCTATGGTTTTGTTGTTGTTGTTGTTGTTTTTTAAATGCTTGCACTAGTTTGAGTTGGAGCTCTATCCTTAGCCCTGGAGATGGCCCAGTTAGCCCAGAAGACAGCAGTTAGTTTCCACCCACAGCAGCACCTAATGGTGGTCTGCATCAGCAGACCCTCCAGGCAGGGAGGCGAGGAGTTGAGAACAAGCTGAAATGCAGCCCTCTGGGATGGGGAGGAGGAAGCTCTGATTTGATTTTGCATCCTGAAGACTACAGGTCAATTGTTTGTTTTCATCCGGATTTGAAACGTGGACACAAGTTGCCATCTGCCGCTAAGGATGCTGGAGTTTACTCTGTGGACATCAGCTGAAAGTGCTTTCCCTGACAAGGCTGACTTTTCTCCCTTGAAGGACTTAGTGTAGCCAGTCACAAGGGGAAGGGAGAAAGGATCAGACCACTGAGTGTGGACAGAGGTCTTGTTGGGCAGGTCGGGTGCTAACTGAACACTCCCCACGATGGCCACTGGTCACGTGCCAGGTTCTGGCCTCTTTCCACACAATCTTCATGTGACCCCTGGAGGTGGTTGCTACATACACTCTATCCTCATTTTTTTTTTTCATGAGACAGGGTCTCGCTCTGTTGCCCAGGCTGGAGTCCAGTGATGTGATTTCAGCTCACTGCAGCCTCAACCTCCTGGGCACAAATGATCCTCCCACCTCAGCCTCCCCAGTAGCTGGGACTACAGGCATGCACCACCATGCCCAGCTAACTTTTTTAGTTTTTGTAGAGACAGGGTCTATCTATGTTGTCCAGGCTGGTCTCAAACTCCTGGCCTCAAGTGATCCTCCCACCTCAGCATCCTAGAATGCTAGAATTACAGGTGTGAGCCACTATACCCAGCTTCTATCCTCATTTTTATAGAAGAGAAAACCCAGGCTCAGAGATGAGCAGACTTCTTCAAGTGCACATAGCAAGTAAAAGGAGGGGCCAGGCCAGGAACCCAGGCTGGCTTAGACCCAATCCCCCTGGGCTTAATGCCTTTCCGTAAATCCTGAACCTTTGCAAGCATTAGATCCCAAAACATGAGAGCATCCTGTAGACCAAGCTCCACTCCTCCTGCCTCCCTGACTTCCTGGCTAATTCAGCCAATGCCATCATTCAGATCCTCATCAAAAGCCTCATGCTCTCCATGCCAAGAGCCCACACTAGGGTGGGCTGCCCTCTTTCCCAATTGGCAGATTTTTCAGCCCTTGATTGGCAGATTCTGTAGCCCCTAAACCACTCAGAGGAACCTCACATTTCTGCATGCACAGTGGGCTCCTCCACATCACAAATGTAAATGTGGACTGGGTTATCCCCATTTCTACTCCTTTCTTTGGCCTCCCCAATTGATTATTTTACTTATTATCTTATTATTTTGCCTTCCTCTGCTCCAAAAGTCAGTTGGCCTTTTTTCACAGGGTCATTCTTTTCCCCTAACCTTTTATTATGAAAATTTCCAAATGCCAAAAAGTCAAAATATTTCATAGCACTCACCCCAACCCACCATCTTGATGCCACCGTTGACACCTGACTGTGCTTGTACCTTCTTTAACACCACTCTCTCCATCTGTCCATCTCTCTCTTTATCTGTGATGCATGTTATTATTTTGTCACATTTCAGAGTAAATTGCAGACATTAATACATTTCTCCAGAGTTATTTCTGCATTTCAAAACCAGTTGTTTGTTTTGTAAATCACTTCCCGAGCTTTTCTGCAGCTGAGAGCACATCCAGATCAACAGCTGTGTTGAGACGAAGCAGCCAGCCGCGTGGCCAGAGAGGGAACCCCAGCTCTCACAGTGCACACAGCACCAGAAAAATGCTTTTTTCCACTCTTTTATGAGCATGTGCCAAAGGCCTAGCACTGTGACAGGGTGCTGCCATGAGCAAGGCAACCCACTTCTGCCCTTGGGGACTGATATCCTGGGATTCCCAACAGGTAGAAATTGAAGTGGCTACCCATAAGGAGATGTTTAGGGTCACAACTAGTCAAAACAGTGACTGTTAAATCCAGAAATGTCCAGGGTCCACTTTTCAGAGTCCCCGTGACAGGAACGTGATAGAGAAGGGAACAAGGACCATCCACACAGGCCACAGAAAGGTTCTGAATAACCACCACGCACAGCAAAGCCTCCCTATGGCTTCTGCTAACTCAACCAGTGTGGACAAATCAGCCCTCTTCTGGGCACTGGCCGTGCAGCTGACGCACTGAGCCACACTGCTTGACGTCCAGACAGATCTGCCCAAAATGCCACTTCCCTGTACTAAGTGCCCTTGGGGCAAAAGTATCACTCAATCCCGTAAGACATGGCATGAGTCCTGGGGCCCAACTTCAGCTATGCGAGAGTGTCTTGTTACTACCGTGAACCAACCAGTCTAAACTGTCAGTTCATCTCCAGGTGAGCACTGGCTGTTTCTCCTGGGGAACCTCTTCCCCCTTGGCCTTTGTCTGGCTGACTCCTACTCATCCCTCAAAACCCAACTCAAATGGCACTTCCCCCCAGGCAGCCTTCTTTGACCACCTCTCCCATGGGTTGGGAGCCCTCCTCTGTGCTCTGACAGCCCCTGTTCTCTCTCTTTTATGTAACATATATGAAACAGATGTCTAACTAAAACACACAGCTAGGGATCCCTAGGTGTTTCTGGTTGCTGAACCAGGGCTGGATTTTGGAGAACAGTCTGCTGACAGAGAGGTGGTCCTCTCCTGGAAGGGGAGGAGAGAGGATGCTCCTGATGATGTTCTGTATTTTGTAATACCCTGACCAATGGGGTATATCTCTGGATGGAATACTGTGTAGGAAACACAGGCAAAGAGCCTACACGTTTTTTTGTTTTTGTTTTTTTGAGACAGAGTCTTGCTCTGTCGCCCAGGCTGGAGTGCAGTGGTGCAATCTCAGCACACCGCAACCTCTGCCTCCTGGGTTCAAGTGATTCTCCTCCCTCAGCCTCCCAAGTAGCTGGGATTACAGGCACATGCCACCATGCCTGGCTAACTTTTGTATTTTTAGTAGAGATGGGGTTTTGTCCTGTTGGCCAGGCTGGTCTTGAACCCCTGACCTCAAGTGATCCACCCACCTCCACCTCCCAAAGTGCTGGGATTACAGGTGTGAGCCACCACACCTGGTCTAATATTTTGTATTTTGTATATTTTTATTGTGGCAAAATATACATAACAAAATCTTAACCATTTTTAAGCGTATAGTTCAGTAGTGTTAAGCGCATCCACACTGCTGTGCAATCAATCTCCAGAATACTTTTCATCTTGCAAGAGTGAAGCTCTGTACCCATTAAACACTAACTCCCCACTCCCCTCCCCTCCCCTCCCAGCCCCTGGCAACCCCCATTCTACTTTCTGTGTCTATGAATTTGACTACTCTAGGTACCTCGTATAAGTGGAATCATATAGTATTTGTCCTCTTTGTGACTGGCTTATCCCACTTAGCATAATGTCTTCCGGGTTCATCCATGTTGTAGCATGGGTCAGAATTTCCTTCCTTTTTAAGGCTGAATAATACTCCATTGCATGGCTAGAGCACAGTTTGTGTATCCATGCATCCATCAATGAATTACTTGGTGGCTTCCACCTTTTGGTGGTTGTGAATACTGCTGCTAT